>NC_091185.1:37360390-37670390 GCF_040958095.1 Procambarus clarkii | reverse complement strand
GGTAAGGCTCCTCTTAATAATGTCATTTACCTCGCCGTGTCTTGCATGCCATCCTCCTTTGCTTTGACAGAGCAGGACATGCCCACCGTATCTGTCGGCCTCTGCCTCGTTGCAAATACACCTGTACTCGGTGTGGATTAGGTCAGCGAGGCGGAGAACCACAGAAATTCAGAGGCCCTGTGGTGTGACACGTGTGCCGGTTGCTGACATTGGGGTTGCTAATAGGAAGTCACCTGCATGGGGAGCTGCTACACCTCTAAGTCGGGCAGTGTCATGTGGTGTTGTCGCACCTTCTAGGCATGTTGCAGCTGCTTCGTCGACAATGGGGCCATCCCAGCTCTATTGTTTCTGAGCTTCAGAAAGCGGTGGTTGGGGTGCTGGTCCTGCAAAAGAGACCCATTTAGTGGTGTAGACCTTAAAGCTGGGATATTGTACCTCTGCTTGTTGACCTAGGTAATCGGGTAGGAATTCCTTCACCAGGTTGTCAGATGCCTCTGAAGAGGACGGGAACGCTGGTACAGTAATTTGTGTTGCTGTGCAAACGCCAAGGCCCCCCCAAGTCTGACAGGAAGGGAGGCTCGTTTCCACTGTGAGACACTGAAAGAAAGATTTAGTGCTTTTTCTATCAGTGATTTCAGTAAGCTGTTGTACTCTTCTTATTTATTATTATTGAACGATGGCGACCATCTAAGAAAGTAGGTCAGCCTGGGGAGGGACAAGCATCTGGTGATGAGGTACAGTCCATCATGAGCATCGATGTCTTCAATCCTCTCGTTCATCCTCTTTAGGTCAAAGGAGGTTCAGGAATATGCATGTGTGTGTATTAACCTAGTTGTGCTTGCGGGGATTGAGCTCTGCTCTTTCGGCTCCCCTCTCAACTGTCAATCAATCAACTGTTACTAACTACTAATTCCCCCCCCCCCACACACACACACCCAGGTAGCAGTCCATAACAGCTGTCTAACTCTCAGGTACCTATTTACTGCGAGGTAACAGGTTAATCAGGGTGAAAGAAATTCTGCACATTTATGTTTCTCGCTGGCGCCGGGGATCAAACCCCGGCCACAGGATTACGTGTCCAGTGTGCTATCCACACCACCACCGGCGCACCCGTGTGTGTGTGTATTCACCAAGTTATATTCACCTAGTTGTGTTTGCGGGGGTTGAGCTTTACTCTTTCGGCCCGCCTCTCAACTGTCAATCAACTGTTTACTAACTACTTTTTTTTTTCCTCGACACCACACACACACACACACACACACACCAGGAAGCAGCCCGTGACAGCTGACTAACTCCAAGGTACCTATTTGCTGCTAGGTAACAGGGGCATTCAGGATGAAAGAAACTTTTGTTTCTGTTTTTTTCTGCCTGCTGCGGTAATCGAACCCGCGCCACAGAATTACGAATCCTGCACGCTATCCACCAGGCTACCTGGCCCCCGTAGCCAGGCTACCAGATGTGTGTGTGTGTGTTTATTCACCTATTTGTACTCACCTATTTGTGCTTGCGGGGGTTGAGCTTTGGCTCTTTGGTCCCGCCTCTCAACTGTCAATCAACTGGTGTACAGATTCCTGAGCCTACTGGGCTCTATCATATCTACATTTAAAACTGTGTATGGAGTCAGCCTCCACCACATCAATGCCTAATGCATTCCATCCGTTAACTACTCTGACACTGAAAAAGTTCCTTCTAACGTCTCTGTGGCTCATGTGGGTACTCAGTTTCCACCTGTGTCCCCTTGTTCGCGTCCCACCAGTGTTGAATAGTTTATCCTTGTTTACCCGGTCGATTCCTCTGAGGATTTTGTAGGTTGTGATCATGTCTCCCCTTACTCTTCTGTCTTCCAGTGTCGTAAGGTGCATTTCCCGCAGCCTTTCCTCGTAACTCATGCCTCTTAGTTCTGGGACTAGTCTAGTGGCATACCTATGGACTTTTTCCAGCTTCGTCTTGTGCTTGACAAGGTACGGGCTCCATGCTGGGGCCGCATACTCCAGGATTGGTCTTACATATGTGGTGTACAAGATTCTGAATGATTCCTTACACAGGTTCCTGAACGCTGTTATGATGTTAGCCAGCCTCGCATATGCCGCAGACGTTATTCTTTTTATGTGGGCTTCAGGAGACAGGTTTGGTGTGATATCAACTCCTAGATCTTTCTCTCTGTTCGTTTCATTAAGTACTTCATCTCCTATTCTGTATCCTGTGTTTGGCCTCGTATTTCCACCACCTAGTTTCATTACTTTGCATTTACTCGGGTTGAACTTCAACAGCCATTTGTTGGACCAAACAATCAGTCTGTCTAGGTCATCTTGTAGCCTCCTACTATCGTCCTCAGTTACAATCCTCCTCATAATTTTTGCATCATCGGCAAACATTGAGAGAAACGATTCTATACCCTCTGGAAGATCATTTACATATATCAGAAACAGTATAGGTCCAAGGACTGACCCCTGCGGTACTCCACTCGTAACGTCTCGCCAATCTGAGACCTCACCCCTCACACTGACTCGTTGTCTCCTGTCACGTAGGTACTCCTGTATCCAACGGAGTACCTTCCCTTTCACTCCAGCCTGCATCTCCAGTTTTTTCACTAGCTTCTTGTGTGGCACTGTGTCAAAGGCTTTCTGACAATCCAAAAATATGCAGTCTGCCCACCCTTCTCTTTCTTGCCTTATTTTTGTTGCCTGGTCGTAGAATTCAAGTAACCCTGTGAGGCAGGACCTGCCATCCCTGAATCCATGTTGATGCTGTGTTACAAAGTTCTTTCGCTCCAGGTGCTCCACTAGCTTTCTTTGCACAATCTTCTCCATCATCTTGCATGGTATGCAGGTTAGGGACACTGGTCTGTAATTCAGTGCCTCCTGTCTATCCCCTTTCTTGTATATCGGGACTACGTTAGCTGCTTTGCAAATTTCTGGCAGTTCCCCTGTTGCCAGTGATTTGTTATACACCATGGAGAGCGGAAGGCACAGTTCTTCTGCTCCTTCCTTTAGTATCCAAGGGGAGATTCCATCTGGACCTATAGCCTTTGTCACATCCAATTCTAGTAAACACTTCCTTACTTCCCCGCTGGTAATCTCAAACTCTTCCAGTGGTTCCTGGTTAGCTATTCTCTCTCTTATCTCTGGGATTTCTCCTTGCTCTAAGGTGAAGACCTCCTGGAATGTCTTATTCAGTTCCTCACACATTTCCTTGTCGTTTGTAGTGAATCCTTCTGCCCCTAACCTTAATTTCATAACCTGTTCCTTTACTGTTGTTTTTCTCCTGATGTGGCTATGCAGCAATTTAGGCTGAGTCTTTGCCTTGCTTGCGATGTCATTTTCGTATTGTCTTTCTGCCTCTCTTCTCATCCTAACATATTCATTCCTGGCATTCTGGTATCTTTCTCTGCTCTCCAGTGTCCTGTTATTCCTATAGTTTCTCCATGCCCTTTTACTTTGCTGCTTAGCTAGCCTACATCTCTGATTAAACCATGGGTTTCTCATCTTCATTTCACTGTTTTCCTTTTGGACTGGGACAAACTTGTTTGCTGCATCCTTGCATTTTTGCGTGATGTATTCCATCATATCTTGGGCCGTCTTTTCCCTGAGCTCTGTTTCCCATGCTATATCTGCTAGGCATTTTCTTATCTCCTCATAGTTTCCCTTTCGGTATGCTAACCTTTTGGTTTCGGTATCCCTTCTCGAGTTCAATAACCCTTCTTCAATCAGGTACTCAAACACCAATACAGTGTGGTCGCTCATTCCTACTGGGTATTCAAAACTGATTTCTCTTATGTCAGAGTCGTTCAGGGTGAAAACCAGGTCGAGTCTCGCTGGTTCGTCATTTCTTCTCATCCTTGTGGGTTCACTGACATGCTGGGTTAAGAAGTTTCTAGTCGCCACCTCCAGTAGTTTGGCTCTCCACGTATCCTCGCCTCCATGCGGTTCCTTGTTCTCCCAATCAATCCTGCTGTAATTGAAGTCCCCCATGATGAGCAGGTGGGATCTATTTCTACAGGCAGAAGAGGCTGCCCTCTCAATTATAGTGTTAACTGCCATGTTGTTGCTTTCGTACTCTTGACTGGGTCTTCTGTCATTTGGTGGAGGATTATATATTACTGCTACTACTATCCTTGGTCCTCCCATTGTCATGGTGCCTGCTATGTAGTCTCTGAAACCCTCACAGCCCGGGATAGCCATCTCCTTAAAACTCTTTTCCTTTCTCATGAGTAGGGCCACTCTGCCTCCTCCCCTACCTTCCCTCTCTTTCCTTATTATTGTGTACTCCTGGGGAAACACGGCATTCGTTATGAATCCAGAGAGTTTTGTTTCAGTGAGTCCAATTACATCTGGGTTCACTTCTTATGCTCTTTCCCTTAGTTCACTTGCCTTGCTTGTGATCCCATCTATGTTCGAGTACATTGCCCTGAAACTAACTCTCTTCTGCTTCTCCTCTGGGGAGGACCTGTGGGGTCTGGGGTGAGCGGGAGCTGGGAGGATCTGGTATGGGGAGACTGGTGGAGGAGGAAGGGCTTGGGGGGGTAGAAGGGAGGGGGAGGGTAGGGGGAGTGGGTGAGGGGGGGAGGGGGAGGGTAGGGGGAGTGGGTGAGGGGGGGGAGGGTGAGGGTAGGGGGAGTGGGTGAGGGGGGGAGGGTTGGGGGGGTGGGTGAGAGGGGGAGGGTTGAGGGGGGTGGGGGGATGGGGGAGAAAGGGGGGTTTGGGGGGGCAATAAAGTGGGGAGGGCATGGTGGGCGTGGGGGGAAAGGGAAGGCTGAGGTGGTTGAGGAAGAGGGGAGGGTTTTGGGGAGTGGTGGAGGGGGAAAGGCTTAGGTGGGGTGGGGGAGAGTGGGGAGCTTAAGGGGGTGGGGGAGAATGGAGGGCTTGTGGGCGGGAGGGACGGAAGGGCATGTGGGAAAAGGGAGGGCTTGGGGGATGGGGGAGAAGGGAGGTCCTGGGGGGAGGGGCGAGTGGGAGGAGGGGGGTGAGTGGGAGGAGAGGGGTGGGGAGGGGGGAGGGTGCCTTAGGTGGGTACTTAGTGGGGGGCTGACAGGGGTTGTGGAAGGAAAGGGTGTCTGTTGGGTGGAATGAGGGGGTGGTGCCGCACTCCCTGTGGCTAATGCACTGTTTGAGGAGGGTTCCCCATTTCCCTCTGGGATTGTAGGGATCGGGGGTGTGGCTCCCTGATTCCTTTCTCTCTCCCTGCGCTCCTTCCTCGTGTCTGCTGCTTGCATTCTCTCTTCCCTTGTCATATACCTCTGCAAGAATACTCTTTTGAACTTCCCTCCACCTGCTAGACAGCACTTCCTTTCTAATAGTTCCTCTTTCGCGATTTCGCTCATGAAAACCACCTTTATCATTCGGTCTCTGTCCTTGTTGTACTTTCCAAGCCTGAAAACCTTTTCAACATTTCGCTCAGCTCCCTCCATCCTTACCTCTTTAAGGATCTCTTTAATCATGTTTTTTTCCTTGTCTCTCTACTCCTTTGGTCTGGTCCCTGTTTGCTCCTTAATGCCTGCTACTACTACTGCTCTATTTCTCTCTATCAGCCGGCTGGTACATCTAGCCGCTTCCTGAGAGGAAGCCACTTCCATAGCAACTTCCTTAACTGCAGACGTAGCTTCAGGGCTCGTTTTAAGTATTTCAGCAAATGAGAGCTGAGGTGTGGAGGTCCCTCCACAGTAGCATTCCTGTCTCCCTGAGGCACGGTTTGTGTCTGGTATTGTGGAGAAGTCTCCTTCAGGCTTCTTATCTCCTCCTTTGCTGCCCTTAGTTCAACCTGAAGGTTGGCAACTGTCTACCTCATTACCCTCAGTTCTTCACTGATTTCCTCCCACATTTGCTGGAATACTCCCTTCATCCCGGCTTCCTGTTCCCCCCTTCCTCTGAATTTGTTCCAGCCGCGATTGACATCCTGCGTGTGTAAGCCCGAGTTCGTGTCCCATCCATGTTTTGCCCGATAGAGGGAGAGAGAGAGAGAGAGAGAGAGAGAGAGAGAGAGAGAGAGAGAGAGAGAGAGAGAGAGAGAGAGAGAGAGAGAGAGAGAGAGAGAGAGAGAGAGAGAGAGAGAGGGGGGGGGGGGGGAGGACCGAGAGAGGGGGGGGAGGGAGGTAGGTGTGTTTGAGTGTGTATTGAAGGGGGGGGGGGAGGTGGGAGAGAGGGAGGGGATAGCGAGGGTGTGTGGGGATGGAGATGCATATGCATATGGTCGAGGGCGGGGGCAGTGTGTTTACAGTCTCTGCTCTGTTGGGAGGGGGTGGGGGTTAGAGAGGGGGGGAGAGTTGTTTCCGTGTAGGTAGAGCGGAGTGTTTTTCACACTTTTTTGTCAGAAACTAGTTCCTAGTGTGTGTGTGTGTGTGTGTGTGTGTGTGTGTGTGTGTGTGTGTGTGTGTGTGTGTGTGTGTGTGTGTGTGTGTGTGTGTGTGTGTGTGTGTGTGTTTGTGTGCGGCTATAAACCTACAGAAGTAACTACTCCCGTTACAACCATTATATACATAATTTGAGCAACAAAGTCTATACAAAATTCACGTAGAATAAAAAATTCTAAATATAGATCACTGACAATTCCTGCAGTATTATTACATCAAAAACGATGTTTTTCCCATTCACAGTGTGTTATGGCGAGACCTGTGATGAGTATACGAACTTGAAACGAAACTACTTCAGTGAAAAGCGTGGTCGCGAGAAAATAAAACAAAAGCCCACTTGAATGCTAAAAGCGTGGCCAACACTAAATGTTTAAGCCAACGTGTATGCTCATCACCTTTGTAAAGGCTAATTATGCCTGCTATGTGAATGGTGTCGGATGATCGAATGTCTTTTTTATTTAATTTCTTTCAATTTTAACAGCAGTGTTGTAGTCCAAAATGTACGTTGATAAGGATTAAAAACGAGACACACGCACATATATACGCAAGTACATATACATTCACACACACACATGTCAACTCACAAACACACACACACACTACCCTACCCACACACAAACACTCACCTACTGTGGAGGGGACCTCCTCACCTCAGCTCTCATTTGCTGAAATGCTTAAAAAGAGCCCTGAAGCTAGGTCTGCAGTTAAGGAAGTTGCTATGGAAGTGGCTTCCTCTCAGGAAGCAGCTAGATGTACTAGCCGGCTGATAGAGAGAAAAAGAGCAGTAGTAGTAGCAGGCATTAAAGAGCAAACAGGGACCAGACCAAAGGAGCGAAGAGACAAGGACAAAAACATAGTTACCGAGATCCTTAAAGAGGTAAGGATGGAGCGAACTGAACAAAATGTTGAAAAGGTTTTCAGGCTTGGAAAGTACAACAAGGACAGAGACTGAATGATAAAGGTGGTATTTATGAGCGAAATCACGAAAGAAGAACTGTTATCAAGGAAGAGCGGTCTAGCAAATGTAGAGAAGTTCAAAAAAGTATTCCTGGAGAGGGATATGACAAGGGAAGAGAGAAAGCAGGCAGCAGACGCGAGGAAGGAGCTCAGGGAGAGAGAAAGGAATCAGGGAGCCACAACCCCGATCCCTACAATCCCAGAGGGGAGTGGGGAACCCTCTTCAAACAGTGCAATAGCCACAGGGAGTGCGGCACCACCCCCACATTCTACCCAACAGACACCCTACCTGCTCCAACCCCTGTCAGTCCCCCCACTAAGTACCCACCTAAGGCACCCTCCCCCTCCTCCCACTCACCCCCTCCTCATACTCACCCCTCCCCCCAGGACCTCCCTTCTCCCCCCATCCCCTAAGCCCTCCCTTCTCCCACATGCCCTCCCGTCTCTACCACCCACAAGCCCTCCGTTCTCCCCCGCCCCCCCCGTAAGCACCCCTCTCTCCCCCACCCCACCTAAGCCTTCCCTTCTCCACCACTCACCAAAACTCTTCCCTCTTCCTCACCCACCTCAGCCTTCCCTTTCCCCCCATGCCCCCTCTCACCCCCCTAACCCATCCAGGGAGCCGGTCGGCCGAGCTGACAGCATGCTGGACTTGTGATCCTGTGGTCCTGGGTTCGATCCCAGGCGCCGGCGAGAAACAATGGGCAGAGTTTCTTTCACCCTATGCCCCTGTTACCTAGCAGTAAAGTAGGCACCTGGGTGTTAGTCAGCTGTCACGGGCTGCTTCCTGGGGGTGGAGGCCTGGTCAAGGACCGGGCCGCGGGGACACTAAAGCCCCGAAATCCACTCAAGATAACCTCCCCCTCTCACCCCCCAACCCTCCCCCTCTCACCCACCCCCAACCATCCCCCTACCCCCCACCCCCTCAAGCCCTTCCTCCTCCACCAGTCTCCCCGTACCAGATCCTCCCAGCTCCCGCTCACCCCCAGACCCCACAGGTCCCCCCCCAGAGGAGAAGCAGAAGAGAGTCAGTTTCAGGGTAATGTACTCGAACATAGATGGGATCACAAGCAAGGCAAGTGAACTAAGAGAAAGAGCACAAAAAATGAACCCAGATGTAATCGGACTCACTGAAACAAAACTCTCTGGAATCATAACGAATGCCGTGTTTCCCAAGGAGTACACAGTAATAAGGAAAGAGAGGGAAGGTAGGGGAGGAGGCAGAGTGGCCCTACTCATGAGAAAGGAAAAGAGTTTTAAGGAGATGGCTATCCCGGGCTGTGAGGGTTTCAGAGACTACATAGCAGGCACCATGACAATGGGAGGACCAAGGATAGTAGTAGCAGTAATATATAACCCTCCACCAAATGACAGAAGACCCAGTCAAGAGTACGAAAACAACAACATGACAGTTAACCCAATAATTGAGAAGGCAGCCTCTGCTGCCTGTAGAAATAGATCCCACCTTCTCATCATGAGGGACTTAATCACGTAAGGATTGACTGGGAGAACAAGGAACCGCATGGAGGCGAGGATATGTGGAGAACCAAACTACTGGAGGTGGTGACTAGAAACATTTTAAGCCAGCATGTCAGAGAACCCACAAGGATGAGAGGAAATGACGAACCAGCGAGACTCGACCTGGTCTTCACCCTGAACGACTCTGACATAAGAGAAATCGGTTTTGAGGCCCAAGTAGGAATGAGCTACCACAGTGTATTGGTTTTTGAGCACCTGATTGAAGAAGGGTTATTGAACTCGAGGAGGGATACCGAAACCAAAAGGTTAGCATACCGAAAGGGAAACTATGATGAGATAAGAAAATTCCTAACAGATATAGCAAGGGAAACAGAGCTCAGGAAAAAGACGGCCCAAGATATGATGGACTACATCACGCAAAAGTGCAAGGACGCAGCAAACAAGTTTGTCCCAGCCCAAAAGGAAAACAGTGAAATGAAGATAAGAAACCCATGGTTTAATCAGAGATGTAGGCTAGCTAAGCAGCAATGTAAAAGGGCATGGAGAAACTATAGGAATAACTGGAGAGCAGAGAAAGATACGAGAATGCCAGGAAGGAATATGTCAAGATGAGAAGAGAGGCAGAAAGACAATATGAAAAGGACATCGCAAGCAAGTCAAAGACTCAGCTTAAATTGCTGCATAGCCACATCAGGAGAAAAACAACAGTAAAGGAACAGGTTATGAAATTAAGGATAAGGGCAGAAGGATTCACTACAAACGACAAAGAAGTGTGTGAGGAACTGAATAAGAAATTCCAGGAGGTCTTCACCTTAGAGCAAGGAGAAATCCGAGAGATAAGAGAATAGCTAACCAGGAACCACTGGAAGAGTTTGAGATTACCAGCGGGGAAGTAAGGAAGTGTTTACTAGAATTGGATGTGACAAAGGCTATAGGTCCAGATGGAATCTCCCCTTGGATACTAAAGGAAGGAGCAGAAGAACTGTGCCTTCCGCTCTCCATGGTGTATAACAAATCACTGGCAACAGGGGAACTGCCAGAAATTTGCAAAGCAGCTAACGTAGTCCCGATATACAGGAAAGGGGATAGACAGGAGGCACTGAATTACAGACCAGTGTCCCTAACCTGCATACCATGCAAGATGATGGAGAAGATTGTGCAAAGAAAGCTAGTGGAGCACCTGGAGCGAAAGAACTTTGTAACACAGCATCAACATGGATTCAGGGATGGCAGGTCCTGCCTCACAGGGTTCCTTGAATTCTACGACCAGGCAACAAAATTAAGGCAAGAAAGAGAAGGGTGGACAGACTGCATATTTTTGGATTGTCAGAAAGCCTTTGATACAGTGCCACACAGGAGGCTAGTGAAAAAGCTGGAGATGCAGGCTGGAGTGAAAGGGAAAAATTCCATTGGATAAAGGAGTACCTAAGCAACAAGAGACAACGAGTCAATGTGAGGGGTGAAGTCTCAGATTGGCGAGACGTTACGAGTGGAGTCCTGCAGGAGTCAGTCCTTGGATCAATACTGTTTCTGATATATGTAAATGATCTCCCAGAGGGTAAAGAATCGTTTCTCTCAATGTTGTTGATGATGCAAAAATTTCGAGGAGGATTGAAACGGAGGACGATAGTTTGAGGCTACAAGATGACCTAGACAGTCTGATTGTTTGGTCCAACAAATGGCTGTTGAAGTTCAACCCGAGTAAATGCAAATAAATAAAACTAGGCAGTGGAAACAGGAGGCCAGACACAGGATACAGAATAGGAGATGAAGTACTTAATGAAACAGACAGAGAGAAAGATCTAAGAGTTGATATCACACCAAACCTGTCTCATGAAGCCCACATAAAAAGAATAACGTTTGCGGCATATGCGAGGCTGGCTAACATCAGAACAGCGTTCAGGAAGCTGTGTAAGGAATCATTCAGACTCTTGCACACCACATATGTAGGACCAATCCTGGAGTATGTGGCCCACAACATGGAGCCCGCACCTTGTCAAGCACAAGACGAATCTGGAAAAAGTCCAAAGGTATGCCACTAGACAAGTCCCAGAACTAAGAGGCATGAGTTTCGAGATATGGCTGAGGGAAATGTACCTTACGACACTGGAAGACAGAAGAGAAAGGGGAGACATGATCCAACCTACAAAATCCTCAGAGAAATCGACCGGGTAAACAAGGATAAACTATTCAACACAGGTGGGACGCGAACAAGGGGACACAGGTGGAAACTGAGTACCCACATGAGCCACAGAGACGTTAGAAGGAACTTTTTCAATGTCAGAGTAGTTAACGGATGGAATGCATTAGGCAGTGATGTGGTGGAGGCTGACTCCATACACAGTTTCAAATGTAGATATGATATAGCCCAGTAGGCTCAGGAATCTGTACACCAGTTGATTGACAGTTGAGAGGCGGGACCAAAGAGCCAAAGCTCAACCCCGCAAGCACAAATAGGTGAGTACACACACACACACACACACACACACACACACACACACACACACGCACACACACACACACACACACACACACACACACACACACACACACACACACACACACACACACACACACACACACACACACACATTTTCCGGATGACGCAAAATTAATGAGAAGAGTTGTGACAGACGAGGATTGTAGGATCCTCCAAGAGGCCTTAAACAGGTTGCAGAGATGGTCAGGGAAATGGCTACTGGAGTTTAACACCAGTAAATGTAAAGTTATGGAAATGGAATCAGGTAACAGGAGACCAAAGGGACAGTACACAATGAAGGGGAACAGCCTACCTGTAACGATTCGAGAAAGAGACCTGGGAGTAGATGTGACACCTAATCTAACTCCTGAGGCACATATAAATTGGATAACGACAGCAGCGTACTCTACACTGGCGAAAATTAGAACTTCATTCAGAAACCTAAATGAGGAGGCTTTTAGGGCGCTTTACACTGCCTACGTGAGACCCGTCCTAGAGTATGCGGCGCCATCATGGAGCCCCCACTTTAAGAAACACATAAAGAAACTGTAGAAGGTTCAGAGCTTTGCGACGAGGCTTGTCCCAGAGTTACGAGGGATGGGATATGAAGAGCGTCTGAAGGAACTGAACCTTACGACACTAGAGAAAAGAAGGGAGAGAGGAGATATGATAGGGACATATAAAATACTCAGGGGAATTGACAAAGTGGAAATAGATTAAATGTTCACACGTAATAATAACAGAACGAGGGGACATGGGTGGAAACTGGAAACTCAGATGAGTCACAGAGATGTTAGGAAGTTTTCTTTTAGCGTGAGAGTAGTGGAAAAATGGAATGCACTTGGGGAACAGGTTGTGGAAGCAAATACTATTCATACTTTTAAAACTAGGTATGATAGGGAAATGGGACAGGAGTCATTGCGGTAAACAACCGATAGCTGGAAAGGCGGGATCCAAGAGTCAATGCTCGATCCTGCAAGCACAAATAGGTGAGTACAAATAGGTGAGTACACACACATACACACACCACACACACACATGTGAGTATGTTAGTGTGAGAAGAGCAGCTGAGACAAGATATGAAAATGATATAGCTAATAAAGCCAAGACAAAACCAAAGCTACTTTACAGTTACATCAGGAGGAAGACAACAGGGAAGGAACAGGTGATGAAACTTAGGACGGGTGAGGACAGGTACACAGATAATGACAAAGAGGCGTGTGAAGAACTCAACAAAAGGTTCCAGGAGGTCTTTACAATAGAACAGGAGAGGTCACGGCAGTAGGAGAGGTGGCAGCAAACCAGGAGACCTTGGAAAGGTTCGCAATTACAAGAGATGAGGTCAAGAGCACCTATTGGAGCTGGACGTGAGAAAAACTGTTGGGCCAGACGGAATCTCACCATGGGTAGTGAAAGAGAGTGCTGTAGCACTTTGTTTGCCACTCTCCATAGTGTATAGTAGGTCACTGGAAACGGGAGACCTACCAGAAATATGGAAGACGGCAAAAGTAGTCCCAATATACAAAAAGGGTGACAGACAAGAGGCACTGAACTACAGGCCAGTGTCCTTAACTAGTATACCATGCAGGTGATGGAGAAGGTTGTGAGAAAAAACCTAGTAACACATTTAGAGAGTAGGGACATCGTGACAACCCATCAACATGGGATCAAGGAGGGTAAATCTTGCTTTACAGGCTTAATAGAATTCTACGATCAGGTGACAAAGATTAAGCAAGAAAGGGAAGGATAGGCGGACTGCATTTTTTTGGACTGTCGGAAAGCCTTTGACACAGTACCCCATAAAAGGCTGATGCATAAGCTGGAAAAACAGGCAGGAGTAACTGGTAGGGCGCTCCAGTGGATAAGGGAGTAACTAAGCAATAGGAAGCAGAGAGTTACAGTGAGGGGTGAGACCTCAGATTGGCGTGAAGTCATCAGTGGAGTCCCACAGGGCTCTGTACTCGGACCTATGCTGGTTTTTGATATATGTAAATGATCTCCCTGAGGGTATAGACTCATTTCTCTCAATGTTTGCTGACGACGCCAAAAGTATGAGAAGGATTAGGTCAGAAGAGGACAGCTTGAGGCTTCAAGAAGACCTCGACAAGCTGCAGGAATGGTCGAACAAATTGTTGTTAGAGTTTAACCCAAGCAAATGTAATGTATTGAAGATAGGGGTAGGGAGCAGGAGTCAAGATACAAGATATCATTTGGGAGATGAAATACTTCTAGAGTCAGAGAGAGAGAAAGACCTGGGGGTTGATATCACGCCAGACCTGTCCCCTGAAGCTCATATCAAGAGGATAACATCAGCGGCATAAGCCAGGTTGGCTAACATAAGAACGGCGTTTAGAAACTAGTATAAGGAATCTTTCAGAACATTATATACCACATATGTCAGACCAGTCCTGGAGTATGCGGCTCCAGCATGGAGTCCATATCTAGACAAGCATAAGACTGAACTGGAAAAGGTTCAAAGGTTCGCCACCAGACTAGCACCCGAGCTGAAAGGTATGAGCTACGAGGAGAGACTAAGGGAATTAAACCTCACTTCGTTGGAAGACAGAAGACATAGGGGGGACATGATCACCACAGTCAAGATTCTCAATGGAATCGATAGGGTAGATAAAGACAGGCTATTTAACACAAGGGGCACTCGCACTAGGGGACACAGGTGGAAACTGATTGCCCAAATGAGCCACAGAGATATTAGAAAGAACTTTTTTTAGTGTCAGATTAGTTGACAAATGGAATACATTAGGAAGTGATGTGGTGGAGGCTGACTCCATACACAAATTCAAGTGTAGATATGATAGAGTCCAGTAGGCTCAAGAACCTGTACACCTGTTGATTGACGGTTGAGAGGCGGGACCAAAGACCCAGAGCTCAATCCCCGCAAGCACATCTGCACAGTTTCAAGTGTAGATATGTTAGAGCCCAATAGGCTCAGGAATCTGTACACCTGTTGATTGACGGTTGAAAGGCAGGACCAAAGAGCCAGAGCTCAACCCCCGTAAGCACAACTAGGTGAGTAACTAGGTGAGTACACACACACACACACACACTAACACTCACACACACACATAAAAGATGGAATTGTCCCATTGGAAGGAAATGCCACTGTACCTGAAACATTTGCAGAAATACTGGGAAAGAGCTCAGAAGCAATGGCCACATTGAGGGAGGTAGCCATGCAAGCAGCTACCTCACAGGAAGCAGCAAGGTGCACCAGTCAGTTGCTGAAAAGAAAATGATCAGTGATAGATGTAGGCATCAAAGACCAAGAAGGATTCAATAGGCAAGAATAGAATAGCAAGGACAGATAGACAGTAAATGGGATACTAATGGTTGTTAAAGATGGAAGGTGCTGAACAAAACATTGAGAAAGTTTTCAGGTTGGGCTGGTACAACAAGGACACAGACCGCCTGGTAAAGATAGTGTTTGCAAATGAGACCACGAAGGAGGTTATTCTAGAAAGGAAGAGTCATCTGCAGTATGTGGTAGAATACAAAAAAGACGAATACAATAGATACAAAAAAATATTCCTCCAGAGGGACAGGACAAAGGAGGAGAGAGCCAGGGCGACAGAGGCTAGGAAGAAGCACAGGGAAAGAGGAGCAAACCAGAAAATCACAGCCTCCAACACAACATTCCCAGAAACGAGGGGGGAACTCACAACCAGCATCCCAGCAAGACCAGAGAGGAGGGCAACACCGCTACCCTCCTCTGCATAGAAACCCTTCCTACCCCTCACCTTACCTGCCTCCACTCAAATGCTCACTCAACCCTCCCTCCACCCCCAGTCCATTCCAACCCTGTCAACCTTCCCTCATTCCCATCATGTCCCCCCCCTCACCCCTTTCCCCTCCTTCCCCCCTCCCCCTTCATCCCTTAACCCTCTCTATCCCTCCTTCCCCCCCTCACCCCGTATGCTCCATGTCCCCCCCTACTTCTTTACCCCATACCCTACCTTTCCCCCCTTCACTTGAACCCCAACCCCCACCCCATAATTCACTGTGACCCTATTAACCACCTCACAGATCTTCACACCTATTGAAGAGCTTCCTCCTTCAGCAGAACAATCACCAAGAAAGGGACAAGAGAATGAACAAAAGAAAGTAATCTTCAAGGCTATGTACATTAACATAGATGGGATTACGAATAAAAGAAGTGAACTTGGAGAATAAACACTAGAAGAAAACACAGATATAATAGCACTCACAGAAACAAGGCTAACGAAAACCATAACAAATGCTGTTTCCACAGGACTACTATGTAGTGAGGAAGGAGAGAAGGAAGAGGAAGAGGTTCTGTATCTTTGCTGATAAGAAAAGGCTGGAGTTTTGAAGAGATGGTTGTTCAGGGCCGTGAAGATTTCAGTGACTACATAATAGCTACCATAGCACTTGGAGGACAAAAAAATTTCAGTAGTCATATATGACCCCCCACCAAATGTCAGAAGACCCAGACAGGAATATGACAGTAACAACATGGCCACCATCAATATAATAGAGAGAACAGCTTCTGTAGCTATCAGGAACGGATCCAGACTACTAATTATATGAGACTTCAATCACGGGAAGATAGATTTGGAGAACAGAGACCCACATGGAGAGCTAAGCTACTGGACGTAGCAACAAGAAACTTTCTAAGCCAACACATCAAGGGACCGACAAGAATGAGAGGAGAGGATGAACCGGCTATGCTTTATCTGATATTTACCCTAAATGAGTCGGATATAAGGGAAGTCAGGTTGGAAGCCCCCTTGGGAATAAGTGATCACAGTGTATTGATCATTGAGTACCTGTTAGAGCTAGGAATTATCTCCCCCAAAAAAGAACTGGGAAACAAAGGGCTGGCGTACCGAAAGGGAAATTATGAGATGAGAAAATTCCTAAGGGATATACCATGGGACACAGAACTCGCAACTGGGTCCGTACAAGACATGATGGACTTTGTCACCCAAAAGTGTCAGTAGGCAGTAAAGAGGTTTATCCTGGCCTGACAGGAAAAAAACGAGAGGCAAAAGAAGAATCTGTGGTTTAATAGGTCATGTATGAAAGCAAAGGAACTGAACAAAAGGGCGAGGAGGAACTTCCGTAAGAACAGAACACCAGACAGTAGAGAGAGATACCAGAGAACCAAGAACGAGCATGTCAGTGTGAGAAGAGAAGCTGAGAAAAAGTATGAAAATGTTATAGCTAATAAAGCCAAGACCAAACCAAAGCTACTGTACAGTCACATCAGGAAGAAAACAACAGTGAAGTAACAGGTGATGAAACTTAGAAGAGGTGAGAACAGGTACACAAAAAATAACAAAGAGGTGTGTGAAGAACTCAACAAGAGGTTCCAGGAGGTCTTCACAATAGAACAAGGAGAGGTCACTGCGCTAGGAGAGGTGGCAGTAAACCAGGCTGCCTTGTAAGGGTTTGAAATTGCTAGAGATGAGGTCAAGAGGCACCTGTTTGATCTGGACGTGAGGAAAGGCTGTTATCCCGGACAGAATTTCACCATGGGTATTGATAAAGTGTGCAGGAGCGGTTTGCTTCTCACTCTCCTTAGTGTATAGTAGGTCACTGGAAACGGGAGACCGACCAGAAATATGGAAGACGGCTAATGTAGTCCCAATATACAAAAAGGGGGACAGACAAGAGGCACTGAAATACAGGCCAGTGTCCTTAACCTGTATACCATGCAAGGTAATGGAAAAGATCATGAGAAAAAAAATTATTAACACATCTGGAGAGAAAGAACTTCGTGCCAACCCAACAACATTGGGTCAGGGAGGGTAAATCTTGCCTTAGAGGCTTAATAGAATTCTACGATCAGGTGATAAAGATTAAGCAAGAAAGGGAAGGATGGGCGGGACTGCAATTTTTTTGGATTGTCAGAAAGCCTTTGACACAGTACCCCATAAAAGGCTGATGCATAAGTTGGAAAAACAGGCAGGAGTAACTGGTAGGGCGCTCCAGTGGATACTGGAGTACCTAAGCAATTGGAAGCAGAGAGTTACAGTGAGGGGTGAGACCTCAGATTGGCGTGAAGTCACCAGTGGAGTCCAACAGGGCTCTGTACTCGGACCTATCCTGTTTCTGATATACCTAAATGATCTCCCAGTGGGTATTGACTCATTCCTCTCAATGTTTGCTGACGACGCCAAAATTATGAGAAGGATTAGGACAGGGGAGGGCAGCTTGAGGCTTCAAGAAGATCTGGACAAGCTGCTGGAATGGTCGAACAAATGGTTGTTAGAGTTTAACCCAAGCAAATGTAATGTAATGAAGATAGGTATAAGGAGCAGGAGACCAGGTATATGGTATCATTTAGGAGATGAAATACTTCAAGAGTCAGAGAGAGAGAAAGACCTTGGGGTTGATATCACGCTAGACCTGTCCTCTGAAGCCTATTTCAAGAGGATAACATCAGCGGCATATGCCAGGCTGGCTAGCATAAGAACGGCCTTCAGAAACTTGTGTAAGGAATCTTTCAGAACTTTGTATACCACATATGTCAGACCAGTCCTGGAGTATGCGGCTCCAGCATGGAGTCCATATCTACTCAAGCATAAGACTAAACTGGAAAAGATTCATGGGTTTGCCACCAGACTAGTACCGGAACTGAGGGGTATGAACTACGAGGAGAGACTACGGGAATTAAACCTCACGACACTGAGAGAAAGAAGAGTTTGAGGGGACTTAATCACCATACACAAGATTCTCATAGAAATTGTTAGGGGTTGATAAAATCAGACTATTTATCACAAGGGGCACACGCATTAGGGGACACAGGTGGAAATTGAGCGCCCAAATGAACCATACAGACGTTAGAAAGAATTTGTTCAGTGTCAGAGTAGTAGACAAATGTAATGCATTAGGAAGTGATGTGGTGGAGGCAAACTCCATACACAGCTTCAAGTGTAGACATGATAAAGTCCAGTAGACTCAAGAACCTGTACATCAGTTGAATGACAGTTGAGAGGCGGGATCAAAGAGCCAAAGCTCTACCCCCACAAGCACAACTAGGTAAGTACAACTAGGCAAGTACACACATACCGGAGTTCTACATGAGCAAATGTAAAGTTATGGAAATGGGATTAGGTGATAGGAGACCAAAAGGACAGTACACAATGAAGGGAAACTGCCTACCTGTGACGATTCGAGAAAGAGACCTGGGAGTGGACGTAACACCTAATCTAACTCCTGAGGCCCATATAAATAGGATAACAACAACAGCGTACTCTACACTGGCAAAAGTTAGGTCGCAAACTTCTGAATCTTTTCCAGTTTCTTTATATGCTTCTTCAGATGGGGACTCCATGATAAGGTGGCATACTCTAAGACTGGAATCCCGTTGGCAGTGTAAAGCGCCCTAAATGACTCCTTACTTAGGCTTCTGAACGATGTTCAGAATGCCTAATTACTTAGGTTTCTGAACGATGTGTATTCAGAAACCTAAGTAAGAAACATCGTTCAGAAACCTAAGTAAGGAGGCATTTAGGGCGCTTTACACTGCCAACGGGATTCCAGTCTTAGAATATGCCTCCTTATCATGGAGTCCCCATCTGAAGAAGCATATAAGGAAACTGGAAAAGGTTCAGAAGTTTGCGACGAGGGTCCCAGCGTTACGAGGAATGGGGTATGAAGAGCGCCTGAAGGAACTGAGCCTTACAACACTAGACAAAAGAAGAATAGGGGGGATAGTGATAGGAATGTATAAAATACTCAGAGGAATTGACAGAGTGGAAATAGACGAAATGTTCACACGTAATAATAACAGAACGAGGGGGCATGGGTGGAAGCTGGAAACTCAGATGAGTCACAGAGATGTTAGGAAGTTTTCTTTTAGCGTGAGAGTAGTGAAAAAATGGATTGCTCTTAAGGAGCAGGTTGTGGAAGCAAATACTATTCATAATTTTAAAAGTAAATATGATAGGGAAATAGGACCGGAGTCCTTGCTGTAAACAGCCTATGGCTCGAAAGGCGGGTTCCAAGAGTCAGTGCTCGATCCTGCAGACACAACTAGGTGAGTACACACACACACTTCCATACACATCAAATACACACACAATAACATACACATCACACACTCATCACATACATATTGTTCACACACATACACACACATCACAATATCCCATTACACACATGACAAACCATAATCCCAACCATTGGGTCGCCTCGACACCTCTTCCAACCAGGCAATCTGGGGCACCTGTCCGCTAATCTGATATTAATGGCATTCCCCCCATGTAATTAATTTTCTCATTATGAAACAGACTAAGCAGTGCTATAAGGAGTTCAATCTGGCACCAGTGAGTCTAAATGACTTCTTCTTAAAGGCAAAATGAATGTATAAATACTTTCATGATATATATATTTATTTGTCTATATTAATATAAATGTTAATCGTTTTTTTTTTTTTTATTATTAATATAAATGTTAATCGTTTAAATGTTTTTTTTCCTTCACGTCTGTGACGGAAAAAAAACATACATTTTTGAAAAATTTACTTTTTCATGTGAGAGAAATCTTCGAACCCTCTTTATCGATTGCTTTCATATTTTGAAACAACGTTGCATTTGAATAGGCACATGTTTTTATATACTTACTATATGCATGCCTCACCTGTGACGCGAAAAAAACATGTGTTTTTTTATAAACAGCGTCATTTGTTGGACTTAAGAGCAGCACACGCTGTTATCTCCCAAAGTTCTTCATTGATTGCTTTGAAATTCTGACACAACGTTCCATTCAATTATGGCGTGTTTTTATATGCCTATTATATAGATGCCACATCTCTGACAGGTAAAACATAATTAAAAAAAAACGCCATCTGTTGAACGCAATAGCAACACACACACGTTATACTAAACATGTTATGATTTCCACTTCAATGTTTGTGATTGCATTAATAAATTGAATTTTCATAGATTTCGATTTATTTTCATTTTGATTTAATTATTTTGTGTGACATTGTGTTGGAATTGAGCTGTGTTGTTCAATGAAATGAACACCGTTCATTTCCTGAGTATAAGTATAGATGCCACACACCTGTGACAGTAAAAATATGCATTATTGAAAAACAGCATCACCTGTTGCACGTAAGAGCAACTCATGCTATACTATATATATATTACGATTAGATTTCAATATTTCCAATTTCATTGATAAATTGAATTTTCATAGATTTCGAATTATTTTCATTTTCATTTAATGTTCTTTTGACACTGAGTTGGAATTGAGCTTTGTTGTTTACCATACCGTTCATTTCGTGAGTATAGTTTATTTTTTATTTGTTCATTGTTTTTCGTTTCGTTTTTTAATTGTTTTTCTTATATTTCAGGGATGGGAACATCAGATCATTTGATGTTCCCTATTTTCTGATGGGAACATCAGATCATTTGGGAATGCATCAGACGAGGGAGTGGGGAATGGTAGGGAGGACGAGGGGACGCGAGTGGGGGATGGTACTGAGGACAATGGGACAAAGGAAGGGGAAATGGTGGGGACGGGGGAGTTGGGGATGGTGGGGACGAAAGACAAGGGAATGGAGAATGATGGGAAGAACAAGGAGACAGGAGAGTGGGGGATGGTGCAGAAAACTAGGGAACAGGGGAGAGGAGAATGATAGGGATGACGGGGGGGGGGGGCGGGGGAGTGAGAGATGGAGGAGCGTACGAGGGGACACGAGTGAGGAATGGTAAGAAGGATGAGGGGACGGTGGAGTGGGGGATGGTGGGGAGGACACAGGGATATAGGAGGGAGGAAATGGTGCGAAGGACGAGGGGACGGGGAAATGGGGTATAGTTGGAAGGACGAGGGGACGGGGGAGGGGGGAATGGTGGGGAGGACTGGGAGACCAGGGGAAGGTTGCTGAAGATCAGCAATGCACGTGCGTTGCTGAGCTTCAGCAACGAATGTGCGCATGTGCTCTCTCAACGAGAGACGGGAGAGAGAGAGAGAGAGAGAGAGAGAGAGAGAGAGAGAGAGAGAGAGAGAGAGAGAGAGAGAGAGAGAGAGAGAGAGAGAGAGACAGAGAGAGAGAGAGAGAGACAGAGAGAGAGACAGAGAGAGAGAGAGAGAGAGAGAGAGAGAGAGAGAGAGAGAGAGAGAGAGAGAGAGAGAGAGAGAGAGAGAGAGAGAGAGAGAGAGAGAGAGAGAGAGAGAGAGAGAGAGAGAGACAGAGAGACAGAGAGAGAGACAGAGAGAGAGAGAGAGAGAGAGAGAGAGAGAGAGAGAGAGAGAGAGAGAGAGAGAGAGAGAGAGAGAGGGAGAGGGAGAGACAGAGAGAGAGAGAGGGAGGGAGGGAGAGAGAGAGAGCGAGAGAGGGAGGGAGGGAGAGAGAGAGAGAGAGAGGGAGGGAGAGAGAGAGAGAGAGAGAGAGAGAGAGAGAGAGAGAGAGAGAGAGAGAGAGAGAGAGAGAGAGAGAGAGAGAGAGAGAGAGAGAGAGAGAGAGAGAGAGACAGAGAGAGAGAGACAGAGAGAGAGAGAGAGAGAGAGAGAGAGAGAGAGAGAGAGAGAGAGAGAGAGAGAGAGAGAGAGAGAGAGAGAGAGAGAGAGAGAGAGAGAGAGAGAGAGACAGAGAGAGAGAGAGAGAGACAGAGAGAGAGAGAGACTGAGAGTGAGAGAGAGAGAGATAGAGAGAGAGAGAGAGAGAGAGAGAGAGAGAGAGAGAGAGAGAGAGAGAGAGAGAGAGAGAGAGAGAGAGAGAGAGAGAGAGAGAGAGAGAGAGAGAGAGAGAGAGAGAGGGAGAGAGAGAGGGAGAGAGAGAGAGAGAGAGAGAGAGAGAGAGAGAGAGAGAGAGAGAGAGAGAGAGAGAGAGAGAGAGAGAGAGAGAGAGAGAGAGAGAGAGAGAGAGAGAGAGAGAGAGAGAGAGAGGGACAGAGAAGGGGGGGGGGTAAGCATTAGCCCATTCTCCTGCGCGTTTCCAACATCACCAAAGCAGTTGCCCTGAATGGCCCAAGCCTAACCTACTCGAGGAACCACGAACCGGAAAATCATGCGGAAAATCAGGTCATTTTTGCGAGCATCCACCCTATAGTACATCAGTTTTTGGCTTCAGGGAAATTTAACGTGAAAATACTAGTTTCTATTATATTAGAGATTAGAGATTAGATTATTCTATTCTATTAGAGAGAGAGAGCGAGAGATAACAATATAATAGAGAATAAAAACAGGAAGCAGATTAATATTAACTGAAGCTGAAATCGACAAACAGAGGTAAACAGGCATATCTAAAATCTAACAGATCCTCCGTATACCAACGGGAAGACTGACAAACGAATAGGCAGGAACCGCAACTGAAAAGGAGAAACATATATCGAAAAACAGTGAAAAATGCAAGCCTAGAAAAGAGAAAACTCTCTATTAAGTGAAAAAAAAGAGATAGGACAGCACTCTAGTTTAACATCAGAGTGAAGGCGTGTTCCGTGAGAGAAGTTTGTGTGAAAACATTTACCACTCATTTAACATTTAGTCTAGCCAGAGCAGAGATGCTGTGATCCAGCCAGAGCAGAGATGCTCTGGTCCAGCCAGAGCAGAGAGGCTGTGGTCTAGCCAGAGCAGAGATGCTATGGTCCATCCAGAGCAGAGATGCTGTGGTCCAGCCAGAGCAGAGATGCTGTGGTTCAGTCAGAGCAGAGATGCTGTGGTCCAGCCAGAGCAGAGATGCTGTGGTCCAGCCAGAACAGAGATGCTATGGTCCAGCCAGAGCAGAGATGCTGGGGTCCAGCCAGAGCAGAGATGCTATGGTTAAGCCAAAGCCGAGATGCTATGGTTCAGCCATAGAAGAGATGCTGTGGTACAGTCAGAGCAGAGATGCTGTGGTACAGTCAGAGAAGAGATGCTGTGGTCCAGTCAGAGAAGAGAAGCTGTGGTGCAGCCAAAGCCGAGATGCTGTGGTCCAGCCAGAGAAAAGATGCTGTGGAACAGTCAGAGCAGAGATGCTGTGGTCCAGCCAGAGAAGAGATGCTGTGGTCCAGCCAGAGAAGAGATGCTGTGGTCCAGTCAGAAAAGAGATGCTGTGGTCCAGTCAGAGAAGAGATGCTGTGGTCCAGCCAGAGAAGAGATGATGTGGTCCAGCCAGAGAAGAGATGCTGTGGTCCAGTCAGAGAAGAGATGCTGTGGTTCAGCCAGAGCAAAGATGCTGTGGTCCAGTCAGAGAAGAGATGCTGTGGTCCAGCCAGAGAAGAGATGCTGTGGTCCAGCCAGAGAAGAGATGCTGTGGTCCAGTCAGAGAACAGATGCTGTGGTCCAGTCAGAGCAGAGATGCTGTGGTCCAGCCAGAGAAGAGATGCTGTGGTTAAGTCAGAGAAGAGATGCTGTGATTAAGCCAAAGCCGAGATGTTGTGGTCCAGCCAGAGAAGAAATGCTGTGGTCCAGTCAGAGCAGAGATGCTGTCGTCCAGGCAGAGAAGAGATGCTGTGGTCCAGTCAGAGCAGAGATGTTATGGTCCAGCCAGCGCAGAGATGCTGTGGTCTAGCCAGAGAAGAGATGCTGTGGTCCAGCCAGAGAAGAGATGCTGTGGTCCAGCCAGAGAAGAGATGCTGTGGTCCAGCCAGAGAAGAGATGCTGTGGTACAGTCAGAGCAGAGATGCGTGGTCCAGCTAGAGCAGAGATGCTTTGGTCCAGCTTGAGAAGAGATGCTGTGGTCCAGCCAGAGCAGAGATGCTGTGGTCCAGCCAGAGAAGAGATGTTGTGGTCCAGCCAGAGCAGAGATGCTGTGGTCCAGCCAGAGCAGAGATGCTGTGGTCCAGCCAGAGCAGAGATGCTGTGGTCCAGCCAGAGCAGAGATGCTGTGGTTCAGCCAAAGCCGAGATGCTGTGGTCAAGCCAGAGAAGAGATGCTGTGGTCCAGCCAGAGAAGAGATGATGTGGTCCAGCTAGAGAAGAGATGCTGTGGTCCAGTCAGAGAAGAGATGCTGTGGTTCAGCCAGAGCAGAGATGCTATGGTCCAGCCAGAGAAGAGATGCTGTGGTCCAGTCAGAGCAGAGATGCTGTGGTCCAGCCAGAGAAGAGATGCTGTGATTAAGCCAAAGCCGAGATGCTGTGTTCCAGCCAGAGAAGAGATGCTGTGGTACAGTCAGAGCAGAGATACGTGGTCCAGCTAGAGCAGAGATGCCTTGGTCCAGCCAGAGCTGAGATGCTGTGGTCCAGCCAGCGCAGAGATGCTGTGGTCTAGCCAGAGAAGAGATGCTGTGGTCTAGCCAAAGAAGAGGTGCTGTGGTCCAACCAGAGCAGAGATGTTTTGGTCCAGCCGGAGAAGAGATGCTGTGGTCAAGTCAGAGAAGAGATGCTGTGGTCCAGGCAGAGAAGAGATGTTGTGTTCCAGTCAGAGCAGAGATGCTGTGGTCCAGCCAGAGCAGATATGCTGTGGTCCAGTCAGAGCAGAGGTGCTGTGGTCCAGCCAGAGAAGAGATGCTGTGGTCCAGCCAGAGAAGAGATGCTGTGGTCCAGCTAGAGCAGAGATGTTGTGGTCCAGTCAGAGCAGAGATGCTGTGGGGTAGCCAGAGAAGAGATGGTGTGGTCCAACCAGAGCAGAGATGCTGTGGTCCAGCCAGAACAGAGATGCTGTGGTCCAGCGAGAGCAGAGATGCTGTGTTCCAACTAGAGAAGATATGTTGTGGTCCAGCCAGAGCAGAGATGCTGTGGTCCAGCCAGAGCAGAGATGCTGTGGTCCAGCCAGAGCAGAGATGCACCCTGAATTTAAAATTAATGTTGTGGTAAATGTTTTCCTTCTATCTACTAATAGTGCACTCTGTTCTGTGGCGATAGTGTTCTACTGTGCTTGAACACTTTTACTGTGCTGCTACTATATATTGTAGTAAGTAATTGTTATTATATATTATGTTAATTTATAATATGTATTGTGAAATTTGGTTTTGTTATTTCTGAAATGTGTTATTTTTAGGGCAAAACCTGATGGCGTTCGGTAGTGTTTTCTCGTCAGTTCCGGATGCGTCCTGGGCTTACCAATTAGGAAATGTGAGGTGGAGTCTGATTAGATGTGAGCTAAAAGGTCGACCAATCAGGCAAGTAGTAGTTCTAGCCATATAGGGATACTTATAAGACAATGCAATCAGAGGCGGGGTGACAGATTGACCCACCCCATATTAGGTCATCAGAGGTAGTTGTGGAACCGGTCAAAAAACAGTGTAGAAAGTTATCCATTATATACTGCTATGATCATGTTCTTTATACAGCAAAGTATGGTGTTATATCTAGGTAAAAAAATTATATATATATATATATATATATATATATATATATATATATATATATATATATATATATATATATATACAACTTTAGAACACTTTCCCACCAGGAGACTCGAACCCTAGCCAGCACAGAAGCCTTCCAGCAACTGGCATAACAGGTACGCCTTAACTCTCTCCATATATATATATATATATATATATATTTATATATATATATATATATATATATATATATATATATATATATATATATATATATATATATATATATATATATATATATATATATATATATATATATATATATATATATATATGTCGTACCTAGTAGCCAGAACACACTTCTTGGCCTACTTTTCAAGGCCCGATTTGCCTAATAAGCCAAGTTTTCCTGAATTAATATATTTTCTCTGATTTTTTTCTTATGAAATGATAAAGCTACTCATTTCATTATGTATGAAGTCAATTTTTTTTTATTGGAGTTAAAATTAACGTAGATATATGACCGAACCTAACCAACCCTACCTAACCTAACCTAACCTATCTTTATAGGTTAGGTTAGGTTTGGTAGCCGAAAAAGCTAGGTTAGGTTAGGTTAGGTAGGTTAGGTAGTAAAAATCCAATTAATTCATGAAAACTTGGCTTATTAGGCAAATCGGGCCCTATATATATATATATATATATATATATATATATATATATATATATATATATATATATATATATATGTCGTACCTAGTAGCCAGAACTCACTTTTTGGCCTACTATTCAAGGCCCGATTTGCCTAATAAGCCAAGTTTTCCTGAATTAATATATTTTTTCTAATTTTTTTCTTATGAAATGATAAAGCTACCCATTTCATTATGTATGAGGTCAATTTTTTTTTATTGGAGTTAAAATTAACGTAGATATATGACCGAACCTAACCAACCCTACCTAACCTAACCTAACCTATCTTTATAGGTTAGGTTTGGTTAGGTAGCCGAAAAAGTTAGGTTAGGTTAGGTTAGGTAGGTTAGGTAGTCGAAAAACAATTAATTCATGAAAACTTGGCTTATTAGGCAAATCGGGCCTTGAATAGTAGGCCAAAAAGTGAGTTCTGGCTACTAGGTACGACATATATATATATATATATATATGTCGTACCTAGTAGCCAGAACGCACTTCTCAGCCTACTATGCAAGGCCCGATTTGCCTAATAAGCCAAGTTTTCCTGAATTAATATATTTTCTCTGATTTTTTTCTTATGAAATGATAAAGCTACTCATTTCATTATGTATGAGGTCAATTTTTTTTTATTGGAGTTAAAATTAACGTAGATATATGACCGAACCTAACCAACCCT
Source organism: Procambarus clarkii (assembly GCF_040958095.1). Lineage (NCBI taxonomy): Eukaryota > Metazoa > Arthropoda > Malacostraca > Decapoda > Cambaridae > Procambarus > Procambarus clarkii. The sequence goes on along the minus strand of NC_091185.1, from coordinate 37,643,566 downwards.
ACCTAACCTAACCTAACCTATCTTTATAGGTTAGGTTAGGTTTGGTAGCCGAAAAAGCTAGGTTAGGTTAGGTTAGGAAGGTTAGGTAGTAAAAATCCAATTAAATCATGAAAACTTGGCTTATTAGGCAAATCGGGCCCTATATATATATATATATATATATATATATATATATATATATATATATATATATATATATATGTCGTACCTAGTAGCCAGAACTCACTTTTTGGCCTACTATTCAAGGCCCGATTTGCCTAATAAGCCAAGTTTTCCTGAATTAATATATTTTTTCTAATTTTTTTCTTATGAATTGATAAAGCTACCCATTTCATTATGTATGAGGTCAATTTTTTTTTATTGGAGTTAAAATTAACGTAGATATATGACCGAACCTAACCAACCCTACCTAACCTAACCTAACCTATCTTTATAGGTTAGGTTTGGTTAGGTAGCCGAAAAAGTTAGGTTAGGTTAGGTTAGGTAGGTTAGGTAGTCGAAAAACAATTAATTCATGAAATCTTGGCTTATTAGGCAAATCGGGCCTTGCATAGTAGGCTGAGAAGTGCGTTCTGGCTACTAGGTACGACATATATATATATATATATATATATATATATATATATATATATATATATATATATATATATATATATATATATATATATATATATATATATATATATATATATATATATGTCGTACCTAGTAGACAGAACGCACTTCTCAGCCTACTATGCAAGGCCCGATTTGCCTAATAAGCCAAGTTTTCCTGAATTAATATATTTTCTCTAATTTTTTTCTTATGAAATGATAAAGCTACCCATTTCATTATGTATGAGGTCAATTTTTTGTTATTGGAGTTAAAATTAACGTAGATATATAACCAAACCTAACCAACCCCACCTAACCTAACCTAACCAATCTTTATAGGTTAGGTTCGGTTAGGTAGCAGAAAAAGTTAGGTTAGGTTAGGTTAGGTAGGTTAGGTAGTCGAAAAACAATTAATTCATGAAAACTTGGCTTATTAGGCAAATCGGGGCCTTGCATAGTAGGCTGAGAAGTGCGTTCTGGCTACTAGGTACGACATATATATATATATATATATATATATATATATATATATATATATATATATATATATATATGTCGTACCTAATAGCCAGAACGCACTTCTCAGCCTACTATTCAAGGCTCGATTTGCCTAATAAGCCAAGTTTTCATGAATTAATGTTTTTTCGTCTACCTAACCTACCTAACCTAACCTAACCTAGCTTTTTTGGCTACCTAACCTAACCTTACCTATAAATATAGGTTAGGTTAGGTTAGGTAGGGTTGGTTAGGTTCGGTCATATATCTACATTAATTTTAACTCTAATAAAAAAAAATTGACCTCATACATAGAGAAAAGGGTTGCTTTATCATTTCATAAGAAAAAAATTATAGTAAATATATTAATTCAGGAAAACTTGGCTTATTAGGCAAATCGGGCCTTGAAAAGTAGGCTGAGAAGTGAGTTCTGGCTACTAGGTACGACATATATATATATATATATATATATATATATATATATATATGTCGTACCTAATAGCCAGAACGCACTTCTCAGCCTACTATTCAAGGCCCGATTTGCCTAATAAGCCAAGTTTTCATGAATTAATGTTTTTTCGTCTACCTAACCTACCTAACCTAACCTAACCTAGCTTTTTTTGGCTACCTAACCTAACCTTACCTATATATATAGGTTAGGTTAGGTTAGGTAGGGTTGGTTAGGTTCGGTCATATATCTACGTTAATTTTAACTCCAATAAAAAAAAATTGACCTCATACATAGAGAAAAGGGTTGCTTTATCATTTCATAAGAAAAAAATTATAGTAAATATATTAATTCAGGAAAACTTGGCTTATTAGGCAAATCGGGCCTTGAATAGTAGGCTGAGAAGTGAGTTCTGGCTACTAGGTACGACATATATATATATATATATATATATATATATATATATATATATATATATATATATATATATATATATATATATATATATACAACTTTAGAACACTTTCCCACCAGGAGACTCGAACCCTAGCCAGCACAGAAGCCTTCCAGCAACTGGCATAACAGGTACGCCTTAACTCTCTCCATATATATATGTCGTACCTAGTAGCCAGAACTCTCTTCTCAGCCTACTATTCAAGGCCCGATTTGCCTAATAAGCCAAGTTTTCCTGAATTAATATATTTACTATAGTTTTTTTCTTATGAAATGATAAAGCAACCCTTTTCTCTATGTATGAGGTCAATTTTTTTTATTGGAGTTAAAATTAACGTAGATATATGACCGAACCTAACCAACCCTACCTAACCTAACCTAACCTATATTTATAGGTAAGGTTAGGTTAGGTAGCCAAAAAAAGCTAGGTTAGGTTAGGTTAGGTAGGTTAGGTAGACGAAAAAACATTAATTCCTGAAAACTTGGCTTATTAGGCAAATCGGGCCTTGAATAGTAGGCTGAGAAGTGCGTTGTGGCTATTAGGTACGACATATATATATATATATATATATATATATTTATATATATATATATATATATATATATATATATATATATATATATATATATATATATATATATATATATATATATATATATATATATATGTCGTACCTAGTAGCCAGAACACACTTCTTGGCCTACTTTTCAAGGCCCGATTTGCCTAATAAGCCAAGTTTTCCTGAATTAATATATTTTCTCTGATTTTTTTCTTATGAAATGATAAAGCTACTCATTTCATTATGTATGAAGTCAATTTTTTTTTATTGGAGTTAAAATTAACGTAGATATATGACCGAACCTAACCAACCCTACCTAACCTAACCTAACCTATCTTTATAGGTTAGGTTAGGTTTGGTAGCCGAAAAAGCTAGGTTAGGTTAGGTTAGGTAGGTTAGGTAGTAAAAATCCAATTAATTCATGAAAACTTGGCTTATTAGGCAAATCGGGCCCTATATATATATATATATATATATATATATATATATATATATATATATATATATATATATATATATATATATATATATATATATATATATATATATATATATATATATATATATATATATATATATATATATATATATATATATATATATATATATATATATATATGTCGTACCTAGTAGCCAGAACGCACTTCTCAGCCTACTATGCAAGGCCCGATTTGCCTAATAAGCCAAGTTTTCCTGAATTAATATATTTTCTCTGATTTTTTTCTTATGAAATGATAAAGCTACTCATTTCATTATGTATGAGATCAATTTTTTTTTATTGGAGTTAAAATTAACGTAGATATATGACCGAACCTAACCAACCCTACCTAACCTAACCTAACCTATCTTTATAGGTTAGGTTAGGTTTGGTAGCCGAAAAAGCTAGGTTAGGTTAGGTTAGGAAGGTTAGGTAGTAAAAATCCAATTAAATCATGAAAACTTGGCTTATTAGGCAAATCGGGCCCTATATATATATATATATATATATATATATATATATATATATATATATATATATATATATATATATATATATATATATATATATATATATATATATATATATATATATATATATATATATATATATGTCGTACCTAGTAGCCAGAACTCACTTTTTGGCCTACTATTCAAGGCCCGATTTGCCTAATAAGCCAAGTTTTCCTGAATTAATATATTTTTTCTAATTTTTTTCTTATGAAATGATAAAGCTACCCATTTCATTATGTATGAGGTCAATTTTTTTTTATTGGAGTTAAAATTAACGTAGATATATGACCGAACCTAACCAACCCTACCTAACCTAACCTAACCTATCTTTATAGGTTAGGTTTGGTTAGGTAGCCGAAAAAGTTAGGTTAGGTTAGGTTAGGTAGGTTAGGTAGTCGAAAAACAATTAATTCATGAAATCTTGGCTTATTAGGCAAATCGGGCCTTGCATAGTAGGCTGAGAAGTGCGTTCTGGCTACTAGGTACGACATATATATATATATATATATATATATATATATATATATATATATATATATATATATATATGTCGTACCTAGTTGCCAGAACTCACTTCTCAGCCTACTATTCATGGCCCGATTTGCCTAATAAGCCAAGTTTTCCTGAATTAATATATTTACTATAATTTTTTTCTTATGAAATGATAAAGCAACCCTTTTCTCTATGTATGAGGTCAATTTTTTTTTATTGGAGTTAAAATTAACGTAGATATATGACCGAACCTAACCAACCCTACCTAACCTAACCTAACCTATATTTATAGGTAAGGTTAGGTTAGGTAGCCAAAAAAAGCTAGGTTAGGTTAGGTTAGGTAGGTTAGGTAGACGAAAAAACATTAATTCATGAAAACTTGGCTTATTAGGCAAATCGGGCCTTGAATAGTAGGCTGAGAAGTGCGTTCTGGCTATTAGGTACGACATATATATATATATATATATATATATATATATATATATATATATATATATATATATATATATATATATATATATATATATATATATATATATATATATATATATATATATATATATGTCGTACCTAGTAGCCAGAACTCACTTCTCAGCCTACTATGCAAGGCCCGATTTGCTTAATAAGCCAAGTTTTACTGAATTAATATATTTTCTCTAATTTTTTTCTTATGAAATGATAAAGCTACCCATTTCATTATGTATGAGGTCAATTTTTTTTTATTGGAGTTAAAGTTAACGTAGATATATGACCGAACCTAACCAACCCTACCTAACCTAACCTAACCTATCTTTATAGGTTAGGTTCGGTTAGGTAGCCAAAAACGTTAGGTTAGGTTAGGTTAGGTAGGTTAGGTTGTCGAAAAAACATTAATTCATGAAAACTAGGCTTATTAGGGAAATCGGGCCTTGCATAGTAGGCTGAGAAGTGAGTTCTGGCTACTAGGTACGACATATATATATATATATATATATATATATATATATATATATATATATATATATATATATATATATATATATATATATATATATATATATATATATATATATATATATATATAAAACCGAAAAATTAAGATTAATAATCCCAACACGAATTTTCTATATGTGTCTTATATTTTCACTGTTGATGGTAACTGAAAAATCAATTCTCCAAAATTCGTTTTTAATTCTAGTCTGACGCGACACTTGAACGCCTTTCTTAAAACTTATTAAATTTTCAAAGACTTTAGTTTACACACACACAACTATAACTGAACAGAGTTCAAACAGCTTTGATTTTATATGTGCATTTGGGTGAGGTGAAATGTTACAACAGTTTTGGATGAGTTGAAAACAAACTTTCAACACACAACAGAACACGAAACAATGGGTATAATATTTTGTAAGTTAAAGGGAAGAATGGAAGTAACTGCAGAGGGCCTATTGGCCCATATTTCTTGATGCTTCTATATTGGTGTGGAGTCTTGAAGTGGGTAGATTATAGTTGTGCATTAATTGGCTGTTGATTGCTGGTGTTGACTTCTTAATGTGTAGTGCCTCGCAGATATCAAGTCGACTGCTATCCCTGTATCTATCGATGATTTCCGTGTTTTTTGTTAAGACTTCTCTGGTGATGGTCTGGTTGTGGGAAGAGATTATATGTTCCTTAATGGAGCCCTGTTGCTTATGCATCGTTAATCGCCTGGAAAGAGATGTTGTCTTGCCTATATACTGAATTCTTTGAGGCTTACAGTCCCCAAGTGGGCATTTGAAGGCATAGACTACATTGGTCTCTTTTAAAGTGTTCTGCTTTTGTGTCTGGAGAGTTTCTCATGAGTAGGTTGGCCGTTTTCTTGGTTTTATAGTAGATCGTCAATTGTATCTTCTGATTTTTGTCTGTAGGGATAACGTTTCTATTAACAATATCTTTCAGGACCCTTTCCTCCGTTTTATGAGCTGTGGCAAAGAAGTTCCTGTAAAATAGTCTAATAGGGGGTAGAGGTGTTGTGTTAGTTGTCTCTTCATAGGTTGCATGGCGTTTCACCTTCCTTCTTATGATGTCTTCAACGAAACCATTGGAGAAGCCGTTGTTGACTAGGACCTGCCTTACCCTACAGAGTTCTTCATTGACTTGCTTCCATCCTGAGCTGTGGCTGAGAGCATGGTCGACATAAGAGTTAACGACACTCCTCTTGTACCTGTCTGGGCAGTCACTGTTGGCATTGAGGCACATTCACAGGCGTTTGTTTCCTTAGTGTGGACTGCAGTGTGGAAACCTCCGCTCCTTTCCATGACTGTTACATCTAGAAAGGGCAGCTTCCCATCCTTCTCCATCTCGTAAGTGAAACGCAACACAGAATTCCGCTCAAATGCTTCCTTCAGCTCCTGCAGATGTCTGACATCAGGTACCTGTGTAAAAATGTCGTCAAAATGCCTGCAGTATATGGCCTGTTTCAAGTTCAAGTCGATTAAGACCTTTTGTTCGATGGTACCCATGTAGAAGTTCGCAAACAGGACACCTATGTGAGAACCCATTGCGACCCAATCTACTTGCTTATACATGTGCCCATCCGGGCTTTGAAGGGTGCTTCTTTAGTACAAGCTTGGAGTAGTTTCCTTAGAATGTTTTCTGGTATGTCAAGAGGAGTACAGGCCGGATCACGATACACTCTGTCCGCTATCATCCCGATTGTTTCATCCACAGGTACGTTGGTAAACAGTGATTCTACGTCCAACGAGGTTCTTATCCCTGTGGCCCGTGTTCCCCACAGTAAGTCAACAAATTCCTTTGGAGACTTGAGGCTGAAGGTGCAAAGGACATAAGGAGTCAGCAAGCCATTGAGTCGCTTCGCCAGTCTGTACGTGGGTGTGGTTATCTGGCTAATAATTGGCCGAAGTGGGTTTCCAGGCTTATGTGTATTGACATTTCCATACGCGTATCCAGGTTTATATTCCCCAATAATCTTTGGCAGGTGGAGTCCGGATTTCTTGGCGTTCACAGTTTCGATCAGTTTGTTGACCTTTGCCTTCAATTCGGCTGTAGTGTCCTTCATTACCCTTTGGAATTTAGTTTGGTCAGAGAAAATGAGGTTCATTTTCACCAGAAATTCGTCAATTCGTCTGAACAACTTCTGATGTTCCTTGAAGATTCTGATGAGAGGAGCACTATTACTGGCTTGCAAATAGGTATGAAGATCATTAAGGATTTCCGAGTTGAAAGGCACTGACTCAGTGTTAGCGGTTTTGGGAGGAGAAGCAGGAAAGGTCTCACTGTGGAGGTATGGACCTTTAAAGGTGGATAATGATACCAACACAGTAGGGGGAGTACCTTGATACTGCTTCAGGAGGTTGACGTGGCACAACTGGGTCTTCCGCCGCCTATCTGGAGTCTCAAGAACGTAGTTGTGATTGTTTCTGCACTCCTTGATGCGGTAAGGTCCTGAAAACTTGTTTTGCAATGGAGAACCTGGGATAGGAAAATATGCCAACACGAAGTCTCCTGGTTTAAATTTCCTTAGTTTGCTGCGTTGGTAAAAATGAGTCTTCATCCTCTCCTGAGCTTTCAATAGATTGCCATTAGCGAATTTACGTACTCTCTCTAGAATGTGTTTTAAGTTTTGAAGAAACTGGGGCACATTTTGAGGGTCACTGAACGTGGCGTTACGTAGAGAGTCTTTGAAAGCTTTGAGAGGAGTACGGCACTTTCGTCCGTAGAGCATCTCATAAGGAGATACTCCTAGAGACTCATTGGGGAGACTTCTGAAAATGCACATAATGAGGTCAAGTTGTTTATCCCAGTCCTTCAAGGTTTCATTGCAAAATTTCTTTAGGAGTGCTTTAATAGTCTGATGACTACGTTCAAGAGAACCCTGTGAAGCAGGATGATAGGGGCTGGACAGTACCTGTGTGATGTTGAACTCCTCCAGTGTCTTCTTGAAGAGATCACTGGTGAAGTTGGTGCCACAGTCACTTTGAACCTCTCTTGGAAATCCATACTGGGTGAAGATCTTCATTAGCTGTTTCACCACAGTAGCAGCCATAATGTTCTTTACAGGAACTGCTATGGGGAATCTGGTGGTAGGGCACAAGATAGTTAGAATATAGTGTTATGATCTTAGCCTGCAGGAGAAACGAGTCTCCCTCCTTGAGAGTTATTCAGCAAGCCTGACCTAACCAGAAGGTCTAGGATATATAGAGGCGATAACACAGATGTAAAATAGCTGGCTGGATATGATGAACAATTTAAGATTATGGGCAGTGAAGTAGAAAAAAGATAAATGACTGGCTAGGAGATGTGGACATTTTGATGGAGGCGTCAGGCTCGTTTCTGGAGGGCTTTGATCTCACTTGAGGCCAGACATCGCAGGGGGAAAGCCGCGCTCCGTTGAGCTCCCGTCAGAAGGGAACCCCTAGTGATATATCTCGAAGAGAAGAGAAGTGTGCAGACGTACCAGCTGTGGAATCGAGCTGGGGACATGTGGTCTCAAGTCCTGGTCGACGAGGAGAGCATTAAACCGCCCAGAGGCATTATTGTGGGCCGTGGCAGCGCCCTGACCAAGCTTCGTCAGAGGGAGGAGCGCCCTCGACTAGATAATCTGTGGTTTGTCCTTTGGGGAAGAAGTTGCTGAGAACTTCGAAGCCAGCACAGAAGAAGTAATTGATGAGACTCCAAGGTAGTGGAGGAGAGGACCTCGAGCTGTGAGGAGAAGCAGTGAAGAGGAGTGTCACGTGCTTCTGTTGAGGTGGTGAAGCACCATAGTTGCTCGAGGGAACTTCATGGTGTAGCAGCCACGAGAGCTGTGGAGGAACCTAGCAGAAGGGTGAAGCACCGTAGTTGCTCAAGGAAACTTCATGATAGCAGCCTGGAGGAGCTGCAGAGGATCCTGGTAGTTAAGCCCGGAAGAACCTGAAGAGATCAGGGTAGTGAACTTCCAGATGTGGAAGGGAAGTTCTAGTGGATTACTTGTAGGGAGTTGATAGTGTTTGGTTGTCATTAGCGTGCAAGACGCAGTGAGAGGTGAGTGATTGTTTGCATTCTTATGTCAAGGAGTGTTTTATACTGAAGTTTAGAGTTACAGTCGTAGGCTGGATTACCTACAGATGTATGTGTTCTAGGACTGATAGGGTGATCGATTGATCGTTGCTGTGTATCAAGGAACATTTATACTGATATATGTTATTGCATTCACATGCTGATTTTCTTTGTACACATTTATAGATACATATATATATATTCTCTTGTTGATAGTGCAACAGTGTATGTAGGCTTGATCTACTTGAGGAGGTTGATAGTATCAGGTGGTGAATCAGAAGATAAGATACCACTTGGTAAACTGATAATAGAGTTCTGATGGTGTTGGAGAGCAACCTGATTGTAATAGTATAGAGTATAGGATTCATTATTATTATATGTGTATATGTATTGTGTATGTGCTCTGTCCAGTAAATGTATTCCAATTTGCTGGTGTTTGCCCTTGTCCTAGTGAGGCTTCCCATGAAATAGTACAGAAGAAGAGAGAGAGAGAGAGAGAGAGAGAGAGAGAGAGAGAGAGAGAGAGAGAGAGAACCAAGAACCACTGCTGTGGACAGGGTAGAAGGTAATACTAATAAGTCAAAGGGGGATTGAGGAGATCATATCACCTAAGGAGAGTGTGGGGAGTCACAGCGGCTCGAGTGGGTGTATGCACGTGACAACGAGGCTAAGTGTTGGAGCCGCATCCCCTAAATTTGTGACGTTGAGCCCCTCTCCAATAGCCAGAAGTGCCTAGTGTGATCTCCTAGTGAAGTATAAGCACTATACCGAGTTGTGGGTTGGGTTGTCCGTAGAGAAGGATCAACGACGACAACAAAACCAACCCACACGATCTATAATAAATTGGGGGCCTGTCCGGGAGAGTGAACTGACACACCCACACCCTGTCCAAGAGTGGATTTGTACACCCTTGCTGAAATAAATAAACTGTGTGACCGCAGGTGTATATTCTTTCTCTTGGGAAGATTCACAGGACAAGATGGATAAGGTGCAAGCATTTGTGGAGTCAGGCAAGCCTGAGGACTTGGAAGGTTGCACGAGAGAACAATTAAAACAAATAGCAGAAAAATGTGGTATTAGGTTGAAAGCATCTAAAGTAGCTGCGATGAAGGATGAGATCCTGAGGCAGTTAAGAGCCAGGAGTGAAACAGCAGAACAAGGAGCACAAAAAGGAGAAGAAAGTGGAAAGGAGGATGATGGGCAGGATGAAGTGAGATCCCAGGGATCGAGTAGGAGCAGCAAGAACGACAGATCGAGAAAATTCGTGTTAGAATCATTAATCTTACTTTTTCGGTCATATTTAATAAAATATATATATATATATATATATATATATATATATATATATATATATATATATATATATATATATATATATATATATATATATCTATATATATATATATATCTGTCGTACCTAACAGCCAGAACGCACTTCTCAGCCTACTATTCAAGGCCCGATTTGCCTAATAAGCCAAGTTTTCATGAATTAATGTTTTTTAGTCTACCTAACCTACCTAACCTAACCTAACCTAGCTTTTTTCGGCTACCTAACCTAACCTTACCTATATATATAGGTTAGGTTAGGTTAGGTAGGGTTGGTTAGGTTCGGTCATATATCTACGTTAATTTTAACTCCAATAAAAAAAAAATGACCTCATACATAGAGAAAAGGGTTGCTTTATCATTTCATAAGAAAAAAATTATTGTAAATATATTAATTCAGAAAAACTTGGCTTATTAGGCAAATCGGGCCTTGAATAGTAGGCTGAGAAGTGAGTTCTGGCTACTAGGTACGACATATCTATATATATATATATATATATATATATATATATATGTCGTACCTAATAGCCAGAACGCACTTCTCAGCCTACTATGCAACGCCCGATTTGCCTAATAAGCCAAGTTTTCCTGAATTAATAAATTTTTTCTAATTTTTTCCTTATGAAGTGATAAAGCTACCCATTTCATTATGTATGAGGTCAATTTTTTTTTATTGAAGTTAAAATTAACGTAGATATATGACCGAACCTAACCAACCCTACCTAACCTAACCTAACCTATCTCTATCGGTTAGGTTATGTTAGGTAGCAGAAAAAGTTAGGTTAGGTTAGGTTAGGTAGGTTAGGTAGTCGAAAAAACATTAATTCAGGAAAACTCGGCTTATTAGGCAAATTGGGCCATGCATAGTTGGCTGAGAAGTGCGTTCTGGCTATTAGGTACGACATATATATATATATATATATATATATATATATATATATATATATATATATATATATGTTATTTTAATACTGGCTTTTTCCATCGTGTTAGTGTTTAAGTACACTAAGGGTGAACTCCACTAGAATATGAGACATGATAATTGATTGCATCTAAGATATTTACAATCTGCCCTCCGTATCGTTCCGGCACGATGACGTCACTATAACTGAGTAAATAGTCACAATCTCTGTCATGGTTTGGGTGGAATAAGGCCACAAACTTGGAGGTTATTGTAATGTCATCTGTTTTTATTCGATAAATGGTGTATTTGCGACCGCTGTTAAAACCAAATACATTAGCTATTCTGTGTTTAAATTAAAAGCTGAGAGAATATAACGAACCAGTACATCCACTGTTAAGAGTTGAAGGTAGTAATACTCTCTCTAAAGATTGGTCATAGGTGAGGATTGGTTCTTTATCTGTAAAGTATATTTTGAAATCATCCCTAAAACTAAGTTTCATGTCTGTGGCTATTTTCCGGCTAAGCTTGGCTGTAATGAATTTGATGTTTTTGGTTAATATGTTCGTTTTCGGGAGGAAGGAGAATATTAAGTGTTCTGGGCTCTTAGAAAGAGTTCCACGTTTAAAAGTAGCATAGATATCTATGCCAGACTCCCCCTCATCTTTGATGATGGCATTAATTCGCCTGGGTAGGAGTATTTTGACTAAAGTCACTTTATGTTTTATGGAAGGGTTTAAATGTAGTGTGGGGATGATGTTTGTAAATGCTTAACTCGTGTTGGGGTATATATCGTCTTGTTCGAGGCTGGTAAGATATATGTAATGTTTCTCAGACATTGTCCTGTTATGTACTGATTGGGCAATATACAGGGGAGGGGTTTTTGTAAGAAGGGGAAAATAAACAACATTACTTATATTTTATTTTATTAAACTACTTAAAGAACTACAACAGGAGAAGATTCCCTCATGAAATCACTTTGTTTTTAAGAATAGTGATTAACCACTCTCACTGCTACTGCTACTACTTGTGCTGGCGCTGCTGCTGCTGCTGCTGGAGCTGCTGCTGCTGCCACCGCTGCTGCTGCCACCGCTGCTGCTGATGCTGCTAGCGGCGCTGGGGGTACCGCCGGAGCTACCATTGGAGCTGCTGGCTGCTGCTGCTGGTGCTGCTGCTGGTGCCGCTATTGCTGTTGGCGGTGCTGCTGCCTGAACTTCTTCTTCTTTCGTGGGGGGTGGTTACAGCTTTCGTTGTTTTATCGGCGGGGGTGGGGGGGAGATAACAGGAATATTTCCAGTGACTCCCCCATCGAGGATGGTGTCGATACAACGATTAGCCTCCGTTTCGAAGTCAAGCGCTGCTTCAATCCTCCGTTTGGCAGAGATTGATGCTGTGGGGGGTGGTGGAGGGGTGGTGGCCGTGGAGCTGGATGAGTATTCCTGCTGGAGTCTTTTCTTCCTGGGTGCAGCTGGCGGTGCTGGAGGTGTAGAACGAAAAGAGGTTCTTGGGGTGGTATCACCCTCTCCCACCACAGTGTTGAGGGTGATAGTAAAACTATCTCCTTCATCTCTGGGGTCGTCGATCGGAAGGGGTACCATTGATGGGGTAACAGCAGCAGGTCGTTTGAGGATGACCAACTCTTTGTTGTGGTTGCGCAGTTCATGTTGTAGAGAGAGCAACATGGGCCCGATGTCCTTGTGCCAGTTGTCCATGCCATCACGGGAAGCCATGGGGTACCCATGGGGTACCACCAACCGAATCATGGTCGGGGCTCTCACCATTAGATTCCCCACCTTGGTTAGGGCCATTTTCATCCAATACAAGCGATTTTTAGCTGTATCCAGGGTGACGTTAGTGACGTAGTGGGTGTCGGCGGATGTCTGCACTTGTTCCTGGGCTATTGGGTTGGACTCGAAGGGGGCCCCTGCCCCAAATGCGGAAATGAAGCCCACAAATGTTGGCCTGAAGAATAGGACGGGCTCCTGAACAATATCTTGTCCATCAGAGGGGAGTGGGGCTATCTTCACATAAATGTTCCCTGGGGTAGCCCGACAACGATTTATTGCAATATTGACACTGCCCAGTCCAACACGTTCCACACTGGCATATGGATAGGTTTTCCAGATCACAGACGCGAGCCCATAGGGACGCACAACGGCAGCTGGCAAGTCATATACAATGACATGGCCAACCCCAAATGCATGGGCGTCAGTGATGTTGTCGCCGACGGTCTTGATACTCGCCAGACTCATGGCGAGAGGGTGGCTGTGAGGAGCGTGTCGACAACTGTACTATAGTAACCAGGAGCGGCGGTGGGGGACCTTTAAATACACCTGTGGCCCACCTGGGGGGAGAGGGATGTAGGGGTGTGGGGTAGAGGTCACCTTATGAGCCCATACACAATCCGCCCAGACTCAAAGGCTGTAATCATGTCTCGATGTTGGAAGGTTAATTTTTCCATCTGCCAAATCTCTGTCTGGATCTACTGAGATGAATACTCTTCATAACTTTTCACCGTTTCACTAAATAACTTAAAAACCGTTCTGGGGGAGCACTCAACACAAGACGGTCATAATAATCCCACAAGGCATATATCAATCTAGTTTTGTACTCGACAAACTTGTAGTAACGTTGAGTAGCAACCAAACGCTTTATTAGGGGAGATTTTACCAGTGGAGGGGGGAGTAGATGGTCGCTCCATGGTGGATACACAACTGAATATAATGACGTTTAAGGGGTGGTTCATATAGGTCTTCAATATGGCTCCCAAAGGGGTCTCCTATTCTTATCCCTCCCCCCTTTTAACTGTGATCTGGCGCGATAGTTATGTATAAAGGTTGGGTCTATGCCAGCCACCTTAAGTAAAATCCTTACATCTGACTTGTCAGCCATCCTAAATTGTCCCTTAGTAAAGGCTAAAGTTTTAATTATATCTAAATTATTTAAATTTTGCACAGGCTTTAATAAATTCCCTTGGCTATCCCTCATCACCTATTGACCTGTTTTGTTCAAACCTGTTCAATAATGTTTTGACATGTGGAATTTCCTCAATTTTAGAATTCACATTTATTAAGTGGTCCAGACTAGGGGTTTGGGGTGTGATGGTGGCTTTATGGGGGGTTCACCCAGCAACAGCTAACAGCATTTCAGGTGAGAGAATGGAATGTGTCCTTTTTTTATTTTTTAAAAGGCGATGGTCGTGCCTGGCTCGCGTTTTTTGTTGAAAGAACCCCGCGGCGGGCACCTGCGCGGTGGCCGTGGCGGGCACCTGCGCGGTGGCTGCGGCGGTGGGGCGGTCAATGTCATTTAAAAGTTATCTGACCAGTCCCGCCCGTCTGGTAGGGTTATAAGGATCACAGGAGCTACCGTGGCAACACTGCCCACAAGTTGATGTTGCCGAGAGTGTGGGGGGAGTGTCCAGCCCCGCGCCACACTCCCATCACCACTGCCAGAGTCACAGCCGAGGTGCTTACAGCTACCACCAACATTATTAGCTGAATTGTCCTATTTGATTTCGTTTTTTAAAGAGAAGGACTTACTTCCACCTCTACCACCACCACCACCCTTGGTGGAAGAGGGTGGAGCCACCACTTTAGGAGGTGATGGAGTACTCTCGTTTTTATTAAATAAATATTTTTCAGCGACGACTCGTGGTACTAAGCAATATTCTTTCACATTTTTTTTTCTCTCGTTCTTATTGACGTAATTACTTTATTAGGGGAGGAAATTAATGATACAGCCAAAGGTAGCAGAGCTGCCAATATAGCTCCTCCTCGTCTAGAGGTTAGGATGACCTTTTTGTAGAGAGGAGTTATTTTACGTGCTACAGAACGAATGTCATTCTGATACCTCTGTAGTCCGTTAATTATATGAGGTTGAACTGGGATGTTTCGTTTCAGAAAATTGGCAAAAATTTCACAAATTGATTCAATTTCCTGACGTTTTGAAGCCTTGAATAGTTTATTCCGATTCTTGGGTGATAAATTATTTAATAAAAATAACAGTTGACGGTGTTTCTCTACGAGAGAATCCTGATGAACTGTCTTTTTTTTTAAATTTGGCGATATCTTGAGCTTTAATCCAGATATTGCTTGAATCTGGGTACCCTCTCCACTTGATGAAATATTCTCTGTGTCCTTTCGATGTCCTCCTAGACTGTAATATCGTTATGGGGAAATAGTCTGAAAGGGATGTTGGAATCAATTCTTGCTCATAAAACATACCATCGATCGACTCGTTGGATAAATCTTTGATTTTATAGGAAAGGATTGGTTGTGTTTGGTCGATATGTGACACTTGAAATATTTCTTCTGTATTTTGTGGCCAAAAGCCCTTGTGAAATATATTCCTTCGCTTTGCCAGATGCACATGCTGTCCAACCTGCAGTTGTGGATTGATGGAGCTTATGGGGGAGTCATTGTTTAAACACATGACCTTATACTGTCTTCGTATATCTTCAATGTTTTGCAACTTATTATTGGCATGTGGAGTATTTTTTAGTATTCTGTGGCAAGAGTGGTTGTAAACTTCCACGACTTTTGGGAGGATGTGGATGTGAATGAATGTAGAATTACAGAAATATTATCGTGTCTCCCACGGGTGAAGATATTGGCTATAATTGGATTCTGTATGGCTTCTAGGTATAAGTCATCAATTATATACAAAACTGACTCATTTGAAAAAGGATTCTTATATCTAAAGGGTTAATCAGTCCTTGGGAGAGTATAACCTTGTTTCGCAAAATGGGGATGTTTGAAAGGGGATGTTCAGTATTATTTGCAGTTGACACTATAATTTTTGAGAATTTCCCGTGGTATTTAACAAATAAATTTGCCTCCAGAGTAGTTTTCCAAGAATTGCTGAATCCAGCTACAAATATTCTCGCCGCTTGATGAAAATTATTAAGTTGGTCGGCTGTGATAGAAGTACACTCCTCCATATTTTCCTCATAAATGGACCAATTACCTATGGACAGTCACACACACACACACACACACACACACACACACACACACACACACATATATATATATATATATATATATATATATATATATATATATATATATATATATATATATGTCGTACCTAGTAGCCAGAACTCACTTCTCAGCCTACTATTCAAGGCCCGATTTGCCTAATAAGCCAAGTTTTCCTGAATTAATATATTTACTATAATTTTTTTCTTATGAAATGATAAAGCAACCCTTTTCTCTATGTATGAGGTCAATTTTTTTTTATTGGAGTTAAAATTAACGTAGATATATGACCGAACCTAACCAACCCTACCTAACCTAACCTAACCTATATTTATAGGTAAGGTTAGGTTAGGTAGCCAAAAAGAGCTAGGTTAGGTTAGGTTAGGTAGGTTAGGTAGACGAAAAAACATTAATTCATGAAAACTTGGCTTATTAGGCAAATCGGGCCTTGTATATTAGGCTGAGAAGTGCATTCTGGCTATTAGGTACGACATATATATATATATATATATATATATATATATATATATATATATATATATATATATATATATGTCGTACCTAGTAGCCAGAACGCACTTCTTGGCCTACTATGCAAGGCCCGTTTTGCTTAATAAGCCAAGTTTTCCTGAATTAATATATTTTCTCTATTTTTTTTTTATGAAATGATAAAGCTATCCATTTGATTACGTATGAGGTCAATTTTTATTATTGGAGTTAAAATTAACGTAGATATATGACCGAACCTAACCAACCCTACCTAACCTAACCTAACCTATCTTTAAAGGTTAGGTTAGGTTAGGTAGCCGAAAAAGTTAGGTTAGGTTAGGTAGGTTAGGTAGTCGAAAAACAATTAATTCATGAAAAATTGGCTTATTAGGCAAATCGAGCCTTGCATAGTAGGCCGAGAAGTGCGTTCTGGCTACTAGGTACAACATATATATATATATATATATATATATATATATATATATATATATATATATATATATATATATCGTACCTAGTAGCCAGAATGCACTTCTCGGCCTAATATGCAAGGTCCGATTTGCCTAATAAGCCAAGTTTTCCTGAATTAATTTATTTTCTCTAATTTTTTTCTTATGAAATGATAAAGCTACCCATTTCATTATGTATGAGGTCAATTTTTTTTTATTTTAGTTAAAATTAACGTAGATATATGACCGAACCTAGCCAACCCTACCTATAAACATATCTATAGGTTAGGTTAGGTTAGGTAGCCGAAAAAGTTAGGTTAGGTTAGGTTAGGTAGGTTAGGTAGTCGAAAAACAATTAATTCATGAAAACTTGGCTTATTAGGCAAATTGGGCATATATATATATATATATATATATATATATATATATATATATATATATATATATATATATATATATATATATATATATGTCGTACCTAATAGCCAGAACGCACTTCTCAGCCTACTATTCAAGGCCCGATTTGCCTAATAAGCCAAGTTTTCATGAATTAATGTTTTTTCGTCTACCTAACCTACCTAACCTAACCTAACCTAGCTTTTTTTGGCTACCTAACCTAACCTTACCTATAAATATAGGTTAGGTTAGGTTAGGAAGGGTTGGTTAGGTTCGGTCATATATCTACGTTAATTTTAACTCCAATAAAAAAAATTGACCTCATGCATAGAGAAAAGGGTTGCTTTATCATTTCATAAGAAAAAAATTATAGTAAATATATTAATTCAGGATAACTTGGCTTATTAGGCAAATCGGGCCTTGAATAGTAGGCTGAGAAGTGAGTTCTGGCTACTAGGTACGACATATATATATATATATGTCGTACCTAGTAGCCAGAACTCACTTCTCAGCCTACTATGCGAGGCCCGATTTGCCTAATAAGCCAAGTTTTACTGAATTAATATATTTTCTCTAATTTTTTTCTTATGAAATGATAAAGCTACCCATTTCATTATGTATGAGGTCAATTTATTTTTATTAGAGTTAAAATTAACGTAGATATATGACCGAACCTAACCAACCCTACTTAACCTAACCTAACCTATCTTTATAGGTTAGGTTAGGTTAGGTAGCCGAAAACGTTAGGTTAGGTTAGGTTAGGTGGGTTAGGTTGTCGAAAAAACATTAATTCATGAAAACTAGGCTTATTAGGCAAATCAGGCCTTGCATAGTAGGCTGAGAAGTGAGTTCTGGCTACTAGGTACGACATATATATATATATATATATATATATATATATATATATATATATATATATATATATATATATATATATATATATATATATATATATATATATACATATATATATATGTCGTACCTAGTAGCCAGAATGCACTTCTCAGCCTACTATGCAAGGCACGATTTGCCTAATAAGCCAAGTTTTCATGAATTAATGTTTTTTCGACTACCTAACCTACCTAACCTAACCTAACCTAACTTTTTCGGCTACCTAACCTAACCTAACCTATAAAGATAGCTTAGGTTAGGTTAGGTAGGGTTGGTTAGGTTCGGCCATATATCTACGTTAATTTTAATATATATATTTTAATATATATACATATATATATATAATTTTAATATATATATGTATATATATACAGATATATATATATATATATATATATATATATATATATATATATATATATATATATATATATATATATATATATATATGTTGTACCTAGTAGCCAGAACGCACTTCTCAGCCTACTATGCAAGGCCCGATTTGCCTAATAAGTCAAGTTTTCATGAATTATGTGTATTTCGACTACCTAACCTAACCTAACTTTTTCAGCAACCTAACGCATATATATATATATATATATATATATATATATATATATATATATATATATATATATATATATATATATATATATATGTCGTACCTAATAGCCAGAACGCACTTCTCAGCCTACTATTCAAGGCCCGATTTGCCTAATAAGCCAAGTTTTCATGAATTAATGTTTTTTCGTCTACCTAACCTACCTAACCTAACCTAACCTAGCTTTTTTTGGCTACCTAACCTAACCTTACCTATAAATATAGGTTAGGTTAGGTTAGGTAGGGTTGGTTAGGTTCGGTCATATATCTACGTTAATTTTAACTCCAATAAAAAAAAATTGACCTCATACATAGAGAAAAGGGTTGCTTTATCATTTCATAAGAAAAAAATTATAGTAAATATATTAATTCAGGAAAACTTGGCTTATTAGGCAAATCGGGCCTTGAATAGTAGGCTGAGAAGTGAGTTCTGGCTACTAGGTACGACATATATATATATATATATATATATATATATATATATATATATATGTCGTACCTAATAGCCAGAACGCACTTCTCAGCCTACTATTCAAGGCCCGATTTGCCTAATAAGCCAAGTTTTCATGAATTAATGTTTTTTCGTCTACCTAACCTACCTAACCTAACCTAACCTAGCTTTTTTTGGCTACCTAACCTAACCTTACCTATAAATATAGGTTAGGTTAGGTTAGGTAGGGTTGGTTAGGTTCGGTCATATATCTACGTTAATTTTAACTCCAATAAAAAAAAATTGACCTCATACATAGAGAAAAGGGTTGCTTTATCATTTCATAAGAAAAAAATTATAGTAAATATATTAATTCAGGAAAACTTGGCTTATTAGGCAAATCGGGCCTTGAATAGTAGGCTGAAAAGTGAGTTCTGGCTACTAGGTACGACATATATATATATATATATATATATATATATATATATATATATATATGTCGTACCTAGTAGCCAGAACTCACTTCTCAGCCTACTATTCAAGGCCCGATTTGCCTAATAAGCCAAGTTTTCCTGAATTAATATATTTACTATAATTTTTTTCTTATGAAATGATAAAGCAACCCTTTTCTCTATGTATGAGGTCAATTTTTTTTTATTGGAGTTAAAATTAACGTAGATATATGACCGAACCTAACCAACCCTACCTAACCTAACCTAACCTATATTTATAGGTAAGGTTAGGTTAGGTAGCCAAAAAAAGCTAGGTTAGGTTAGGTTAGGTAGGTTAGGTAGACGAAAAAACATTAATTCATGAAAACTTGGCTTATTAGGCAAATCGGGCCTTGAATAGTAGGCTGAGAAGTGCGTTCTGGCTATTAGGTACGACATATATATATATATATATATATATGTATATATATATATATATGTATATATATATATATATGTATATATATATATATATATGTCGTACCTAGTAGCCAGAACTCACTTCTCAGCCTACTATTCAAGGCCCGATTTGCCTAATAAGCCAAGTTTTCCTGAGTTAATATATTTACTATAATTTTTTTCTTATGAAATGATAAAGCAACCCTTTTCTCTATGTATGAGGTCAATTTTTTTTTATTGGAGTTAAAATTAACGTAGATATATGACCGAACCTAACCAACCCTACCTAACCTAACCTAACCAATATATATAGGTAAGGTTAGCTTAGGTAGCCAAAAAAAGCTAGGTTAGGTTAGGTTAGGTAGGTTAGGTAGACGAAAAAACATTAATTCATGAAAACTTGGCTTATTAGGCAAATCGGGCTTTGAATAGTAGGCTGAGAAGTGCGTTCTGGCTATTAGGTACGACATATATATATATATATATATATATATATATATATATATATATATATATATATATATATATATATATATATATATATATATATATATATATGTCGTACCTAGTAGCCAGAACGCACTTCTCAGCCTACTATGCAAGGCCCAATTTGCCTAATAAGCCAAGTTTTCATGAATTAATGGTTTTTCGTCTACCTAAGCTACCTAACCTAACCTAACCAAACGTTTTCGGCTACCTAACCTAACCTAACCTATAAAGATAGGTTAGGTTAGGTTAGGTAGGGTTGGTTAGGTTCGGTCATATATCTACGTTAATTTTAACTCCAATAAAAAAAAAAATTGACCTCATACATAATGAAATATGTAGGTTTATCATGTCATAAGAAAAAAATTAGAGGAAATATATTAATTCAGGAAAACTTGGCTTATTAGGCAAATCGGGCCTTGCATAGTAGGCTGAGAAGTGCGTTCTGGCTATTAGGTACGACATATATATATATATATATATATATATATATATATATATATATATATATATATATATATATATATGTATATATATATATATATATATATATATATATATATATATATATATATATATATATATATATATATATATATATATATTATATATATATATATATATATATATATATATATATATATATATATATATATATATATATTATATGTCGTACCTACCCGCCAAGCACACACTGAAACTACGACGTTGGTACAACGTTCGAACAAGTTTTAACACCTCCTAACCAGTTATAACCACCAATATAGTAAGTTGTAACAACGTTCTAATACGTCATAAACACGTTAAGCGAAGATGTAACAACTTTATTACATGTTGTAAGAAGCGGAAAATAGAGACTTTTTCAGTTTGTGTTTCCAGGGTATTAGCCAGAATGCACTTCTCGGCCTACTATGCAAGGCCCGATTTGCCTAATAAGCCAAGTTTTCATGAATTAATATATGTTCTCTAATTTTTTTCTTATGAAATGATAAAGCTTCCCATTTCATTAAGTATGAGGTTAATTTTTTTTATTGTAGTTAAAATTAACGTAGATATATGACCGAACCTAACCAACCCTATATATATATATATATATATATATATATATATATATATATATATATATATATATATATATATATATATATATATATATATATATGTCGTACCTAATAGCCAGAACGCACTTCTCAGCCTACTATTCAAGGCCCGATTTGCCTAATAAGCCAAGTTTTCAAGAATTAATATATTTACTATAATTTTTTTCTTATGAAATGATAAAGCAACCCTTTTCTCTATGTATGAGGTCAATTTTTTTTTATTTGAGTTAAAATTAACGTAGATATATGACCGAACCTAACCAACCCTACCTAACCTAACCTAACCTATATTTATAGGTAAGGTTAGGTTAGGTAGCCAAAAAAAGCAAGGTTAGGTTAGGTTAGGTAGGTTAGGTAGACGAAAAAACATTAATTCATGAAAACTTGGCTTATTAGGCAAATCGGGCCTTGAATAGTAGGCTGAGAAGTGCGTTCTGGCTATTAGGTACGACATATATATATATATATATATATATATATATATATATATATATATATATATATATATATATATATATATATATATATATATATATATATATATATATATATATATATATGTCGTACCTAGTAGCCAGAACGCACTTCTCAGCCTACTATGCAAGGCCCGATTTGCCTATTAAGCCAAGTTTTCCTGAATTAATATATTTTCTCTAAATTTTTTCTTATAAAATGATAAAGCTACCCATTTCATTATGTATCAGGTATATTTTTTTTATTAGAGTTAAAATTAACGTAGATATATGACCGAACCTAACCAACCCTACCTAACCTAACCTAACCTATCTTTATAGGTTAGGTTAGGTTAGGTAGCCGAAAAAGTTAGGTTAGGTTAGTTTAGGTAGGTTAGGTAGTCGAAAAACAATTAATTCATGAAAACTTGGCTTATTAGGCAAATCGGGCCTAGCATAGTAGGCTGAGAAGTGCGTTCTGGCTACTAGGTACGACATATATATATATATATATATATATATATATATATATATATATATATATATATATATATATATATATATATATATATATATATATATATATGTCGTACCTAATAGCCAGAACGCACTTCTCAGCCTACTATTCAAGGCCCGATTTGCCTAATAAGCCAAGTTTTCATGAATTAATGTTTTTTCGTCTACCTAACCTACCTAACCTAACCTAACCTAGCTTTTTTTGGCTACCTAACCTAACCTTACCTATAAATATAGGTTAGGTTAGGTTAGGTAGGGTTGGTTAGGTTCGGTCATATATCTACGTTAATTTTAACTCCAATAAAAAAAATTGACCTCATACATAGAGAAAACGGTTGCTTTATCATTTCATAAGAAAAAAATTATAGTAAATATATTAATTCAGGAAAACTTGGCTTAATAGGCAAATCGGGCCATGAATAGTAGGCTGAAAAGTGAGTTCTGGCTACTAGGTACGACATATATATATATATATATATGTCGTACCTAGTAGCCAGAACGCACTTCTCAGCCTACTATGCAAGGCCCGATTTGCCTAATAAGCCAAGTTTTCATGAATTAATGTTTTTTCGACTACCTAACCTACCTAACCTGACCTAACCTAACTTTTTCTGCTACCTAACCGAACATAACCTATAAAGATAGGTTAGGTTAGGTTAGGTAGGGATGGTTAGGTTCGGTCATATATCTACGTTAATTTTAACTCTAATAAAAAAAAATGACCTCATACATAATGAAATGGGTAGCTTTATCATTTCATAAGAAAAAAATTAGAGAAAATATATTAATTCAGGAAAACTTGGCTTATTAGGCAAATCGGGCCTTGCATAGTAGGCTGAGAAGTGCGTTCTGGCTATTAGGTACGACATATATATATATATATATATATATATATATATATATATATATATATATATATATATATATATATATATATATATATATATATATATGACAATGTCAGACCACGGAGGAAAAATGAAACAGGAATTTCCTTAAGTATTTTCAACATAAATACTCTGTAAGACATGGCCAATTGTCTAATGCTTTGTTTGTGCATTTGTCAGAAAAAGCTCACCAAATTGATTGGGAGAGTGCTTCTTCTATAACAAATTGTAAAAGCACCTATAACAGAAACATAATTGAATCTGCTTTGATACAGATCACCAAAGAAAGTAATTTGAATATTAGCAGTGGTCTATATAACTTAGATCCATTTCTAATAGATCAGCTAAAGGGCGATTTAGGTAGGATCATTGAAAAACATTTGTCTCACTAATTTATTGTATATATTTACCTCTTTGTTATAATTACCTATGTATTATGCTTGTACGTCTGCTGTATCAGATGGGCCATTGGGCTACATCGGATGGGCCAATTGGGTGCATCTGATGGGCCAATGGGCCGTCTGCGTTGTCCAAGTATTGTACCTCACCTTACTTCACCACTCTCTCCTGCCTATTTATACCCATCACTCGATCTGTAAAATGACCTTCTGAAGGTGTATTTAATATACGAAAGTACTTAAGGAAATTCCTGTTTCATTTTTCCTCCGTGGTCTGACATTATCACATTCTTAATCACGTGTTTATTTTCGTGATATACACATATATATATATATATATATATATATATATATATATATGTCGTACCTAGTAGCCAGAACTCACTTCTCAGCCTACTATTCAAGGCCCGATTTGCCTAATAAGCCAAGTTTTCATGAATTAATGTTTTTTCGTCTACCTAACCTACCTAACCTAACCTAACCTAGCTTTTTTTGGCTACCTAACCTAACCTTACCTATAAATATAGGTTAGGTTAGGTTAGGTAGGGTTGGTTAGGTTCGGTCATATATCTACGTTAATTTTAACTCCAATAAAAAAAAAATTGACCTCATACATAGAGAAAAGGGTTGCTTTATCATTTCATAAGAAAAAAATTAGAGAAAATATATTAATTCAGGAAAACTTGGCTTATTAGGCAAATCGGGCCTTGAATAGTAGGCTGAGAAGTGAGTTCTGGCTACTAGGTACGACATATATATATATATATAAATATATATGTCGTACCTAGTAGCCAAAACGCACTTCTCGGCCTACTATTCAAGGCCCGATTTGCCTAATAAGCCAAGTTTTCCTGAATTATTATATTTTCTCAATTTTTTTCCTTATGAAATGATAAAGCTACCCATTTCATTATGTATGAGGTCAGTTTTTTTTATTGGAGTTAAAATTAACATAGATATATGACCGAACCTAACCAACCCTACCTAACCTAACCTAACCTATCTTTATAGGTTAGGTTAGGTTAGGTAGCCGAAAAAGTTAGGTTAGGTTAGGTTAGGTAGGTTAGGTAGTCGAAAAACAAATAACTCATGAAAAGTTGGCTTATTAGGCAAATCGGGCCTTGCATAGTAGGCTGAAAAGTGCGTTCTGGCTACTAGGTACGACATATATATATATATATATATATATATATATATATATATATATATATATATATATATATATATGTCGTACCTAGTAGCCAGAACGCACTTCTCAGCCTACTATGCAAAGCCCGATTTGCCTAATAAGCCAAGTTTTCCTGAATTAATATATTTTCTCGAATTTTTTTCTTATGAAATGATAAAGCTACCCATTTCATTATGTATGAGGTCAATTTTGTTTTATTGTAGTTAAAATTAACGTAGATATATGACCGAACCTAACCAACCCTACCTAACCTAACCTAACCTATCTTTATTGGTTAGGTTTGGTTAGGTAACCGAAAAAGGTAGGTTAGGTTAGGTTAGGTAGGTTAGGTCGTCGAAAAAACATTAATTCATGAAAACTTGGCTTATTAGGCAAATCGGGCCTTGAATAGTAGGCTGAGAAGTGAGTTCTGGCTACTAGGTACGACATATATATATATATATATATATATATATATATATATATATATATATATATATATATATATGTATGTCGTACCTAGTAGCCAGAACTCACTTCTCAGCCTACTATTCAAGGCCCGATTTGCCTAATAAGCCAAGTTTTCCTGAATTAATATATTTACTATAATTTTTTTCTTATGAAATGATAAAGCAACCCTTTTCTCTATGTATGAGGTCATTTTTTTTTTATTGGAGTTAAAATTAACGTAGATATATGACCGAACCTAACCAACCCTACCTAACCTAACCTAACCTATATTTATAGGTAAGGTTAGGTTAGGTAGCCAAAAAAAGCTAGGTTAGGTTAGGTTAGGTAGGTTAGGTAGACGAAAAAACATTAATTCATGAAAACTTGGCTTATTAGGCAAATCGGGCCTTGAATAGTAGGCTGAGAAGTGCGTTCTGGCTATTAGATACGACATATATATATATATATATATATATATATATATATATATATATATATATATATATATATATATATATATATATATATATGAGAGTGTGTACTTACCTAGTTGTACTCACCTAGTTGTGCTTGCGGGGGTTGAGCTTTGGCTCAACTACAAAATATTTTACTACAAAATCCAGACACTAAGTTAGTGTCAGCAAATAATTGATTCACACAGATATCAATGGTTTCCAACAAAGGAATATTAGTAAAAAGTGATTCAACATCGAAACTGGCCATTATAGTTGGGAACTCAAAATTTAAAAGAGACCTTTTTTCGTATATTTTGAAATGTGAGGATAAACTAAATAGAGTTTTAAGAAGTCTGAAAGACTCTCTTTTTGATTATACAAAATTACTTGCAACTGGCTCTAAGCCAGGCATCTTATACTGGTTACCTAAAGTTCATAAAACAGGTATACCGGTTTGTCCTATTTTATCAGCGATTGGCACTTTTAATTATAAACTGGCAAAGTTTCTCGTTCCATTATTAGAACCATTAACGCATAATGAATTTACTGTGAGAAATTCTCAGGATTTTGTAAAAGAACTTTCCTCTTTAAATTTTGAGTTCCCAACTATAATGGCCAGTTTCGATGTTGAATCACTTTTTACTAATATTCCTTTGTTGGAAACCATTGATATCTGTGTGAATCAATTATTTGCTAACACTAACATAGTGTCTGGATTTTGTAGTAAAATATTCAGACGGCTGTTAGAAATAGCGGTTAAAGACTCCGTCTTTATGTTTAATAATAAATATTATAAACAAATTGATGGAGTAGCAATGGGGTCTCCTTTAGGTCCTGCACTGGCTAATGCTTTTTTGAGTTTTCATGAAATAAATTGGCTTGATAATAGTCCTTTGGCCTTTAAACCAGTCTTGTACAGGAGATATGTAGATGACACTTTTTTGTTATTCAAGGACCAATGGCATATTGCAACCCGTTCTCGCAAATTCGTAAAGTCAATATTGACTTATTAACTACGTGCATAGGTGATATACTAAACATAATAGATACCCTTAAAAAGATTCATAGAAAACACCGACCTTACCTAACCTTGTTAGTATCTTAAGATAAGCATCTTATTGCTTGGTAATTACAATTATTATTTAACCTATACCTATTATAGGTTAGGTAATAATTGTAATTACGAAGCAATAAGATGCTTATCTTAAGATACTAACAAGGTTAGGTAAGGTCGGTGTTTTCTTTGAATCTTTTTAAGGGTATCTATTATGTTAAGTATGTCACCTATGCACATATTTAATAAGTCAATATTGACTTATTAAATTTGCGAGAATGGGTTGCATATTGAGAAATTTAGAGAGTATCTTAATGCACAACATAGTAATATACGTTTTACTGCAGAGTGTGAAGTGGACAATTCATTGTCGTTTCTTGGTGTAAAAGTGAATAACCTTAATGGGTTCAACACCAATGTTTTTAGGAAACCAACTTTTACTTGTTTAGGTTTAAATTTTAATTCTTTTGTTCCTGATATTTTTAAGAAAAATGCAATTAACACTCTACTGAATAGGGCCTTTGTTTTATGTTCAAATTGGAATAACTTTGATAAAGAAATTAATTTTCTTGTGAAATTTTTTTCAAATAATGGTTATCCTTTGCATATGGTTTATACTTTTATAAGGAATTTCTTAAATAAGAAGTTTCACCCATCGTGTAGGATTAGTACAGTAGAAAGGGATCTTAAATATATTAAATTACCATTTTATGGCACTATTAGTTTTTCTGTAAGGAGTCGTTTGAGGAGACTGTTGCAGCATTGTTATCCTCAAGTAGACTTTAGATTTATTTTTGTCAAAACAAATACCATAGGCTCTTATTTTAAATTTAAAGATAAAGTGCCTACCCCCTTGTGCTCAAATATCGTATATATGTATAATTGTTCCAGCTGTAATGCTGGATATATCGGGAGTTCCATTCGGAACTTTAAGATTAGGATACTTGAGCACCGGGGATTATCTTTTAGGACTGGATTACCATTGTCTAAACCAGCATTTTCGCAGATTAGAAACTATTGTTATGAGTTTAATCATTCTCTGCTGGAATCTGATTTTAAAATTCTGGACACTTGTATGAATGGCCAGTCAGATTTGAGAGTAATGGAATCCTTATATATAAAGGAGCTGCGGCCTCTGTTAAATAGCAACCTTTCAGCTGTTCAATTATACACTGTATAGTGCACAGTTGGCCCTGTAAATTGATTTATAGTTCATTCTGGTAGTTTAATTTTACTATAATTTTGTTTAGTTTATCATGCCTTTGCCCTTTCTTACTTATTTCAAGTCTTGACATTGTACATTATTATTGTGAGATTTTTCTATACGCCTACCTCCCTTAAGAGGTGGACTACAAGTTTAAAGTCTGCTCACGGCAGTTAAGCATGAGTCCAGTAGAAAAAGGAAAAGCGGGAGCAAACCGCCAGGCCTCCACCACCAAGGGTGAAAACCTGTCCACAATAGGCCGCTGGCTCCTAGTTAACAGGACGTTAAAACTAATAAAGGGTAACCGACGGGTTCTCACAATCAAATATTTATATTTGATGTGGCGCTATGAATTGGAATTCGAATTCCCAAGAACAGCCGCCTTATCAAGATCACATCAACATTTAATAATATGCAGAAATATGGTGGAATAATATGGTTGAAGGGTTGACATCAAAGACCGTTTTCTATAACATAACAATTTATTAGTAACAAGAGATTAACTACTACATTACCGAGTTTACATTACGTTAATGTCAATCCAGTGGCACGATAACAAACAGCTAAATAGCAACCCTTGCTGTGAGGCTGTATACTGAACTAACCTGAACACAGGTGTGCCCACTGATGACGCAATATTGCAAAACAAAGAAAAATATCACAGACTAAGTTACACCACAGCGAATGGTTACGTTACTGTACATCAAGTGGCATTTGCAACACAGCTATTCAACAGCCCCTCAAGAAGTGACAGCAGGCTCCATCTTGCTGACACTTCGGGCTGACAACATGAACTAACTGAACAAATGAAGGATCCACTGAAACAAAGACACAAGCAGGCAATCAATAGTGTCTCGGTTTCCCTGACAGCTACTATAATCTCAAACTTAGGGGTTCTCCCGCCCCCCAGGAGAGACCCACGTAACTAGGCGGAAGTCTAACAGTGACTCCCCCCTATCACAACCCAGTGTGAACACTCTTTGCAACTCCCAATAAGAAGTTGCCCTGTTGTAACCCGATACACAGACAGGCAAGGCAGGAATTCTGGGACACAGCTCCACAGATCCCAAGATGACTCTACTCTCGTCACCAGACGACAATCAAAAGAAATTGCCTTAAGTGATTAATTAC
Source organism: Procambarus clarkii (assembly GCF_040958095.1). Lineage (NCBI taxonomy): Eukaryota > Metazoa > Arthropoda > Malacostraca > Decapoda > Cambaridae > Procambarus > Procambarus clarkii. The sequence continues at coordinate 37,613,866 of NC_091185.1, read as the reverse complement.
GTTAATTGACTGATCGCAGCAGTCAGCATATATATATATATATATGTCGTACCTAGTAGCCAGAACGCACTTCTCAGCCTACTATGCAAGGCCGGATTTGCCTAATAAGCCAAGTTTTCATGAATTAATGGTTTTTCGACTACCTAACCTACCTAACCTAACCTAACCTAACTTTTTCGGCCACCTAACCTAACCTAACCTATAGAGATAGGTTAGGTTAGGTTAGGTAGGGTTGGTTAGGTTCGGTCATATATCTACGTTAATTTTAACCCAAATAAAAACAAATTGACCTCATACATAATGTAATGGGTAGCTTTATCATTTCACAAGAAAAAAATTAGAGAAAATATATTAATTCAGGAAAACTTGGCTTATTAGGCAAATCGGGCCTTGCATAGTAGGCCGAGAAGTGCGTTCTGGCTACTAGGTACGACATATATATATATATATATATATATATGTCGTACCTAGTAGCCAAAACGCACTTCTCGGCCTACTATTCAAGGCCCGATTTGCCTAATAAGCCAAGTTTTCCTGAATTATTATATTTTCTCAATTTTTTTCCTTATGAAATGATAAAGCTACCCATTTCATTATGTATGAGGTCAGTTTTTTTTATTGGAGTTAAAATTAACATAGATATATGACCGAACCTAACCAACCCTACCTAACCTAACCTAACCTATCTTTATAGGTTAGGTTAGGTTAGGTAGCCGAAAAAGTTAGGTTAGGTTAGGTTAGGTAGGTTAGGTAGTCGAAAAACAAATAATTCATGAAAAGTTGGCTTATTAGGCAAATCGGGCCTTGCATAGTAGGCTGAAAAGTGCGTTCTGGCTACTAGGTACGACATATATATATATATATATATATATATATATATATATATATATATATATATATATATATATATATATATATATATATATATATGTCGTACCTAGTAGCCAGAACGCACTTCTCAGCCTACTATGCAAAGCCCGATTTGCCTAATAAGCCAAGTTTTCCTGAATTAATATATTTTCTCGAATTTTTTTCTTATGAAATGATAAAGCTACCCATTTCATTATGTATGAGGTCAATTTTGTTTTATTGTAGTTAAAATTAACGTAGATATATGACCGAACCTAACCAACCCTACCTAACCTAACCTAACCTATCTTTATAGGTTAGGTTTGGTTAGGTAACCGAAAAAGGTAGGTTAGGTTAGGTTAGGTAGGTTAGGTCGTCGAAAAAACATTAATTCATGAAAACTTGGCTTATTAGGCAAATCGGGCCTTGAATAGTAGGCTGAGAAGTGAGTTCTGGCTACTAGGTACGACATATATATATATATATATATATATATATATATATATATATATATATATATATATATATATATATATGAGAGTGTGTACTTACCTAGTTGTACTCACCTAGTTGTGCTTGCGGGGGTTGAGCTCTGGCTCAACTACAAAATATTTTACTACAAAATCCAGACACTAAGTTAGTGTCAGCAAATAATTGATTCACATAGATATCAATGGTTTCCAACAAAGGAATATTAGTAAAAAGTGATTCAACATCGAAACTGGCCATTATAGTTGGGAACTCAAAATTTAAAAGAGACCTTTTTTCGTATATTTTGAAATGTGAGGATAAACTAAATAGAGTTTTAAGAAGTCTGAAAGACTCTCTTTTTGATTATACAAAATTACTTGCAACTGGCTCTAAGCCAGGCATCTTATACTGGTTACCTAAAGTTCATAAAACAGGTATACCGGTTTGTCCTATTTTATCAGCGATTGGCACTTTTAATTATAAACTGGCAAAGTTTCTCGTTCCATTATTAGAACCATTAACGCATAATGAATTTACTGTGAGAAATTCTCAGGATTTTGTAAAAGAACTTTCCTCTTTAAATTTTGAGTTCCCAACTATAATGGCCAGTTTCGATGTTGAATCACTTTTTACTAATATTCCTTTGTTGGAAACCATTGATATCTGTGTGAATCAATTATTTGCTAACACTAACATAGTGTCTGGATTTTGTAGTAAAATATTCAGACGGCTGTTAGAAATAGCGGTTAAAGACTCCGTCTTTATGTTTAATAATAAATATTATAAACAAATTGATGGAGTAGCAATGGGGTCTCCTTTAGGTCCTGCACTGGCTAATGCTTTTTTGAGTTTTCATGAAATAAATTGGCTTGATAATAGTCCTTTGGCCTTTAAACCAGTCTTGTACAGGAGATATGTAGATGACACTTTTTTGTTATTCAAGGACCAATGGCATATTGCAACCCGTTCTCGCAAATTCGTAAAGTCAATATTGACTTATTAACTACGTGCATAGGTGATATACTAAACATAATAGATACCCTTAAAAAGATTCATAGAAAACACCGACCTTACCTAACCTTGTTAGTATCTTAAGATAAGCATCTTATTGCTTGGTAATTACAATTATTATTTAACCTATACCTATTATAGGTTAGGTAATAATTGTAATTACGAAGCAATAAGATGCTTATCTTAAGATACTAACAAGGTTAGGTAAGGTCGGTTTTTTCTTTGGATCTTTTTAAGGGTATCTATTATGTTAAGTATGTCACCTATGCACATATTTAATAAGTCAATATTGACTTATTAAATTTGCGAGAATGGGTTGCATATTGAGAAATTTAGAGAGTATCTTAATGCACAACATAGTAATATACGTTTTACTGCAGAGTGTGAAGTGGACAATTCATTGTCGTTTCTTGATGTAAAAGTGAATAACCTTAATGGGTTCAACACTAATGTTTTTAGGAAACCAACTTTTACTTGTTTAGGTTTAAATTTTAATTCTTTTGTTCCTGATATTTTTAAGAAAAATGCAATTAACACTCTACTGAATAGGGCCTTTGTTTTATGTTCAAATTGGAATAACTTTGATAAAGAAATTAATTTTCTTGTGAAATTTTTTTCAAATAATGGTTATCCTTTGCATATGGTTTATACTTTTATAAGGAATTTCTTAAATAAGAAGTTTCACCCATCGTGTAGGATTACTACAGTAGAAAGGGATCTTAAATATATTAAATTACCATTTTATGGCACTATTAGTTTTTCTGTAAGGAGTCGTTTGAGGAGACTGTTGCAGCATTGTTATCCTCAAGTAGACTTTAGATTTATTTTTGTCAACACAAATACCATAGGCTCTTATTTTAAATTTAAAGATAAAGTGCCTACCCCGTTGTGCTCAAATATCGTATATATGTATAATTGTTCCAGCTGTAATGCTGGATATATCGGGAGTTCCATTCGGAACTTTAAGATTAGGATACTTGAGCACCGGGGATTATCTTTTAGGACTGGATTACCATTGTCTAAACCAGCATTTTCGCAGATTAGAAACTATTGTTATGAGTTTAATCATTCTCTGCTGGAATCTGATTTTAAAATTCTGGACACTTGTATGAATGGCCAGTCAGATTTGAGAGTAATGGAATCCTTATATATAAAGGAGCTGCGGCCTCTGTTAAATAGCAACCTTTCAGCTGTTCAATTATACACTGTATAGTGCACAGTTGGCCCTGTAAATTGATTTATAGTTCATTCTGGTAGTTTAATTTTACTATAATTTTGTTTAGTTTATCATGCCTTTGCCCTTTCTTACTTATTTCAAGTCTTGACATTGTACATTATTATTGTGAGATTTTTCTATACGCCTACCTCCCTTAAGAGGTGGACTACAAGTTTAAAGTCTGCTCACGGCAGTTAAGCATGAGTCCAGTAGAAAAAGGAAAAGCGGGAGCAAACCGCCAGGCCTCCACCACCAAGGGTGAAAACCTGTCCACAATAGGCCGCTGGCTCCTAGTTAACAGGACGTTAAAACTAATAAAGGGTAACCGACGGGTTCTCACAATCAAATATTTATATTTGATGTGGCGCTATGAATTGGAATTCGAATTCCCAAGAACAGCCGCCTTATCAAGATCACATCAACATTTAATAATATGCAGACATATGGTGGAATAATATGGTTGAAGGATTGACATCAAAGACTGTTTTCTATAACATAACAATTTATTAGTAACAAGAGACTAACTACTACATTACCGAGTTTACATTACGTTAATGTCAATCCAGTGGCACGATAACAAACAGCTAAATAGCAACCCTTGCTGTGAGGCTGTATACTGAACTAACCTGAACACAGGTGTGCCCACTGATGACGCAATATTGCAAAACAAAGAAAAATATCACAGACTAAGTTACACCACAGCGAATGGTTACGTTACTGTACATCAAGTGGCATTTGCAACACAGCTATTCAACAGCCCCTCAAGAAGTGACAGCAGGCTCCATCTTGCTGACACTTCGGGCTGACAACATGAACTAACTGAACAAATGAAGGATCCACTGAAACAAAGACACAAGCAGGCAATCAATAGTGTCTCGGTTTCCCTGACAGCTACTATAATCACAAACTTAGGGGTTCTCCCGCCCCCCAGGAGAGACCCACGTAACTAGGCGGAAGTCTAACAGTGACTCCCCCCTATCACAACCCAGTGTGAACACTCTTTGCAACTCCCAATAAGAAGTTGCCCTGTTGTAACCCGATACACAGACAGGCAAGGCAGGAATTCTGGGACACAGCTCCACAGATCCCTAGATGACTCTACTCTCGTCACCAGACGACAATCAAAAGAAATTGCCTTAAGTGATTAATTACGTTAATTGACTGATCGCAGCAGTCAGCAACAAAGTACTACGGTAATCACAAACAATGTTCAAATACTCCGTGTAAACAACAACATCAACACCTGGTGAATTCACTAAGTGGCGATTACTAATTATCTTTAATTAGCTACGAGTGCTTAATCACTCTGTCCGCAGACAGAGCTGATCAGTCCAACGAATTACGGAAGCTTAATTACAGCGCAATTGACTCCGATCATAACAGACCGTCAACCCCTTACGTTAATCACTCAATTAACGACAGCTCGTTAAATCGTTAACACTACGTTAGTCTTCACTTGACAATTCCTCCACTGCGTGAACTTCACTGTGACTGTTGCCTTTACACGTCCCTACGTTAATCATTAACACTTGTCTCTCTCTTGTTAACAATAACTCAACATATTACACCACACTTGACTCCTTGCAAGTATTCAGTGAGTAATTCTCAATTAAGGTCAAACGGACCACTAATTACATCCCCATTGAGTTACGTTAACTAAGCCTACCCTAACTTGGTAGCTTCTCCACGGTCTGTGTCAAAAAAATTACGAGTGTTAATTACCCTAATTAAGCCACTAATTACTTGAGCCATTAATTAACGGTCACCAGGACCGATAATTAATCATCCAGAAATACGTCTCACTCTGCACTGCCTAAGCAGGTCTCATCAAACACTGTGAATTCACGGGAAAGGAGTTAATTACCCTAATTAACAAGATGTGCCAATAATCCACTGTCCTCAGACAGGATATGATTAATACAACGATTTATGCTAGCTCCATGACCTCGCCTTACCGAGTCACCGGAGCTCTCCAATGTTAATTACTCCACTAATTAACATGAGCCACTAATTGCTATACCCCTGAAAGGTAATTAGTCTCGAGCATATTACGTTAACACAACTACTGACAGACTCTGACAGATCCTCTCCCACTACGTGAATTCATGATGAGAAGGCTAATTACATAATTAGCTAGAGTGGTCAATTAGTTGTCACATGGACAATTAATTGCTCCCGAGACGTATCTCATTCTCGCTCAACACTGTTCTTTCCTAACAGCCCCCACTCACTCCACAATACTAAGTGTGCACCCCTTATCCAGTTAATTACCCCTTAATTAACTCACTGAATCCTTAAGTCCTCAACATAACTTAAAGAAACAAAGTAACCCCAGCGTTACATAGGTCACACTACAATGGCATGTAACATCATAACAGCACTGCCCACATATGGTTGCGGCTACTGCAACTCGCTAATTACTGTGCCCACACAATAATGACCCACGGTTGTGCAACACACCAAAGTATACTAATATTACTGCCCCCCCCCCCTTTTACTTGCACCCGATTGCAAAGGAATACTGTGAACACACACATACCTCAGCCAGGCAATTAACCCATCAATTGCCTGCTCTCATTAAGTACTGTGAATTCCCCTGAATAATCCTAGAGGTCCCTAAACCCTCAACTCAGTTCCTGGGGCAATAATATCGTATAAACTGATAACAACACTGCACAAACCTGTAACATAATGATGCCGTCAACATACCCCACATGCTAATGACATCATTAGGCAAACAGTCAGCAATCACACCTACTGACTTACCACACAACACAGTACATAAACATGCAAATGAACACATAGAAATGGCATTCACATAATATATGAAAATTATATCACCAAGTAATGTGTAACTACCTACACAGACTTCAGGGGTCCCCACTGACATCCCTGCCTACCTCTAATGATTATAATTTTACGGTACTCTATGGCATTAATCCAGCCTGAACGATTATATAGAATCGACAGGCTGGATCACTTATATGGTAAATCTCTACACTGACTGGTTACATACTCTAGTCAGTCTACACACTTATATAAATATATATATATATATATATATATATATATATATATATATATATATATATATATATATATATATATATATATATATATATATATATATATATATATATATATATATATATATATATATATAACTACTTGTGTGGTACCGTGTACAACATCCATCTCCAGGTACATCCCAACCAGTCACCTGGACGACAGTACAGACAGCTGTCTCTCAGCTGCTTCCTCACTGTAACAACTTTTATTGTACTCACGGCTCCTTAAATCCTCAACAATCCTTTCCCTGGTCACTACCTCTCTGGCTGTAAACCCCTAGCTCGCTCCTCGTGCGAGGGGTGGCCCTAGAATGTCCAGGGAAGTAGGCCAAGGCATGTGGCCAAGGCAGGTGGCCACAGCGCCCCTCCCGAGCTGAGAGAGGGGGGTTAGGTGGCCTGGGGTGGCCGGCGTGCGGGTGGCCTGAGTGGCGCATGACGTCATAACACCCCTCCGGCCGGGCTGGCGGGCGGGGTGGTGTTTGGCCTGGGTGGGTGGCCTCTACCCGCGGGCGGGCGCGCACATGGGTGCCGCCCACAGGAGTACCCACACGGCTGGGGAATCACAACCTCATCAGACTAGAGCCTGCCTGGCTCAACACTGTGGTGACAATGGCCGGCGGCGTCCCCATACTGACGCAATGCAAAGTCCAACATGGGCCTGTAATATCACACTCGCTTACACTGCCCAACACCAATTGTCCATTGCCACTAGACAGGATACTCGATCCACCTGTTACACCATGAGGCTCCAGCTGCCCCATTGGTGAACACAGTCAACTGTCTCTCTAGCCTTATTACTGTTTCTTCCGTAAATCCTTGGCCCAAATTCACTTAATTGGGCCTTGACACAACCCTTGATGGCAGGAGTGCCATCAATCGAGTAATTTGGACGACAGAAGCGATTAACAGGGGGTGGAGGTGGCAGGCGTGCCACCTCCACCAAACACGCCTTCCTTCCCTGGCCGCCCAATTCAAACTTAAGATTTGGCGGGCTAAGGGGAACTCAAAATGCCCATCTCTCCTTACTACCATGCCTAGACCAATCAGCTTGAAGCCGGCACTGTTCCCTCATGCCGCTCCCAATCACAGCTGTTCGCGCCAAAACTCAGCTAGGAGCAGAGATGCCTAAACCAATCACAGATGGCCTCGCCGTGCGGCGTCCCGTGACGTCACAAGGAGGGTGAGGCCTACGAGTGGCGTCATGTCTCCTATGTGGGGGGGGGGGGGGGGAGGCAGCATTCACCCCACTCACCCCCCACCTCTAACGGTTTTAGTCCAAGTAACTCACATCCTACTTCACAGAAACAGGAAAATCTCTGTAATTCTCTCTACAGAGCAATCACAGACTTCTAACTACTCCCACATGATAGTCGTAACACAAGCTTTCATTCAACACCCAACAAGCATATGTTATTTTGAAGGCTTCAGTTTCAAGAGCTTAGGGTATGGGCATCCAGACATACCACCCGAACAAAACCCAATGGGTGACCATTGGAAGTGAAAGTGGTGACGTCATTGAGCCACAAGGAGAGGAAGGGCGACACCCTTCCAGTGAGAGTGAACGCTATGACGTCAGTACTCCCCCTAGGAGAGGAAGAACAACAACACCGCCATTCACCCTCTGGATGATGATGAGTCATCATTCTAGGAGGAGAGGAAGACCCTACAACGGATCTGTGGGCACGGAGGAGGCATCTAGTTAGACAATATTATAGGGGGAGGGGGGATTTAGATTACGACTATGTTTAAGCCACTATGTACTTTGTTAATATAATGTATAAAACATATAGGTTATTTCTTTACCCTCTTTTATTTCGAGTATATATGTATATATATATATATGTATATATATATATATATATATATATATATATATATATATATATATATATATATATATATATATATATAAATATATATATATATATATATCTTATATAGTCCTGGACATATATATGCATAATGCATATAGTCCTAGAGGGGCCATTCAGACTTGTTCGCTTATATACCCTTAAATATAAGCACCTTTAAGACCAGTTTGGGGCATGGGTCTGAGCCTCCCTTACGCCACAGTCAAGGTCGTTATGTGCGAGGCGGGGTACGGGGGGGACCTCCCTATTGACACTCAAGGCCATTAGGAACGAGGGGGGAAGGGGACCACCCTACTGAGAAGAACCTGCTTACCCCCACCCCATAGAGGGTGTAACTGGCACTCACCTGTGTTTATTATTCAAATTATATATAAACATTTTATTTACTTAGATATATCATCATATCATGTTCTGTATAAAGAACATGACCATTGTGCTACATAATGGACACCTATCTCCACTGTTTTTTTGACCGCTGCCACACCCACCTCTGATGACCTAATATGGAATGGGACTATCTGTCACCCCGCCTCTGATTCCATTGTCTGATAAGTGTCCCTATCTGGCTCTTAAATTACTACTCAGGCAGCGTCTAGCAATGAGCCACAGCTGTTGTCTTTGGCACGATTGTTATAGGCGTCGGTTTCTTGGCCTGGAAATCCGTTGAGGTAGATACTTGACCTCTTAACCTTTTGACCTCGTTTCAAGTCTACCTGAAGTTTGCATGAAGGTACGAGACCCAAGTTTCGAGCGTGGGTAGACTCTGAATATGTCGTTGAAGTTGGTTGTGTAACAATGCATGCCTGTCGTTGAGGTTGGTTGTGCAACAATACATGCCTGTCATTGAAGTTGGTTGTGTAACAATGCATGCCTGTCATTGAGGTTGGTTGTGCAACAATACATGCCTGTCGTTGAAGTTGGTTGTGCAACAATACATGCCTGTCGTTGAAGTTGGTAGTACAACAATACATGCCTGTCGTTGAAGTTGGTAGCACAACAATACATGCCTGTCGTTGAAGTTGGTAGCACAACAATACATGCCTGTCGTTGAAGTTGGTAGCACAACAATACATGCCTGTCGTTGAAGTTGGTTGTGCAACAATACATGCCTGTCGTTGAAGTTGGTAGCACAACAATACATGCCTGTCGTTGAAGTTGGTTGTGCAACAATACATGCCTGTCGTTGAAGTTGGTAGCACAACAATACATGCCTGTCGTTGAAGTTGGTAGCACAACAATACATGCCTGTCGTTGAAGTTGGTAGCACAACAATACATGCCTGTCGTTGAAGTTGGTTGTGCAACAATACATGCCTGTCGTTGAAGTTGGTAGCACAACAATACATGCCTGTCGTTGAAGTTGGTTGTGCAACAATACATGCCTGTCGTTGAAGTTGGTAGCACAACAATACATGCCTGTCGTTGAAGTTGGTAGCACAACAATACATGCCTGTCGTTGAAGTTGGTTGTGCAACAATACATGCCTGTCGTTGAAGTTGGTAGCACAACAATACATGCCTGTCGTTGAAGTTGGTAGCACAACAATACATGCCTGTCGTTGAAGTTGGTTGTGCAACAATACGTGCCTGTCGTTGAGGTTGGTTGTGCAACAACACATGCCTGGTAACAATCTGCATGGAATGAACGGAACGCAGTTGTAAGTCAAGTGTAAAGTTTGTATTTATAATCTTGCTGAATTATTAACTATTTAGCTATTGTTTACAAACACGGGGTGTGTCTGTGCGAGAGACCAGTTCATTATATAGGCAACATATTTTCTGTGTAATTTTTTTCTAAATACGAAATGCGATATGCTAAAAGAAAAAATAACTTAACGCGCCAGGCGAAAGAGTTAGGATTATCATATGTATACTCAATGTATGCGTTGTATGAGTGTGTATGCTGTATGAAACCGTGATCGTATTTCAAACAGATTATTTTTGTTCTCACATCGCAGCATTATATATCTTTCCTCTAAAACGTGAAAGATATAACCGTCATGATATATCCTGACTGACTTGTTATATTAATATACTATTAGTTAATGATATTAGGATATTCAAAATTATAAACTGATAAATCAATATTGTTTTAACAATTATTTTTTTTAATATTTATTGAGATTTTACCTAAGTTTCTGGGCAATGTTCAGTATTCAAAAGTATTCCTTCTTGCTGATCAGTAAGCTGTAGGAGTATTTCAACCACAGGAGGGTCTTAGTAACCCTCTTTTGGTTGAAAAGCATTAAGCCCAACACCAAAACTACATATTTTAATTTTCATTATAATAATTCACCAAAACCGAATTATCATTACCATGTTGATACCTCATGATGGTACCAACATGGTAGTGTCCTCATGGTGGTACCTACATGGTAGTAGCCTCCTGATGGAACCAACACTGTAGTAGCCTCATGGTGGTACCAACATGTTAGTGGCCTCATAGTGGTACCAACATGGTAGTGTCCTCATGGTGGTACCAACATGGTAGTAGCCTCATGATGGTACCAACATTGTAGTAGCCCCCATGGTGGTACCAGCAATGTAGTAGCCTCATGGTGGTACCAACATGGTAGTGACCTCATGGTGGTACCAACATGGTAGTGACCTCATGGTGGTACCAACATGGTAGTGTCCAGATGGTGATACCATCATGGTAGTAGCATCATGGTGGTACCAACATGGTAGTAGCCCCATAGTGGTACCAACATGGTAGTAGCCCCATGGTGGTACCAACATGGTAGTAGCCCCATGGTGGTACCAACATGTTAGAAGCCCTATGATGGTACCAACATGGTAGTCGCCCTATGATGGTACCAACATGGTAGTGACATCTTGGTGGTACCAACATGGTAGTAGCCTCATGGTGGTACCAACATGGTAGTGACCTCATAGTGGTGCCAACATGATAGTAGCCTCATTATGGTATCAAAATGGTAGAAGCCACATGGTGGTACCAACATGGTAGTGACTTCATGGTGATACCAACATTGTAGTAGCCCCATAGTGGTACCTATATGGTAGTAGCCTCATGATGGTACCAACAAGGTAGTAGCCTCATGGTGGTACCAACATTGTAGTGTCCTCATGGTGGTATTAACATGGTAGTAGCCTCATGGTGGTACCAACATGGTAGTGTCCTCATGGTGGTACTAACATGGTAGTAGCCTCATGATGGTACCAGCATGGTGGTGTCCTCATGGTGGTACTAACATCGTAGTTGCCTCATGATGGTACCATCATGGTACTGTCCTCATGGTGGTACTTACTTGGTAGTACCCTCATGATGGTACCAGCATGGTAGTGACCTCATGATGGTACCAACATGGTAGTGACCTCATGGTGGTACCAACATTATAGTGACCTCATAGTGGAACTAACATGGTAGTGTCCTCATGGTGGTACCAACATAGTAGTAGCCACATGGTGGCACCAACATGGTAGTGTCCTCATGGTGGTACCAACATGTTAGTTTCCTCATGATGGTATCAACATGGCAGTAGCCACATGGTGGTACCAACATGGTAGTGTCCTCATGGTGGTACCAACATGTTAGTCTCCTCATGGTGGTACCAACATGGTAGTGTCCTCATGGTGGTACCAGCATGGTAGTAGCCTCATGGTGGTACTAGCATGGTAGTGTATTCATGGTGGTACCAACATGGCAGAAGCCCCCTGGTGGTACCAACATGGTAGTGATCTCATGGTGGTACCAACATGGTAGTGGCCTCATGGTGGTACCAACATGGTAGTAGCCTCATGATGGTACCAACATGGTAGTGACCTCATCGTGGTACCAACATGGTAGTGTATTCATGGTTGTACCAACATGGTAGTAGCCCCCTGGTGGTACCAACATGGTAGTGACCTCATGGTGGTACCAACATGGTAGTGGCCTCATGGTGATACCAACTTGTTAGTAGCCTCATGATGGTACCAACATGGTAGTGACCTCATAGTGGTTCCAACATGGTAGTAGCCTCATGGTGGTACCAACATTGTAGTAGCCTCATAGTGGTACCTAAATGGTAGTAGCCTCATGGTGGTACCAACATAGTAGTGTATTCATGGTGGTACCATGGTAGAAGCAACTTGGTGGTACCAACATGGTAGTGACCTCATGGTGGTACCAACATGGTAGTGGCCTCATGGTGGTACCAACATAGTAGTATCCTCATGATGGTACCAACATGGTAGTGACCTCATCGTGGCACCAACAAGGTAGCGTATTCATGGTGTTACCAACATGGTAGTAGTCCCCTGGTGGTACCATCATGGTAGTGACCTCATGGTGGTACCAACATGGCAGTGGCCTCATCGTGGCACCAACATGGTAGTAGCCTCATGATTGTACCAACATGGTAGTGACCTCATAGTGGTCCCAACATGATAGCAGCTTCATGGTGGTACCAACATTGTTGTAGCCTCATAGTGGTACCAACATGGTAGTGACCAGCTCATGGAGGTACCAACATGATAGGGACTTCATGGTGGTAACAACATTATAGTAGCCCCCATGGTGGTACCAGCATGGTAGCAGCCTCATGGTGGTACCAACATGGTGGTACCAACATTTTAATATCCTCATGGTGTTACCAACATGGGAGTAGCCTGATGGTGTCACAAACATGGTAGAAGTTTCATGGTGGTACCAACATAGTAGTAGCCTCATGTTGGTACCAACATGGTAGTAGCCTCATGTTGGTACGAACATGGAAGTAGCCGCATGGTGGTACTAACATGGTAGTGACCTCATGGTGGTACCAGCATGGTAGTAGCCTCATGGTGGTACCAGCATGGTAGTAGGCTCATGGTGGTACCAACATGGTAGTGTCCTCATGTTTGTACCAGCATGTTAGTAGCCTCATGGTGGTATCAACATGGTAGTGACCTCATGCTGGTACCAACATGGTAGTAGCCTCATGATGGTATCAACATGGTAGTTACCTCATAGTGGTCCCAACATGATAGTGATTTCATGGTGGTACCAACATGGTAGTAGCATCATGGTGATACCAACATGGTAGTATCCTGATGGTGTCACCAACATGGTAGTGACCTCATGGTGGTACCAACATGGCAGTAGCCTCATGATGGTACCAACATTGTAGTAGCCCCCATGGTGGTACCAGCATGGTAGTACCCTCGTGGTGGTACCAGCATGGTCGTGACCTCATGGTGGTACCAGCATGTTCGTGACCTCATGGTAGTAGCCGCATGGTGGTACCAAAATGGTAGTACCAACATGGTAGTAGCCTCATGATGGTACCAACTTTGTAGTAGCCTCCATGGTGGTACCAGCATGGTAGTAGCCTCGTGGTGGTACCAACATGGTAGTAGCCTCATAATGGTACCATCATGGTAGTTGTCTCATGGTGTTAACATCATGGGAGTAGCCTGATGGTGTCACAAACATGGTAGAAGTCTTATGGTGGTACCAACATAATAGTAGCCTCATGGTGGTGGTACTAACATGGTAGTAGCCTCATGTTGGTACAACATGGTAGTGGCCTCATGGTGGTACTAACATGGTAGTGACCTCATGGTGGTACTAACATGGTAGTAGCCTCATGGTGGTACCAACAGGGTAGTAGCCTCGTATGGTAGTATCCAGCAGGGATAGCTTCTAGGTGTAGTGACTATGATTTACTCAGGGGTCAATATCGTGATTCCAGGGACGATAGCAGCGTGGATGTCCGCAGCCAGGATAGTGGTACCCAGCCAGGATTACCTAATATTCCCTGCCAGGATAGCGTTGTACCCAGCAAGGATAGCATGGTATTCCGTGCTAGGATAGCGTGGTGTCCAACCAGGTTAGCGTGGTACCATGGCCAGGGTGTGAAGTAATCCAGCAGACTCTTGTGAGCGGCCTCAACACTCTGCTCTCTTTTATCTGAGCGACACTTGGGTGGCGGCGCCTTCATAATATATATAGGCAGTAAAAGTTGGTCACTGCCAAGCCCAGACCAGCAGCCGCGGAGGACGACAGGGATTGAGAGGAAGGGAAGATTGCGTTACCGTGAGAGGTAGATAAATAGACTGATAATGGGGGAGAGGGGAAAATAGGATAGATAAGAGCAGAGGCAAGAAAAAGTTAAGATGCTGAATATGAATGTAAGATTTTGCAACATTTTTGTTTTCTTTTTTGATGATGTTCAGAACGTGAGAGTGTTTGTCTGTTGAGATAAAGACGCAGCATCCTCAGTCCCCTGGAGAGGAGCGAGGGGAGGTCAGACAACACCCACACTCGCCAGCAGATCCAATACCCTTCGACCTCGGCTGCCTCAGGGAACACTCGGAACCTGAATACTGCACAAGGATTTCCAACCACCCAGTTGCTCATCTCTTGATCTCTCGATATTGGTCCTGTCTTACTCCATTGTTACCTTTCACACAATGACCATTGAGGTATACCACTGATCACGGCGTTATCATCTGGAAACTGTATACTGGAATTGTGGGCGTTTGTTGTGTTTGTATTGTTAGCAGCTGACAATGTTGTTACCTAATGTTGTGGGTATTGCATGTTGTTATTTTTGGATTTGGGCGTTTAGCTGTTATTGTGGATACTTCTTGTTAGCTGTTATTGTGGATACTTCTTGTTAGCTGGTATTGTGGATACTTCTTGTTAGCTGTTATTGTGGATACTTCTTGTTAGCTGGTATTGTGGATACTTCTTGTTAGCTGGTATTGTGGATACTTCTTGTTAGCTGTAATATAGGATGAGAAGTGTTATGTGATATTGTGGTTGCTGGGTGTTAACTGGTATTTATTTATAATAATTCACAGTGTCGGGGGACAGGAAGCTACAGTGTATTCATACACATTTCGGTTTCATCAAGGTCCCCCTCCCCCTTAGGACGAATTACTGACCGCCCAAGATGCAGCCCCACAACAAACTAACTCCTGACTAAATCCTACTCACTGCAACGTAAACAGCCCCATTAGGTGAAAGGAAATGTGCCCTACCATTTCTGTCTCGCCGGGGACAAAAAATGGTGTTGTGTAGTGGTTGGTGTTGTGGGTGTTGTGTACTGGCTGGTGGTGTGAGTGTTGTGCACTGGCTTGTGTTGTGGCTCTTGTGTACTGGCTGGTGTTGTGTACTGGCTGGTGTTGTGGGTCTTGTGTACTGGCTGGTGTTGTGGGTCTTGTGTACTGGCTGGTGTTGTAGGTCTTGTGTACTGGCTGGTGTTGTGGGTGTTGTATCCTGGCTGGTGTTGTGGGTGTTGTGTACTGGCTGGTGTTGTGGGTGTTGTATCCTGGCTGGTGTTGTGGGTGTTGTGTACTGGCTGGTGTTGTGAGTGTTGTGCACTGGCTGGTGTTGTGGCTCTTGTGTACTGGCTGGTGTTGTGGGTCTTGTGTACTGGCTGGTGTTGTGGAGGCCGTGTACTGGCTGGTGTAGTGGGTGTTGTGTACTGGCTGGTGTTGTGGGTGTTGTGTACTGGCTGGTGTTGTGTACTGGCTGGTGTTGTGGGTGTTGTGTACTGGCTGGTGTTGTGTACTGGCTGGTGTTGTGGGTGCTGTGTACTGGCTGGTGTTGTGTACTGGCTGGTGTTGTGGGTGTTGTGTACTGGCTGGTGTAGTGGGTGTTGTGTACTGGCTGGTGTTGTGGGTGTTGTGTACTGGCTGGTGTAGTGGGTGTTGTGTACTGGCTGGTGTTTTGTACTGGCTGGTGTTGTGGGTGCTGTGTACTGGCTGGTGTTGTGGGTGTTGTGTCCTGGCTGGTGTTGTGGGTGTTGTGTACTGGCTGGTGTTGTGGGTGTTGTGTCCTGGCTGGTGTTGTGGGTGTTGTGTCCTGGCTGGTGTTGTGTCCTGGCTGGTGTTGTGGGTGCTGTGTACTGGCTGGTGTTGTGGGTGTTGTGTACTGGCTGGTGTTGTGGGTGCTGTGTACCGGCTGGTGTTGTGGGTGCTGTGTACTGGCTGGTGTTGTGGGTGTTGTGTACTGGCTGGTGTTGTGGGTGTTGTGTACTGGCTGGTGTTGTGGGTGTTGTGTACTGGCTGGTGTTGTGGGTGTTGTGTACTGGCTGGTGTTGTGTGCTGGCTGGTGTTGTGGGTGATGTGTACTGGCTGGTGTTGTGGGTGTTGTGTACTGGCTGGTGTTGTGGGTGTTGTGTCCTGGCTGGTGTTGTGGGTGTTGTGTACTGGCTGGTGTTGGTGTTATACTCAAATTCTGTCAGTTGAAATGTAACCAATCACAGGCGAGTAGGCCTCTGACGTCATGCCAGACAGAGGAGCATCAGCGATGCTCCCAGCAGCCTCAGTTATCCTCACAGACCCAGAGTAGGTGGACCTCGGCTGGCCAGTTATACACCTGTTTGCCTCACTCAATAAATATATACAGAAGCGACTACTGAGTCTACATTCTACCCGAACAAGGCAAACGAATACTGGTAGCAGCAGTGGGATCCAGAAATTTTTTTCTGGAAGCAAAAGTTCCAGTACCCAGCATCGCCTTGTGTTCCAGCCAAAACCGCCGCCACCGCCACCGCCATAAGCCGCCATCCTGCCACCCACGCATCAAATATTGTGCCAGACCGGGGTCCTGCCATCAACCACTACTCCAGGCCAACGTTTCAGAAGTAAGGATCAATATTTTCCTGTGAGAACGGGCACTCATCAGTGAGGAGGAAGGAAGCTTCCCGCGCCAGCCATTTTTGAACCTCGCGCCACCACGTGGGAACCACCTAGTGCACCCACCACCACCACCACCGCCACCCAAGCTGACAGTATCAAGCTTCGTGAGGGTGCAAGCTACTGCAATCGTCGTCAGCCATCGTCGCAAGTATCAACTGGTTATTCCATCGTCGCAATATTGTCGTCGTCAGAATTTATCTTCGTGCTTCTAGCGTGAACAGTGTGGGGTCCCTGAGTCTCGCGCCACCGCCGCCAGGAGCGCTGCCGTCGCATCCAGTTTGTAAACACGCCTCACATGGGCCTCTTCAGATCTTCACGACGCTTCTCCTACTTTGGCTACTGGTGATCCTCATAAATTACAACCCTGAGATAAGTAATTGCTAGTTGAGAACAACGTGCCAAGTGTTAAAAAGTGACTTATGTAATAATTCCCATAATATCCTGTGAATTAACCATTCAGTGACTTGTTAAATATTGGAGCCGGTTTAGTACTCCAGAGGCCCACAGTTTCTCTGAGACATTTCAATATTCCCTGCATATGATTCCATTATTCATTAATTGTTACTAGTGTCATTACTGAATTCAAAGGTGAGAGAAGTAAGAAATAATTGTTCTAGCAGTTTATTTTGCATAAAAGAAATTTGTTTTTGAGATTTCCATAGACAATAGAACATAGAAATTTTTTTTTATATTTCTCCAGACCTAACTTGAAATTTATCCTTTAAGCATTTTATTTTAAACTTTTACCATAGGAGTTATATACATTCCTGTGTCCAGTTTATGTGCTACATCCATATTTCTTGCATTGCCACTTGTTGTGTTGAATCTTTTTAATGAAATTTTGCAATTGCATTTCCCAGTTTTTATTCTCAATGGCTGTGCTTAGTCTGGTTTAATTAATTTACATACACCTAATTCCAGTCATTTTTTAATGAAAGATTGCTAAATTTAGTTTACAATTGCTTGTTCTTAATTATTTTCTTGCCTAGCCCAATTTAATAATTTTATTTCTGCCATTTTTACTTTAGCCAAGTTGATATTTTTTTGTGTTTATTTTTGTGTATACTATTTCTGATGCCAGGTGCACTTAATTATAATCTGCGTTCAAATATTACTTCCACGGCTGTGACAATGCCTACCACTGTTGAAACCCCTTCAGAATCAATGGGAACAGTTGCTCGTCCCAATGGCCAGAGATCAGCTCAGGAAATGGCTATTCCTCTTTTTGCTGGGGAATCGCGTTTATTAGAATCATGGTTTAGTAAGGTTGAAGCGAAAACAGTTGCACGTTTTTCTAAGCCTACTGATGCCGAATACTTAGCAATTGCACGGTCAGCCGTGGACACAACCAAAGGTGATGCACGTTTTGTTGTTGATGAGAAAGCCATTGTTAGCCTCCAGTCTTGGCCTGAATTTAAGGATTTCTTTCGCCGTCGCTTTGTTAATAAAGGAGACCTTGACCCATATAGGTTAGTCAAGAAAATTGCCAATGCCACCATGCAGCCTGGTGAATCGTTTAATGCGTTTACTAGCCGTCTCGATCAGTATCTGTATGCCTTAGTTTCTGCTATGAATAATTCAACTTGGTTAGATAAAGACAATAATCTGTCCCCTGAGGCTATGGCCAAAATGATAGCATTTGGTACTTTAATGCATTTTGCCCCCGAGCATACAAAACCAATCGTTGAGCAACAAAATTTTGGTGTTAAACATGAAATTGGTGAAGTGTTTGAGGCTATTAACAATGCCGCAGATAAACTAGCTCCCCGAAGTGCTCAACTGTTGCCACCCTCTGATGCTGTAAATGTAGTCACAAGCTCTCAGCATCCTCCCACAAATTCTCAAAACTCTTGGTCGCAGAAGCGTACCCATGCTCGTAGCCCCCAGTCAAATTCGCCGCCTCATAAAATGCCGAAACGCCATAGTCCACAACCATCCACTCCCTCATGTTGGCATTGTGGTAAGAGTAACCACCTTGCAAGGGACTGTTGGTCCGCCCCTAGATCATCACCTCCTAGACAATTCTCTCGGCCCCCTCATCAATCTAATCATTCTAGGCTTCCATATTGCACGTACCATAAACAAGTTGGTCACCACACTGCGGATTGTAGAGCTAGGCAAAGGACATCTCCACCTCGTAACTCCCATGGTCAGTCTTGGCGAGGCTCACAGCGTCCAAGACATTATCAGAACTCTCGTAATTACAACTCCCAGCCCAGCTATAATGCAACTTCAAATTATAATGCTCAGTCACAGAATGCTGGAGCTCAGAATGTTCACTCCATGTCGTCGGGAAACCCCCAAGGCCATCCGCTAACCAATCCAAGCTAGCCAATCCTAGTGCCCTCCCTGTGTATTCAGTAGCTACCCAAAATAGATTTGGACACTTGACAGAGGAGGACACTGACTCTAGACCAGTTGTAGATGTTGACGGATCCACAGTAAATTTGACACAAACAAGACGCAGATATCCCAGACAACATAAGTCAAAAATAGTAACTTGTCCAGTCTCAAGTGATGGTCCCCTTGTATCAGCCATTGTACATGGTAGAGTTTTAAAAGTTTTTCTTGACTCAGGTGCAAAAATTAATATTGTCAAGCCCTCAGCTCTTAGAGACATTGAAAGTAAGCACCCTACTATTTTAAAACAGTCACACATACCTTTTCTAAGTGGTATTTCAGGAAATAAAGTAAAAGTTCAGGGTGAAATTGACCTCCCACTCAAGTTCAATGATGTCACATTGTCTATAACATGTTTAGTTGTTGACATTATTCATTTTCCTGGAGACATTCTCTTAGGTCTGTACACCATGATTGATGAAAATATTGCATTGTTTCCCCATCGTTGGAACATAAGTATCAAAGACCACGTCATACCCTTGTGTAGCATGTATCGACAGGGCCACGAGTTCAACCTTCAATCAGATTATGTTAATTTTGTTGACACCCGCCTTGCTAGCGTAGGTTTGTCAGATCATTGTCGTGGTAGCATACCCGAGAAAACAGGCACTCGATTGAAGCATAGTAGTTGTACAGTTGTTAAGGAGAATGAGTATCGGGACTTTCTGGAAGGGGACGCCCTAACGGATTCTCGTTGTCTCGCTCGCCTGGCAGCTTCCATCTCTGAAGTCAGTGGTTCCACGGCTACTGACACTGTGCTACACCCTCATTCTCTCACCAGAATAAGAGTTAAGGTTCAGGGAGTGCCTGAGTTGTCGGATGTGATTGCGGAAAGTGAAACATGTAAAGTGAATGGTACATTTGTTGAACCCTCCTGGCACACAGTGCAGGATGGTACTGTCTCACTTTTTATCGCGAACACAAGTAATGCCGATATCCATCTCCAGTCTGGTACCCATGTTGTAGATTTTGCCCATTACTCGTTACCGGTGCGAGTTGTGGATGATGTCTCCATGGATCATACTGTTTGTACACTCACACCAGGAGAACAGGGATCTCAGCCAGAGGTGCAAGCGCAACACCTCAGTCCTACTGATTTTCCTGACTCTGTGGCTCAGCTTTTGAAAATTTTGAACAAGAATAGAGCTGTTGTTGCTCTACCAGGAGAAAAATTAGGTCTCACTCCTCTCATTACACATAAAATTCCCCTTGAACAAGGAACTACGCCTATTTATGTACCAGCTTACCGACTTCCCCATTCTCAGAGAGCAGAAGCAGATAGACTTGTAGAAGAAATGTTACAGAGTGATGTAATTGAATCGAGTAATTCGCCATGGAACGCTCCATTGATTCTTGTACCAAAGCGAGATGGGACTTGGAGACCTGTAATCGATTATCGCAAGCTTAACAGAGTAACAATACCTGATCGTTTCCCACTTCCAGTTCTAAATGATTTGTTGCAAAGTATTGGTCGAAACAAAGTATTCTCAACGTTAGATTTGTTGCAGGGATTCTGGCAAATCCCCCTTGATGAGGAAAGTAAACAATTGACAGCCTTTAGTACTCCCAATGGTCATTTTCATTTCAAAAGAATGCCGTTTGGTTTGCGTAGTAGTCCAATAACCTTTTCACGGCTCATGACAAATCTATTTCGTAGATTGATAGGAAGTACGCTTCTAGTTTACCTTGATGATCTCATAATCATGTCGCAAGATGTTCAGACTCATTTCCAGAACCTTGAAAAGGTACTTGCAAAGCTCGCTGAAGCTAATTTAAAAATAAAGCTTGCAAAATGTTCATTTTTAAAGCAAAAGATTAATTTCCTAGGTCATACAGTTACACCTTCAGGTATTACATTGAATGAATCAAAAATTATTGCTGCCCGTGATTTTCCAACACCTCGTACCGCAGAAGCCGTAAGACAGTTCACAGGTCTTGTAGGATTTTATCGTTCATTTATTGCTGGATTCTCTATTATAGCCGCTCCGCTTTACAAGTTGCAAAGAAAAGATGAACCCTTTGTTTGGGGAGAGGCCCAGGATCAGTCATTCAAAAAACTCAAAGCAGCCTTGATTTCGTCACCTGTCCTTAGGTATCCAGATTTTTCTAAACCTTTTACGTTGGTTACAGATGCTAGTGACATAGGTCTAGGTGCTGCATTACTTCAAACAGAAGGTCACAGAGATCACGCAATAGCTTATGCTAGCCGCACATTATCCAAAGAAGAGAAAAATTATAGTGCAACAGAACGAGAAGCCTTGGCAGTTGTTTGGGCACTTAAACATTTCAAGGATACAATTTATAATTACCCAGTTCATGTTCTTACAGATCACCAACCATTAATTCCCTTGTTCAAAAATAAGAATCCAGTTGGAAAGTTTGCTAGATATTTGCTCACAATTCAAGAATTCAATCCCACATTTGGATATATTCCAGGAAAGCAAAATGTTGTAGCGGATGCGTTTTCTCGACACGTAGCTGCGATTCAGTTAAATTACCCAGCATTAGATGCTACAGTAGTAGAAACGGAACAAAGACAAGACCCCATATGGGCACCCGTCATTAAATTTTTGACTAAGCAAGACACTCGCCCGATTCATAAACCGCCAGTACCATTGAAAGAACTAGTTATGTTGGACAATTTACTGTGTAGAGTAGTAAAGCTAGGGACAGCCCCGAGGAAATGTTGTCAGTTAGTTGTTCCAGCTGTCTTGGTACCAACTGTGTTAAAAATTATCCATGATGCTCCTGCAAGTGCACATCCAGGAAAGGATCGTACACTCCAACAAGGTCGATTGAAATATTTTTGGCCAAAAATGGCTAAGGAGATTGCTCATTATGTTGACAGATGTTTAACTTGTTTACAGCACAAGGGACATGTTTCAGGGCCTAATCCAATTCAGGTGTACCCAGCAACTAAAGCTCCTTGGGAACGAATATCGATGGATTTATTGACAAATTTTGCGGAAACAGAGAAAGGGAACAAACATTTGCTTGTAATGGTCGATAATTTTTCACGGTTTTGCGAACTAGTTCCTATCCCGAACAAAACAGCAGAAACCATAGCCAGCGCATTCCATGACCAAATAATTTGTAGATATAGTATGCCTAAAGTAATCCTTTCAGATAATGGTCCAGAATTCAGTAATAGTATTCTAACTAGCTTGTGTGATTTATATAACATCAAAAAATGTAGCATTATGCCTTATCATCCGGCAAGTAATGGACTAGCTGAACGTACTAACAGGAAAGTGTTAGATGCCTTGAGAGTCACGTTGAATTTTGATAACAACAATTGGGATGATTTTATACCCTTAATTCAGTGTGCTATAAATTCTTCAATTAATGTTTCTACTGGTGACACACCTCACGCTATTCTTTATGGTACAGATAAGATCCTCCCTAATGAATTGATTAACGTACCTCCTACTCCCTTATATAACGTAGATGATTTTGTTCAAGTGAAGCGTAGACAAATGCAATTAGTATTCAAGAAAATACAAGAACAACTGTCCAAAGCAACAGCCGAGTTCACTCTAGCAAGGAATGCACGAGCTAAACCCAATAAAATAACTATTGGATCTGTAGTAATGATACTTAACCAACACAGGTCTGGTCCTATGTACAAGTTAACTAAGAAATTTTTGGGTCCATATAAGGTAATCGAGCTTATTAAAGGTAACAAATACAGACTTAAGAACTTGTTAACAGGAGAGTATATAAATGAACATTTAGACCACATGAAGTTAGCTAAAATGACTGTTGACGAGACTGATGAGGAAGATGACAATGAACTTACCCAGACAGATACTCCTACTCGGACACCACCTCCTGTGGTTGACAGACCACTGGATGTTCAGCAACCCCATACTAGCAATTATAATCTTAGATCTAGACCTCTCGTTTCAACCGTGCACTCACCACATGTCCATTGGCTAGATGTTAACGAGGATATCTCTCAAGATGATAGTTTGTCGCATGAAGTTTCACCTGTTCCGGACCTTCAGTCAGAGCCAGAGTTGTATAGTGCTCTGGATGAGCTAGGTGTAGATATCCGCAGAATTTATAATTGATTGCACTCTGTAGTTATTCTGTTTGTTTTGAAAAAAAAAAAAAAAAAAAAAAAAACTCAATTGCAGTATTTCTACCACATGTGTCTTATTATTACCATTATATATAATGTATAGTTTTTCTCAACTTTATTTTGTTATGAATTAGATGCCATTGTCAAGTCTACTACCATTTGTATTTTTACAGTGCTTGTCATAAGAGTTATTATTGTTCTAGCAACCACATTGTGGCCAGTGAATCCTGACTGCTATCACGCAGATGTTAGTCTTCTTGATCCAGGTCTTGTATATGCTTGTAAATATATTGCACATTATATATATTGTACATTGGTCTTGTAAATATATTGTATATTTCGAAAAAAAAAAAAAAAAAAATTATCTATCTTGAAATTCAATTGTGGTTGTTAGGTCAGAACTTTGTTCCATTAATGTAATAATTGTTTAATTTTGTATGGTTTTCAAGCACATGCCATTGACACATGTTAATAATTTTGTTTAGGCAATACCTTGAGTTGTATTGTTCATATCTGATCAGTAGACATACACATGTTCTTAATACTCTGGTTTAATCAAAGCATTGTTACCATGATTTTCACCTATTATGATGAATTTTTTTTTGGTGCATATATGCCGAGTTGTTTGTATTACGCACACCTGATCTTCTTTCAATGTTTTATTATGCAAATTTCACATGTAAGCCATTATTGAATGCCACCGAGGTCCTTTCAGTATTATTGTAACTATATAGCTAGCCAGAGCTTGTCGACAAGGGACGTCGACTTGGTAGCGTGTCCGAGCGGTGTTATACTCAAATTCTGTCAGTTGAAATGTAACCAATCACAGGCGAGTAGGCCTCTGACGTCATGCCAGACAGAGGAGCATCAGCGATGCTCCCAGCAGCCTCAGTTATCCTCACAGACCCAGAGTAGGTGGACCTCGGCTGGCCAGTTATACACCTGTTTGCCTCACTCAATAAATATATACAGAAGCGACTACTGAGTCTACATTCTACCCGAACAAGGCAAACGAATATTGTGGGTGTTGTGTACTGGCTGGTGTTGTGGGTGCTGTGTACTGGCTGGTGTTGTGGGTGTTGTGTCCTGGCTGGTGTTGTGGGTGTTGTGTCCTGGCTGGTGTTGTGGGTGTTGTGTACTGGCTGGTGTTGTGGGTGTTGTGTACTGGCTGGTGTTGTGGGTGTTGTGTACTGGCTGCTGTTGTGGGTGTTGTGTACTGGCTGGTGTTGTGTACTGGCTGGTGTTGTGGGTGCTGTGTACTGGCTGGTGTTGTGGGTGTTGTGTACTGGCTGGTGTTGTGGGTGTTGTGTACTGGCTGGTGTTGTGGGTGTTGTGTACTGGCTGGTGTTGTGGGTGTTGTGTACTGGCTGGTGTTGTGTACTGGCTGGTGTTGTGTACTGGCTGGTGTTGTGGGTGTTGTGTACTGGCTGGTGTTGTGGGTGTTGTGTACTGGCTGGTGTTGTGGGTGCTGTGTGCTGGCTGGTGTTGTGGGTGTTGTGTACTGGCTGGTGTTGTGGGTGTTGTGTACTGGCTGGTGTTGTGGGTGTTGTGTACTGGCTGGTGTTGTGGGTGTTGTGTACTGGCTGGTGTTGTGGGTGTTGTGTACTGGCTGGTGTTGTGGGTGTTGTGTACTGGCTGGTGTTGTGGGTGTTGTGTACTGGCTGGTGTTGTGGGTGTTGTGTACTGGCTGGTGTTGTGGGTGCTGTGTACTGGCTGGTGTTGTGGGTGTTGTGTCCTGGCTGGTGTTGTGGGTGTTGTGTACTGGCTGGTGTTGTGGGTGTTGTGTACTGGCTGGTGTTGTGGGTGTTGTGTACTGGCTGGTGTTGTGTGCTGGCTGGTGTTGTGGGTGTTGTGTACTGGCTGGTGTTGTGGGTGTTGTGTCCTGGCTGGTGTTGTGTGCTGGCTGGTGTTGTGGGTGTTGTGTACTGGCTGGTGTTGTGGGTGTTGTGTACTGGCTGCTGTTGTTGGTGTTGTGTCCTGGCTGGTGTTGTGGGTGCTGTGTACTGGCTGGTGTTGTGGGTGTTGTGTACTGGCTGGTGTTGTGGGTGTTGTGTACTGGCTGGTGTTGTGGGTGTTGTGTACTGGCTGGTGTTGTGGGTGTTGTGTACTGGCTGGTGTTGTGGGTGTTGTGTACTGGCTGGTGTTGTGGGTGTTGTGTACTGGCTGGTGTTGTGGGTGCTGTGTCCTGGCTGGTGTTGTGGGTGTTGTGTACTGGCTGGTGTTGTGGGTGTTGTGTACTGGCTGGTGTTGTGGGTGTTGTGTACTGTGTTGTGACGCTGAACCCCGGTTCATTCCGAACACAGCGATTACACAACACCTAACACCTTGCCTCAGCAACCGTTACTACCACCGTGTACTTCTACACCCAACAGACCCTTGAGGCGTACCACTAGGTTTGTACTGGAACACAATGAGTGAACATATGGAAGGTATTTAAAGGCCGTCGGGTTTTGTCATTTAATTACAAGGAATAGACTCTGACAAATAATAACATATTAACATACTGTATTAGGTAAATACACTTCCAATACCCATAGACCACTTGACCTCCGCGATCACCACCCACACTCGTAACTTCCGCCTAAGTCCCTAATACGGAATGATTACTACAACGCTCCACTCCCGGTTAGTCTTTCATTCAATACTCACATACTGCAGACTTAACTTCGTCACTAAGATCACATCAGGTTCTCGCATAGCTGTCTGCTACACTTCGCTGCTGCCGCAAACGGGGATCCAGAGGACTTCTCAGTTTAATTCCCACAATCAGATTGACTTTAGCCAACCATGGCCTCAAACATTTCACCACGCCTCTCAAGGAAGGTATAATCCGATTAACCTTATCCCTAGAGCGGTAACCTTGATCCTAGAAGCCTGACGAAGAATAATCCCTTTTACCAGGAATTATTAATTTGACTAAACAGCTTCGGTCTTAATCCATTGACCTTTCTTAGATATGTGATCCATAGTCTGTCTACTTACATGTACTTTCAATCATCATTCGTTAAGTGTTGTAGTAATGATCCTCTAGCTAATAATTCCTACTAACTTGTGGATTACAACACCACTCCCCTCCTTAAACATGTATATGTCCCCATATGCATCATTGCAATGGTTCCATTAGTGCAAGGACCTGGAGGATGCACCCACCATATGTGTACAACTAAAAAATCATCCAATAAGTTCATCATACACACGATGAAATAAATTAAAATTTTCCCTGACATGACTCACAACACTTCTCCAACATATACATTATATTCACATCATAGCACAGGTAAAATAGTCTGTAATAATTTTTCCCATCTCCAACAATGCACATATACCTAAACTGCTGACATATAATTACATACAAACATAACCATAAAATTACATGGACCAGAATGCTGGCACTTAAACAGGAATGACACTAGTCATTAATATATACACACACATATATATCTAAGGTTCTTCATCCTTAGTAACAAGTTAATTATAATTTAACATCTTGCCCTGTACTGTTGACATAAGGGCTTACAATGATCACACAATGTTTCACTGGCCTCCTCCACAATTGACAGCATCACTTCTCTTGTCTTCGTGTCCCATGGTTGCTAGGTCATAGATCCTCCATGACCCAGACAAAACCCAGGCTGTCCAGCCTGGTGAATGTTGTCAATGTCCCATCGTTGCTCTGAGTTAACATGATCCTGGCCTCCAGGGCAACGGAGATTCCTACCCCAGGGTCATGTTCCCTCGGGTCTGTGCTGACGTCTCGTTCCAGGGCACCAATCCCAGAACGCTGTAGATACCTCACAGCTCTCTGGTCATCCTTCCTTGCTGTCCTCACCACAGCTGTAACACATTACTCTAGGCCCATCCGCCCAGAGTGTGTCCACCTGTATTCACACCTTCCCGACCGCTGTACCTGCAAAATATTCCCTCGGAGCCCCCTGGCTCGATCCCATTATTACATGACACCCCTTCGGCTCCTTACTCTCTCCCCGTATATAGCCTGAGCGCAGCTGCAAAACCATTACAGCTGGCCCTTATCCCTGCTTTGATGTCAGGGGGCGAATTTCGCCTATAACGTCACGTTGGCTTCACTTCCTTCCCCTTTTTTTTCTAGAATTACTGAGTGTAGCCTCATGGCTTCCCTTCTACTCTACCTGAAGCTCTGTGACATGATCCCGGGGGACCTTCTCAAGCCTAACACTCAGTAATGGTGCCAATGAGGTAATATACAGCATATACATACACATACATTATCACAATAAATACCTCATTAAAATAATTTCACAACTAATGTCACTAAAGCATCATACTGCCACTGGCTCGCTTCTAGCGAGATTCCTGTAACAACTTAATTAATAAGAAATTAGTATATCTACTTGGCTCGCCCACTGCAACCACCAACACCTGAAATTTTGAAATTCTACATTGTAATCTTATCCATAAGACTTATCCACTCCGACTTAATTAATGAAAATTTTAATGAAAAAAATTAAATTTTATTAGTCTTTTATGAGTCTTGCTAGATATATCGACTTGCCTCGCCTACTGCAGCCACCAACTCCTGCAATTATCCACATTTCATCTTATCCATAAGACTTACCCACTCCGACACACCATCACCTTTGGTCATCATTAACACTGATGACCTCATTATAACACCACACATTCCTACAACCACTTCCTGCGTCCTAACGCACCGAACTTGCTACGCCAATACTCCAATACTCACCTTACCGACCACTACCTGGCGCCCCTGCGCCACCATATACTCCACAACACCACACTCCATACCAGGCGTCCAAACGCCACCAACACAACACCACCCATTTGCGTCCCCAACGCCATCAACATAACATCCGGCGTCCTCAACGTCATCAACACAACACACGGCGTCCCCAACGCCATCAACACAACACACGGCGTTCCCAACGCCATCAGCACAACACACGGCGTCTCCAACGCCCTCACCACACGCGGTGTTCCCAAAACACCACGAGACGTCACCACCAATAAGTAACCAGACGCCACACACACTCCCTTTTCTCTCGTAATCCGTTAATTACCTGACCAACACTCGTCAGGCATAATTTCTTGTGTAGTGGCCACCCGCCACACTCTACCACCTGCGTTAACATACTTCAACGCTAATGTCTACAATATACCCAGCGTTACAATAACCAGTAATGCTACACATGCTACACCTTGGTGCTACAATGCCCATAATGTCATGCACTATACTACATCAATGATATCAAGTCAAAACATGCACATTTCACTACAGTAAATACTATGCATTACGCTGGCGTCTAATAAGCCACTACACGTGCATTACACTACACACCCCGGCGTACAAACGCCAATACACAACCATGCACTACACCCGGCGAACAAACGACAATACACACTGCGTCGCCACCTCTGGACGCCACACACCCCCACCAACAGGACACGCTCCCCGTGTCCCACGGTAACACTTTCCATAATGCTACCTGCACCCACTCAAACTCTCCATGGCCCTCTCCAGGGTACACTAGATGGCGAACCCCAGACGTCAAATTATGCGTCGCTCGCTATGCCAAGGCGTCCATAATTCCCTGCGCCTATTTTCTATATCTACACCTGACAACGCCGGAACTCGCTCAAATCTTTACGTAATATTTAATAATATTTAAAATATTCGATCTACACTTTACATGATATTTAATTGACTTCAAATTACGTAGATTTCACGCTTGATTTGTCCTTAGCAACGGTTTCTCACTATTACCACCATACCGACGATATAAATCAAGCTCCAAGGTGCGGCTCGCTCGGCCCACCCATTGCTTGGCCCGCACATGGCCGCACATGGCCCACGCTGGCCCACATTCACCCGCGCTAGTTTACCTCGCCACGCTGTATATTCCGCACTATGAACACTGTATAATCCGCACTACGAACACTGTATAATCCGCACTACGAACACTGTATAATCCGCACTACGAACACTGTATAATCCGCACTACGAACACTGTATAATCCGCACGACGAACACTGCACTTGTTTTGGATCCCAATGCTTCAGTGGTCCAGACTTGCATCTTAGCCGTCTCTCGTTGCGGGAATCTGGAAAGAAATAAACCCCACATGTGCCCCACAATGGCCTAGTCCCTTTAATTAACTAACTCCTCTGATCTGGTCTCACCTGACCCTTCTTTCCTCCGTCTAGTAACCACCATTCTCACCACAACCCGACGTCTACAATTTCCTGAACATTCCCTCACCAACTAAACCAGAACCACACTTCCTTCATCTCGCACAGTGTTCCAAAACCTGTTTGCGCTGCCACCAAATATGTCGTGACGCTGAACCCCGGTTCATTCCGAACACAGCGATTACACAACACCTAACACCTTGCCTCAGCAACCGTTACTACCACCGTGTACTTCTACACCCAACAGACCCTTGAGGCGTACCACTAGGTTTGTACTGGAACACAATGAGTGAACATATGGAAGGTATTTAAAGGCCGTCGGGTTTTGTCATTTAATTACAAGGAATAGACTCTGACAAATAATAACATATTAACATACTGTATTAGGTAAATACACTTCCAATACTCATAGACCACTTGACCTCCGCGATCACCACCCACACTCGTAACTTCCGCCTAAGTCCCTAATACGGAATGATTACTACAACACTCCACACCCGGTTAGTCTTTCATTCAATACTCACATACTGCAGACTTAACTTCGTCACTAAGATCACATCAGGTTCTCCCATAGCTGTCTGCTACACTTCGCTGCTGCCGCAAACGGGGATCCAGAGGACTTCTCAGTTCAACTCCCACAATCAGACTGACTTTAGCCAACCATGGCCTCAAACATTTCACCACGCCTCTCAAGGAAGGTATAATCCGATTAACCTTATCCCTAGAGCGGTAACCTTGATCCTAGAAGCCTGACGAAGAATAATTCCTCTTTCCAGGAATTATTAATTTGGCTAAACAGCTTCGGTCTTAATCCATTGACCTTTCTTAGATATGTGATCCATAGTGTGTCTACTTACATGTACTTCCAATCATCATTCGTTAAGTGTTGTAGTAATGATCCTCTAGCTAATAATTCCTACTAACTTGTGGATTACAACAACTGGCTGGTGTTGTGGATGTTGTGTACTGGCTGGTGTTGTGTACTGGCTGGTGTTGTGGGTGCTGTGTGCTGGCTGGTGTTGTGGGTGTTGTGTACTGGCTGGTGTTGTGAATGTTGTGTACTGGCTTGTGTTGTGTACTGGCTTGTGTTGTGTACTGGCTGGTGTTGTGGGTGCTGTGTGCTGGCTGGTGTTGTGGGTGTTGTGTCCTGGCTGGTGCTGTGGGTGTTGTGTACTGGCTGGTGTTGTTGGTGTTGTGTACTGGCTGGTGTTGTGGGTCTTGAGTACTGGCTGGTGTTGTGGGTGTTGTGTACTGGCTGGTGTTGTGGGTGTTGTGTACTGGCTGGTGTTGTGGGTGTTGTGTACTGGCTGGTGTTGTGGGTGTTGTGTACTGGCTGGTGTTGTGGGTGTTGTGTACTGGCTGGTGTTGTGTACTGGTTGGTGTTGTGGGTGCTGTGTGCTGGCTGGTGTTGTAGGTGTTGTTTACTGGCTGGTGTTGTGGGTGTTGTTTACTGGCTGGTGTTGTGTACTGGCTGGTGTTGTGGGTGTTGTGTCCTGGCTGGTGTTGTGGGTGTTGTGGGTGCTGTGTGCTGGCTGGTGTTGTGGGTGTTGTGTACTGGCTGGTGTTGTGAGTGTTGTGTACTGGCTGGTGTTTTGGGTGTTGTGTACTGGCTGGTGTTGTGGGTGTTGTGTACTGGCTGGTGTTGTGTATTGGCTGGTGTTGTGGGTGCCGTGTACTGGCTGGTGTTGTGGGTGTTGTGTACTGGCTGGTGTTGTGGGTGTTGTGTACTGGCTGGTGTTGTGGGTGTTGTGTACTGGCTGGTGTTGTGTACTGGCTGGTGTTGTGGGTGTTGTGTACTGGCTGGTGTTGTGGGTGTTGTGTACTGGCTGGTGTTGTGGGTGTTGTGTACTGGCTGGTGTTGTGGGTGTTGTGTACTGGCTGGTGTTGTGTACTGGCTGGTGTTGTGGGTGTTGTGTACTGGCTGGTGTTGTGTACTGGCTGGTGTTGTGGGTGTTGTGTACTGGCTGGTGTTGTGTACTGGCTGGTGTTGTGGGTGTTGTGTACTGGCTGGTGTTGTGTACTGGCTGGTGTTGTGGGTGTTGTGTACTGGCTGGTGTTGTGTACTGGCTGGTGTTGTAGACAGGGAGGTCCACAGGGTTCAGAGGACGCAAACAGGATCTCCGCAGCAAATCAACACTTGGCCGTGTTTGCCTCGGAGACGGAAAGATTGTTCACATTTAAGGATTTATTATGGGTTTTAAATCGTTTTATTAATCCTCTTCATTATTTATTGCTCTCTGTCGGGTTTTCCTCATCTTCCTCTTGTTACCTTTACTCCTAAAGTTTTCTGTATGTATGATTTATAATAACAATATCAGTAAAACTAATATTGTTTTTACTATTATTATTTGTATAATATGATATTTTTAATAAATAATAACCTAAATTATAGTGATATTAGTAACATTAATAGAAATAATATAAGAAAAGAATAAAAAAAATCTGACCTATTTAAAAAAAAAGGCCTGAATTTTCAATTCATCAATACACTATACAGTTAAAGTACATAAGTTTGGAAAAAAGACAGACCAATAAATACCCACTTCTGCGTGCACGTGCTTCCTGCAAAGTAATTATGAGACAAATTTGGAAGCTTAGTTATCTCCTCTAATAATGTCATTTTGTCACTAAACACCAATATTACTTCAAGAAATAAATCTGTCAGTGTGTCACACAGTGAGACAGAGTTTGTTACAGTGCCATTGTGGTCCTATCCAGCAAGATGTCACAGTGGCGGGTGATCTTATCCAGCATGATGTCACAGTGTATTTAACACCTAAGAAGTCGTATGCTTAACATATGTAACATTATATTTACATTTGGCTGTTTCAGGATATTTATATCGATATCCTTCATTATTTAGTATATATGATAATAAAATAATGCCTCAACGATTATTGAAGAAATTTCCATGTAGCTTTAGATAATGGAAAAAAACACGAAACTGGGTCCTATCTGCCAACAATATTAAAGAAGTGCTGCGAGCTTTTCTCCCCGGCCGGCCATAACTGGCTCTGGCGGAGGAAAACTCTCTACCTAAAAGGACCTGAGAGGCGGGAGTGTGAGGTATCGCAGCGATCTGGGATAATCTTTGCCGGTGGGATGCTGGAGCGTCTCAGAAGACACAGTTGACGGCTTCCGAGCGTTATTTTCCCCTCGTAACCCAGTTTCTCCAGCACAAGAGGAAGGCAGGAAGTTGTGGGTGCCACAAACACAAAGTGTTTGCTGTGGGTGCAAATTCGTCTATGAGACGTTCATAGTGTTCAAGGCCCAAGACTTTCAAGATAATTACAACCTTAGATGGATTTAATAGACATGCCCTCCTTAGTCACATATTAATGAGGAAATTGTAGCTGTTTGCCACCATCGTGTCAATAGCATGAACCAGGGAGAGATTCAGAGAGATCTGCTTGACATCGTCAACAGTGTATGCGACCCAAGATACCTTGAGGAGAGTTATTACCTGCAAGGAGGCATAGTGTATAGAGTGTTCTTACTGGGAGGTAGGCATAGTGTTTACAGTTTCTTACTCTCACATAAGCATATTGTTTACAGTGTACTTTCTGGCTGGTAAGCAGTGTTTATAATGTGCTTACTAGCAAGGAGTCAGTGCTTACAGTGTTATGTGTAGCAGGCATAGTGTTTACAGTGTTATCCATAGCAAGGTGGCATAGTGTTTACAGTATTATGTATAGCAGGAATAGTCTTTACAGTGTTATTATACTAAAACATTCTGATCTACACATATTCACATAAGCAACTCTCTAATAATTAGAATACGCTTCCACTCAAGAAATATATTTATATAATATATATATATATATATATATATATATATATATATATATATATATATATATATATATATATATATATATATATATATATATATATATATTAGTATATTTTGGTAGCAGTCTTTCCTGTAGACATATATTATTAAATATGAACGAAAAAGTAAGATTAATAATTCTAACACGAATTTTCTCAATCTTTCGTACATTTCTTTTCACTGTTGGAGGTAAATCAAAAATCAATTCTCCAAAATTCATTTTTATTTCTAGTCTGACGCGACACGAGCGCGTTTCGTAAAACTTATTACATTTTCAAAGACTTTAGTTTACAAATACACAACTGAATAGAACTTACGCATCTCCGATTTTATATCTACATTTGAGTGAGGTGGATGGGGTGAGGTGGCATTAATAGGGTATTAATTTCATCAACACAAGACAGAACACGAAACAATGGGTATTTGAATAGAAGTGTTTGTAGAAAGCCTATTGGTCCATATTTCTTGATGCTTCTATATTGGAGCGGAGTCTTGAGGTGGGTAGAATATAGTTGTGCATTAATTGGCTGTTGATTGCTGGTGTTGACTTCTTGATGTGTAGTGCCTCGCAAACGTCAAGCCGCCTGCTATCGCTGTATCTATTGATGATTTCTGTGTTGTTTACTAGGATTTCTCTGGCGATGGTTTGGTTGTGGGAAGAGATTATATGTTCCTTAATGGAGCCCTGTTGCTTATGCATCGTTAAACGCCTAGAAAGAGATGTTGTTGTCTTGCCTATATACTGTTTTTTTTTTGGGCTTACAGTCCCCAAGAGGGCATTTAAAGGCATAGACGACGTTAGTCACTTTTAAAGCGTTCTGTTTTGTGTCTGGAGAGTTTCTCATGAGTAGGCTGGCCGTTTTTCTGGTTTTATAGTAAATCGTCAGTTGTATCCTCTGATTTTTGTCTGTAGGGATAACGTTTCTATTAACAATATCTTTCAGGACCCTTTCCTCCGTTTTATGAGCTATGGAAAAGAAGTTCATGTAAAATAGTCTAATAGGGGGTATAGGTGTTGTGTTAGTTGTCTCTTCAGAGGTTGCATGGCGTTTCACTTTCCTTCTTATGATGTCTTCGACGAAACCATTGGAGAAGCCGTTGTTGACTATGACCTGCCTTACCCTACAGAGTTCTTCGTCGACTTGCTTCCATTCTGAGCTGTGGCTGAGAGCACTGTCGACATATGCGTTAACAACACTCCTCTTGTACCTGTCTGGGCAGTCGCTGTTGGCATTTAGGCACATTCCTATGTTCGTTTCCTTAGTGTAGACTGCAGTGTGGAAACCTCCGCTCTTTTCCATGACAGTTACATCTAGAAAGGGCAGCTTCCCATCCTTTTCCATCTCGTAAGTGAAACGCAGCACGGAACTCTGCTCAAATGCCTCCTTCAGCTCCTGCAGATGTCTGACATCAGGTACCTGTGTAAAAATGTCGTCAACATACCTGCAGTATATAGCCGGTTTCAAGTTCATGTCGACTAAGACTTGTTGCTCGATGGTACCCATGTAGAAGTTTGCAAACAGGACACCTAGGGGAGAACCCATGGCGACCCCATCTACTTGCTTATACATGTGCCCATCCGGGCTCAAGAAGGGTGCCTCTTTAGTACAAGCTTGGAGTAGTTTCTTCAGAATATTTTCTGGTATGTCAAGAGGAGTACAGGCTGGATCACGATACACTCTGTCGGCTATCATCCCGATTGTCTCGTCCGCAGGAACATTGGTAAACAGCGATTCTACGTCCAACGAGGTGTGGCCCGTGTGCCCCGCAGTAAGTCAACAAATTCCTTTGGAGACTTCAGGCTGAAGGCGCAGGGAACATAAGGAGTCAGCAGGCCGTTGAGTCGCTTCGCCAGTCTGTACGTGGGTGTGGGTATCTGGCTAATGATTGGCCGAAGTGGGTTTCCAGGCTTGTGTGTCTTGACATTTCCATACGCATATCCAGGTTTATATTCCCCAATGATCTTTGGCAGGTGGAGTCCGGATTTCTTGGCGTTCACAGTTTCGATCAGTTTGTTGACCTTTGCAAAGGTCAACAAACTGATCGAAACTGTGAACGCCAAGAAATCCGGACTCCACCTGCCAAAGATCATTGGGGAATATAAACCTGGATATGCGTATGGAAATGTCAAGATCTTGACCTTTGTCAA
Organism: Procambarus clarkii; assembly: GCF_040958095.1. Taxonomy (NCBI): domain Eukaryota; kingdom Metazoa; phylum Arthropoda; class Malacostraca; order Decapoda; family Cambaridae; genus Procambarus; species Procambarus clarkii. The sequence goes on along the minus strand of NC_091185.1, from coordinate 37,578,097 downwards.
GATCTTGTCAAGAAATGTCAAGAAATGTCAGAAAAGAAATGTCAAGAAATGACCTTTGCAAAGGTCAACAAACTGATCGAAACTGTGAACGCCAAGAAATCCGGACTCCACCTGCCAAAGATCATTAAAATTGACAACCAACAGCCATGTCCTGGAACGAGTATAACTGCAATTCCACAGTCAACGCCCTTCAAGCAGCAGCTGGAAGACGAAGGATTTCCCAGTTCTGTCCGTCAACGGACACGTGCCTCGGCAACTATTATTTCCTCTCTGTTATCATGTGGCCACAGTTAACATTTAGACTAGTTGTTGTTAGGCCGTATATAAAACAACGAAATCCCGTACGTGTCTTCTCTAGCAGTTTTATAATCTAAATAGGGGATTATATTCATTATATCTGTAGAAGAAATTTACAGTGCTTGAACATAAATTGCACAGATATTTGCAGAAGATATCTGCAGTGACATTCATATCCTTTAGGAAGAATTCCTAAATCTAGGATGTACTTGTAGTTCGTTATGTAAAATAATTCTACAATGTAATTGCCTTACAGCTCCTGAGTCGACGTCAACCGAGGTGTTAGGCTTCCTCATCTACATGTGCAACAATTTGCCCGATGCAACACGCCGGTGGAGCGTGGCAACCGATTACACCTTTCTAGTTTTACAGCTAAGCTGGTCATGTGTATCGGTAGTGTGACGGTAAAGCGTTGATGTTCGGCTGTTTCAAAAGCTGGGGGTAGGGCCTCGTCACATCATAAAAAAAAAGAGAAAAGTTTGTCCTTTCGTCTGTGGTAAGGTAATGGGAAGACACACAAAACACAAGTGTATAAACAATGAAATTTTAATTACTCTAGAAAACAAGACATGAATAAAGGTAATCTCATATAATATGCAGGACAAGTCAACAAACAAAATAACATGAATAATCACTGGCAAATGAAAAGTTACGCTAAGACAAGTAAGTTACAGCGATAGTAAAATAAAATAATATGGGTGCTGGAATACTGGCTTCAAGCTGCCACCTCCCTTAGTACACGAAAGCCAAGGCTTAGCCTACCAGCGAGAGATGTCAATTTCATGGAGCACAAAGATATTCTGACGAGACTGGTGCGCTGCAGCCCAGACGTCGACTTGTGGTGTTGTCGGAGGGCAGGTGCGACGAGACACCAGCCAATCAGCAACAGGCAGGTAGAGGATGAGCAGTTTGCTGGTTACGGGCGGTGGCCAGGTGTTGGGGTTATCTTGAGGTTATCTTGAGATGATTTCGGGGCTTTTAGTGTCCCCGCGGCCCGGTCCTCGACCAGGCCTCCACCCCCAGGAAGCAGCCCGTGACAGCTGACTAACACCCAGGTACCTATTTTACTGCTAGGTAACAGGGGCATAGGGTGAAAGAAACTTTGCCCAGTGTTTCTCACCGGCGCCTGGGATCGAACCCAGGACCACAGGATCACAAGTCCCGCGTGCTGTCCCGCTCGGCCGACCGACCGGGGTGTGCAGGGTACGATTTGCTCTCTGGGCAAAACGTTTGACGATACTTGGTGAACGTATCTTCTATATAGTATCTTGTACTTTGACGTAATTATGTAGGGAAGAGCAGGCTCAATCTCTCTTGAAAGAGATTATCGTCACAACTCTCCCCCGAAGCCTGCGGTTCTGGAAGAAGTTACGTCTTCATGTGGTGGAGTGATAGGTGGAGTTGCTTCTACTTCATAGACTCTGGAGAGGGCGTCGGCTATGATGTTGTCAGAACCCTTGATATAGCGGATCTTCAGGTTGAAATCTTGCAGATATAAAGCCCATCGTAGAAGACGCTGGTTATTGAATTGGGCTTGATGTAAGAAGCGGAGAGGATTGTGATCTGAGAAGATGGTGGTAGACCTGGCACCTTGTAGGTATGGAGCAAAGTGCTGAAGATTCAGGACGATGGAGAGTAGCTCCTTTTCAATAGTGCTGTAGTTCCTCTGGTGGGGTTTCAACTTGTAGCTGTAGTAGCTGACAGGTAGAACCTCCTCGCCTCGTTGCTGCATCAGGACACCATCGATGCCGGTACCACTGGCGTCGACATGAAGGACGAAAGGCTTGGTGATATCTGGCGAGGTGAGAATGGGATTAGAACAGAGGAGGAATTTGAGTTGTTCGAAAGCAACGGTTTGCTGCATGGTCCAATTATACCGTTGCTTGGGACTGGTTAAAATGATTAATGGTGTGGCGACTGTACTAAAATTTCTCACAAACCTACGGTAGTAGGAGGCAAGACCAAGGAAGCGCAGGAGCTGCTTCCTGGTGGTAGGCTGTGGATAATGCTGGATGGCTTGAGTGTGTGTCTAACGAAGCTAGGCTGCCACTCCCAGGCTATTCTACTACACTCTCTAGGCTGTTTGACGTACTATTTGACGCTATTTACCATACCTGGCCAGTAGTAGTCTTGACGGATTCCATGGTAGGTCTTGTTAAATCCGTAGTGGGAGAGTGCTCCGTGGGCCAGGTGTAGAATAGTGGGCCGCAGGCTGGCAGGAATCACTAGTTGTTCGACGTTGGCCCAATCGTCCTCCTCCTTCAGTTTACTGGGTCTATATCTGCGGTAGAGCAACTCGTTCTCTAGGAAGAACCCAGGAATACTGTCAGGTTGAGACTCAGCCTGGAAAAATAATGGTGTCAAGGTAAGATCTTCCCTCTGTAACTTACGGAACTCCAACTTGGTCAGATTCGGGGGTAGTTTCAGAGGGTCTTGAGGGACAGCGGTAGCAGTAGAGTCAGCTGGCTGTGGTCGTGCAGCTTGTGCACGGGTGGTCACTAAAACCGGAGGAGAAACTTCATCACTCTCTTGAACCTTTGCTGGAACATACTTAAAAATGGGATTATCCATCACAGAGGTACACACCTGGGGTTTGTCCATGACGATCAGGTTGGTCGGTTGCAGGTCTTCTACCAAGTCGTTGCCCAGGAGAAGTTGCACTCCAGGCATGGGAAAAGGCTTTTCCCTGATGGCGACTTGGACTTCTCCGGTCACGAAGGGACAATCCAGGTGGACTCTGGCGAGAGGGTAAGGAGTGGTAGCAGTGAGGTCAGTGATGAAGACAGTTTCTCCGGTGTAGGCGATATTGGGTACAGCCGACTTCAAAATAATCGATTGAAGAGCCGCTGTGTCCCTCAAGATCTTCAATTTGAAACGTCCCTCCGGATTTGAGCCGTTGGTAGAGACAGTTCCAGTATACAGGTGTTTACTGAAAAGAGAAACATCATTAACATGAACACCAACATTCATCAAAGGCTTACCGGACTTAGGAGGAGTCTGTTTGGGTTTAGGTGATTCGGCGTTTCCTTTGTATTGAGACTTACCACATTTATCTATGGTATGTCCATAGAGTCTACAATACTTACAGTACAATTGCGAGCCAGCTTGATCGGTACTCACTTTCTCGTAACTGTACCACGACTTCCTACTGGAAGATGGTTCTGGTGTCAGCCGGTGGATGAGGCTGTAAGTGTCAGCCGACTTAGCACACTTTAGGTAGTCGGTTTCTTCTTTATCTGCTAAATATAGACGGACAGGAGGCGGCACACGCCTCAAGAATTCTTCAACTAGCATCAGATTGACGAGTTCTGCAAAAGTAGAGACATGTGCTGCTTCCAGACATTTCATAAAATATCTCCTTTTGGTATTAGCAAATTCGAGAAAGGTAGTGGTACTTGCCTTCAGGTGGTCACGGAATTTCCTTCGATAACTTTCGGTGGAGAGAAGGTAGGCGACCAACACTGCTTGTTTCAGAGTCTGGTAGTCATTCTCAGACGCCAAAGTACTGAGTGTAACTGCAGCTCTACCTGTAAGATGTACTCTGAGAAGGGTTGCCCATTGGTCGGCAGGCCAACTAAGTTGATTAGCAAGGATTTCAAAGGTGGTAAAAAACACATCAACTTCTGTCTCTACGAATGGTGGCATTAACTTACTTGCATGTGATATATTGAAACTGATGGGAAGATTGGCGGTAGCTTGCTGGCGTTGAGCGAGGTGTGAAGTTTCCAACGCGAATTCTCGTTGACGACATTCTATAGCCAGAGCTGCTTGTTGTTTGTCATGTTCGTGTTGCATCTCCAATTGGCGTTGTTTTGTTTCAAGCTGTACTCGTTCCCGCTCACGGAGTATTGCAATCTCACGTTCTTGTTCTTCTTTCCTCAAGGCAGCTTCACGTTCCTTGAGGGCGATTTCACGTTCATTTTCTTCCTTTCGTATAGCAGCTGCTTTCCTTTGCTGCTCGCGTTCGATCTTGGCCAGCTCTAGTTTGAGTTTCATCGTTGCCAAATCAGTTTTATCTGCAATAAAGTAAGTTTCGTGAGTTTCAGAGTCTATCTTACCTTCCTCTAAGAGATGATCCAGTAACAGGTTATGTATTTCATTTTTGTTGGCTTGGTAGGGAACTTCTAGTTGATACTCATGTGCAAGAGTTTGTAATTCAGTCTTCTTGGCACGACTTAAGGTCCCTATTGCACCTGCTGGATCTGCACGGAAAGCTTGGAGACGAAACATGGTGAAATTAGCAAATAAATGCACAACGAATATACGGTTGTGATATGGTGAATGTCAGAAACAGGACAACGTGGCAACTGGTACCTATCCTGTGGAATCTTTAACAATTAATTTCAAGATGATAAATGATTAATAAATCAAGGTCGCAGGAAATCTTGTACCCGGTACTCATGTAAGAGGATAAGGGCAAGAAAATCCTACTAAACAAGCGAAACTGAGTTTCTAAAACAAATGAAACAGTTAATTGCCTCAAAAGTAAAATAGATAGTCCAAGAATGTAGGCATACCTTGCCGAGTCTCTATAGGACATAAGCAAGTTTTTCCCACTGAAATTAATATGATACTTACAGAATTAGCGAACTTTTGTGCTCTGAAAAAGAAGGCTAATTCCCTACCAATGTAAATATCATCATCTCTGACCGACGTGTAGGGGTGCGAGGTGTCAACTGGTGACGAGAACTGCTGCTGAGGTCCCAATTCAGCAACTAAAGTTCGTGCGAGAGGAACTATGGCCCTCTTTATCCTCCTACTGTCAGATTGCAGAAGATTAGGTGCACTTGACCCAGGGACAGACCACAGTACCAGGGTACCAATATGATGATCTGCCGAAAATATGAGAAATATCCTAGGGACAAAAGATGGTAAACACGAGTAATAACACGGAGGGAGAGATGACCAATTAAGAGAATGACTGAGGCCTACAGTCACCACGTAATCCAAAGTTGTCTCACCTTCACCATATGCTACTCTCGGAATGCACAATACACACAGCACCATATGAAAATAAAATTGAATATGAAAAATAATGAAAAGCTACGTTACCAAAGCCAAATACGCTTACCATAAATTTACTACTTGGCACCAGTACCTGAGTGAAGCTCCTAGGACAGGCCCCCACGTAATGTGACGGTAAAGCGTTGGTGTTCGGCTGTTTCAATAGCTGGGGGTAGGGCCTCGTCACATCATAAAAAAAAAGAGAAAAGTTTGTCCTTTCGTCTGTGGTATGGTAATGGGAAGACACACAAAACACAAGTATATAAACAATGAAATTTTAATTACTCTAGAAAACAAGACATGAATAAAGGTAATCTCATAAAATATGGAGGACAAGTCAGCAAACAAAATAACATGAATAATCACTGGCAAATGAAAAGTTACGCTAAGACAAGTAAGTTACAGTGATAGTAAAATAAAATAATATGGGTGCTGGAATACTGGCTTCAAGCTGCCACCTCCCTTAGTACACGAAAGCCAAGGCTTAGTCTACCAGCGAGAGATGTCACCTTCATGGAGCACAAAGATATTCTGACGAGACTGGCGCGCTGCAGCCCAGACGTCGACTTGTGGTGGTGTCGGAGGGCAGGTGCGACGAGACACCAGCCAATCAGCAACAGGCAGGTAGAGGATGAGCAGTTTGCTGGTTATGGGTGGTGGCCAGGTGTTGGGGTGTGCAGGATACGATTTGCTCTCTGGGCAAAACGTTTGGCGATACTTGGTGAACGTATCTTCTATATAGTATCTTGTACTTTGACGTAATTATGTAGGGAAGAGCAGGCTCAATCTCTCTTGAAAGAGATTATCGTCACAGTAGTAATAACTCTGTAGTTATATTAGTGATCTCCCGACGAGATCAATTATACTAATCCTTTGATTTACCATATACTCTTCAATATTGCAGTAGTATATTGAGGTGCATTTACCTCTAATTATTATTATTATATAATCAACTTTATTTACTTTCATAATTTATTTACTTTGGCGAAGAGCCAGCGCCAGAATAATGCTAGGGATGCACTAATCTTTTAGCATGTAACCCCCTAATTTGGGTGAGTGAATTTGACTCATAATACAGTCTCTTTAATATTTAATGTAATATTAATTTTAACTTCCATAGGACACTAGTTCATGGAGTAAAATATTTAACCACTTGCTCTACCTTGCTCTCAAGATAACCCTTGTTTTCCACTTTTTCTCAAAAAAGCGGTGGTCCTTCGTAGCTATCGAAATAGTATGAATTTATATGATTTACATGAGTCAAGTTTTCCCACAGGTGTAGCATATGTTGCTTTTACATCTAACAGATGGTGATGTTAAAAAAACTGTTTTTACCTGTCATATGTGGGGCACCTATATATAGTAGGTATATAAAAACATGTGCGTATATGAATAGAACGTTGTGTAAACATTTCAAAGCAATCGGTGAAAAACTTTCAGAGATTTGCGATTATGAACAAAATGTACACTTTTATTTATATAGATTATTATTAATATTTGTACTACTTCTTCATTAACATTTTGATTATATTTATTGATCATTTAAATACTATTACAACATTTAAATACTAATACTAATATTAATTAATATTATTATAATTATTTGTAATATTATTATTATTTTTGTTAATACTTCATGCAGGGAGAGAGAGACAGAGACTGACAGACAGACAGACAGACAGAAAGACAAAATGTCAGAATCAACACTTTGTTGATTTTGTAAGAACTCAAAACGAAAAATTCAATTTAAGAATGAGTTCTGGAACCAACATATAATGGTTCAATAGGACCGCACATACAAATATTTTAGGTTGATGAAAGATCCCAGAGTTAGCAAGAGGTTGTTCCAGTCTTACCACTTTACAAGCCTTTTATTCAAGCAACTTCGAGGCACCTCCAAGCGAAAGGCGCCGAAGAAAGCTTGATATAGCTGATCACGGCAAGATTATAGACAGGATACAGATTGTCAGCATCAGTAGAGTTAACTCGGAGAGGATGGACGACACGAGCGAAGTACTCCACTGTTTTGCCCCTAACTTGTATGGACAATCTGGATGCCGGAGTGACCAGTAACACCAGTAACTACATGCACACAGCACAAAGATAGGAAATGAAGTGAATACAGTAGATGGCTGAGGTTCAAGGAGACTTACTCTCCAGTGTTATGCAAAACAAAATTATAAATACGTTGTATTTATATCGTTGAAACATACATTTTATATTCAAGGAAGATTCCGACTCAATCTCGAACAATGATGTTACAGTAATTTTAGATCAACTTGTCAAATAAACTTGGGAGTCGAGATTAGGGGCGACCTGAGGCCGTAACAGCAAGACAACAATGCATGAAATAAAGAAAACTTGGCTCTGGAACTCAAAATACGAAGCGTTAGCAACAGATGCAAGAATATCACCCTTCAGCTATATTAAGCGCCGGTGGGGCTCTCCCGTTGCATTACTCTGGGCAGTTCTGCTCGCTGCTCTGCAGTGCGTTAGGGACATAAACAGTGAAGAGATACACAGGGTTCTGAAACTGTCAGAACAGATCAGAACTCGTATCATTGTTTACAAACTGGACAAACTTCACTTGAGGAAGAGTATGGGAACATACTTGTCTGAGAAAAGTCTTTTGAGTTGATGGAATGGGAATCCAACTAGAATTATTCAGACATGATGATTATGATGTTCGTCCTTCGTGGTCGAAGATGACCATGACTTCAATAAATGACTGAGGTCATGACTTACGCCTGACTTGGATTACAGCGAGGAAGGGTTATATCGTCAGCCTCACTCTTTCGTCCCGGCCTATCTGACTCCTGCAGCAAGTGGAGACGGCAGGAGAGAGGTTAGGATGCAGAGGATGGCCAGTAGTGTCCCGGCGTCTCACTGCGTCCTAGTTGCGCTCCACCACGCTCTGCTGGTCCTCCTTTTTGTCCGTTGAACCATTCTGGTGGCTTCCTCCGCACAGTCCGCCGGGTCCAGTCTTCACGTGCGTAGGTAGACAAGCCTTAGTACATCGAGGGCCTCAAACCATCGACTCCCCTCACCTGGTTTTGTCCGCCAGTAGAAATATACAGCTACTAGTACGCAGAGGTGAGTGCAGGTGGGAGCCACAGGTGAGTGCAGGTGGGAGCCACAGGTGAGTGTATGTGGGAGCCACAGGTGAGTGTAGGTAGGACCAAAGTACACAAACCACCCAAAGGTGCAACTGTTCCCTGTCTTAGGTAATACCTCTCACTCACACACCCAAGACACCCCTATTTTCAAACATAGTGCTACCAGACCTCGCCGGAGCCCCACTCCCACACCTCTGCAAGGGGATAATGGAATGGGCGAAAGGGAGAGAGTATAAGGGGGAAAGGCGGAGAGTATGAGGGGGGAAAGGGAGAGAGGATGAGGGGAAAGGGAGAGAGTATAAGGGTAAAGGGAGAGAGTATGAGTGGAAAGGGAGTGAGAATGAGGGGAAAGGGAGAGAGGATGAGGGGAAAGGGAGAGAGTATGAGGGGAAAAGGAGATGATGGCTTGTGGGTGATTGTTGATTGTGTCAGGAAAATATTTGTATTACATCACTAATAAATTAATAACGTTATAGTATTTCGTCTTCTTTTAAAGATTAAATAATATTAAAATTTGTATATATTTAACAGTAAACAGGCGGAATTGTAATGGTACAAATCTGGAAACAAAGTTGCCAACCTAGAGCTTTGGATTCGAATATACAGCAATAATGTTCATGGCTCTAGCAGTAGTTCATTAGACAGGTATTCTTTATTCATACAATAGTACGTAAGTATTAAATAATAGGCAGGTAAAATGACAAAACTGCCACACACAACTTTACATAATTTAGTGCTTTTTGAGGTGGGTGAAGCGTCGTGTGAAATACTGAGTTAGCAACTCTGTTTCAGTGTGCCAGTGGCATTAATAAAGTGGTGGCTGATGGTCCCTGGTGGTGGCTGGTGGTCCCTGGTGGTGGCTGGTGGTCCCTGGCGGTCTCTGGTGGTGGCAGTTGGTGCCAGGTGGTGGCTGGTGGTCCCTAGTGGTGGCTGGTGGTCCCTGGTGGTGGCTGGTGGTCCCTGGTGGTCTCTGGTGGTGGCAGTTGGTCCCTGGTGGTGGCTGGTGGTCCCTGGTGGTAACTGGTGATCCCTAGTGGAGGCTGGTGGTTCCTGGTGGTGGCTGGTGGTCCTAGGTGGTGTCTGCTGGTGGCAGGGTGTCCCTGGCGGTGGCTGGTGGTCCTTAGTGGTGGCTGGTAGCCGCTGGTGGTGTCTGGTGGTGGCTGGTGAAAGCTGGAGTTCCCTGGTGTTGGCTGCCGGTGGCAGGTGGTCCCTGGTGGTGGCTGCCGGTGGCAGGCGGTCCCTGGTGGTGGCTGTGGTCCCTGATGGTGGCTGGGGGACCCTAGTGGTGGCTGGTGGTTCCTGGTGGTGGCTGGTGGTCCAAGGTGGTGTCTGCTGGTGGCAGGGTGTCCCTGGTGGTGGCTGGTGGTCCCTGGGCGTGGTTGGTAGTCGCTGGCGGTGGCTGGTGGTCCCTAGTGGTTGCTGGTGGAGGCTGGCGGTCCCTGGTGGAGGGTGACGGTGGCAGGAGATCCCTAGCGGTGGCTGATGGGTCACTAGAGATGGCTGGTCGTCCCTGGGGGTGGCTGGTGGTCCCTGGTGGAGGCAGGTGGTCCCTGGTGTTGGCCGTTGGTCCTTGGTGGTCGCTGGCGGTTCCTGGTGGTAGCTGGTGGTCTCTGATGGTGGCTGGTGATCTCTGGTTGTGGCTGTTGGTGGCTGGTGGTCCCTGGTGGTGGCAGGTGGTACTGGTGGTGGCAGGTGATCCCTGCTGGTGGCTGGTGGTCCCTGGTGGTGGCTGGTGGTTCCTGGTGGTGGCTGGTGGTCCCTGTTGGTAGCTGGTTGTGGCTGGTGGTCCCTGGTGGAAGCTAGTGATCCCTGGTGGTTGCTGCTGGTGGCAGGTGGTCCCTGGTGGTGGCTGGTGGTCCCTATTGTTGGCAGGTAGTCCCAGGTGATGGCTGGTGGTCCCTGGTGGAAGCTGGTGGTCCCTGGTGGTGGCTGCCGGTGGCAGGTGGTCTCTGGTGATAGCTGGTTGTCCCTATTGTTGGCAGGTAGTCCCGGGTGGTGGCTGGTGATCCCTGGTGGTGGCTGGTGGTGGCAGGTGATCCCCGGTCATGGCTGTGCTCCCTGGGAGTGGCTGGTGGTCCATGGTGGTGACTGGAGATCGCTGGTGGTCCCTGGTGGTCCCTGGTGGTGGCAGGTTGTAGCTGGTGGTCCCTGGTGGTGACTGCCGGTGGCAGGTGGTGGCTGGAGGGTCACTGGAGCTGGCTGGTGGTCCCTGGTGGTGGATGGTGGTCCCTGGTGGTGGCCGGTGGTCGCTGGTGGTCATGGTGAGGGCTGCCGGTGGCAGGTGGTCCCTGGCGGTGGCTGGTGGGTCACAGGAGGTAGCTGGTGGTCCCAAGTGGTGGATGGTGGTCGCTGGTGGTGGCAGGTGGTCCCTGTTGTTGGCCGGTGGTCCCTGGTGGTCGCCGGCGGTTCCTGGTGGTGGCTGGTGGTCTCTGGTGGTAGCTGTTGGTGGCAGGTGGTCCCTGGTGGTCCCTAGTGGTGGCTGATGGTCCCTGGTGGTGGCTGGTGGTCCCTGGTGATGGCTGGTGCTCCTAGGTGGTGTCTGCTGGTGGCAGGGTGTCCCTGGCGGTGGATGGTGGTCCCCGGTGGTGGCTGGTTTTTCCTGGTGGTTCCTGGCGGTGGTGGTTCTGGTCTCTGGTGGATTTGCTGGTCTCTGGATTTTCTGGTCTCTGGTGGTCTCTGGTGGATTTGCTGGTGGTTCCTCGTGGTGGCTGGTGGTCTCTGGTGGTAGCTGTTGGTCGCAGGTGGTGGCTGGTGGTCCTTAGTGGTGGCTGGTGGTCCCTGGTAGTGGCTGGTGGTCCCTGGTGGTGGCGTCTGCTGGTGGCAGGGGTGTCCCTGGCGGTGGCTGGTAGTTCGTGGTGGTGGCTGGTACTCCTAGGTGGTGTCTGCTGGTGGCAGGGTGTCCCTGGCGGTGGATGGTGGTCCCCGGTGGTGGCTGGTAGTCGCTGGTGGTGGCTGGTGGTCCCTGGTAGTGGCTGGTGGAAGCTGGTGGTCCCTGGTGGTGGCTGTGGTCCTTGATGGTGGCTGGGGGACCCTAGTGGTGGCTGGTGGTTCCTGGTGGTAGCTGGTGGTCTTAGTTGGTGTCTACTGGTGCTAGGGTGTCCCTGGCGGTGGCTGGTGGTCTGGTTGGTAGTCGCTGGCGGTGGCTGGTGGTCCCTGGTGGTTGCTGGTGGTCCCTGGTGGTGGGTGACAGTGGCAGGAGATCCCTGGCGGTCGCTGATGGATCACTGGAGGTGGCTGGTGGTCCCTGGGGGTGGCTGGTGGTCCCTGGTGGTGGCAGGAGGTCCCTGGTGTTGGCCGTTGGTCCTTGGTGGTGGCTGGCGGTTCCTGGTGGTGGCTGGTGGTCTCTGATGGTGCCTGGTGATCTCTGGTTGTGGCTGTCGGTGGCTGGTGGTCCCTGGTGGTAGCCGGTGGTCTCTGGTGGTGACTGGTGGTCCCTGTTGGTGGCAGGTGGTACTGGTGGTGGCAGGAGGTCCCTGCAGGTGGCTGGTGGTCCCTAGTGGTGGCTGGTGGTCCCTGGTGGTGGCTGGTGGTCCCTGGTGGTGGCTGGTGGTCCCTGGTGGTAGCTGGTTATGGCAGGTGGTCCCTGATGTTGGCTGGTGGTCCCTGGTGGAAGCTAGTGATCCCTGGTGGTGGCTGCCGGTGGCAGGTGGTCCCCGGTGGTGGCTGGTGGTCCCTATTGTTGGCAGGTAGTCCCAGGTGATGGCTGGTGGTCCCTGGTGGAAGCTGGTGGTCCCTGGTGGTGGCTGCCGGTGGCAGGTGGTCTCTGGTGATAGCTGGTTGTCCCTATTGTTGGCAGGTAGTCCCGGGTGGTGGCTGGTGGTACCTGATGGTGGCTGGTGGTCACTGGTGGTGGCTGGTGGTGGCAGGTGATTCCTGGTTATGGCTGTGCTCCCTGGAAGTGGCATGTGGTCCATGGTGGTGACTGGAGGTCGCTGGTGGTCCCTGGTGGTCCCTGGTGGTAGCTGGTTGTAGCTGGTGGTCCCTGGTGGTGGCTGGTTGTAGCTGGTGGTCCCTGGTGGTGACTGCCTGTGGCAGGTGGTGTCTGGTGGTGGCTGGAGGGTCACTGAAGGTGGCTGGTGGTCTCTGGTGGTAGCAGGTGGTCCATGGTGGTGGCCGGTTGTCGCTGACGGAGGCTGGTGGTCCCTGGTGGTGGCTGGTGGTCCCTGGAGGTGGCAAGTTGGCCCTGGTGTTGACCGGTGGTCCTTGGTGGTCGCTGGCGGTTCCTGGTGGTGCCTGGTGGTCTCTGGTGGTGGCTGGTGGTCCCTGTTGGTAGCTGGTGGTCCCTGGCGGTGGCTGGTGGTTCGTGGTGGTGGCTGGTGCTCCTAGGTGGTTTCTGCTGGTGGCAGGGTGTCCCTGGCGGTGGCTGGTGGTCCCTAGTGGTGGCAGGTGGTCCCTGGACGTGGCAGGTGGTGGCTGGTGGTCCCTGGGCGTGGTTGGTAGTCGCTGGCGGTAGCTGGTGGTCCCTGGTGGTTGCTGGTGGTCCCTGGTGGTGGGTGACAGTGGCAGGAGATCCCTGGCGGTGGCTGATGGATCACTGGAGGTGGCTGGTGGTCCCTGGGGGTGGCTGGTGGTCCCTGGTGGTGGCAGGTGGTCCCTGGTGTTGGCCGTTGGTCCTTGGTGGTCGCTGGCGGTTCCTGGTGGTGGCTGGTGGTCTCTGATGGTGGCTGGTGATCTCTGGTTGTGGCTGTTGGTGGCTGGTGGTCCCTGGTGGTAGCCGGTGGTCTCTGGTGGTGACTGGTGGTCCCTGTTGGTGGCAGGTGGTACTGGTGGTGGCAGGTGGTCCCTGCTGGTGGCTGGTGGTCCCTAGTGGTGGCTGGTGGTCCCTGGTGGTGGCTGGTGGTCCCTGGTGGTAGCTGGTTGTGGCAGGTGGTCTCTGATGTTGGCTGGTGGTCCCTGGTGGAAGCTAGTGATCCCTGGTGGTGGCTGCCGGTGGCAGGTGGTCCCTGGTGGTGGCTGGTGGTCCCTATTGTTGGCAGGTAGTCCCAGGTGATGGCTGGTGGTCCCTGGTGGAAGCTGGTGGTCCCTGGTGGTGGCTGCCGGTAGCAGGTGGTCTCTGGTGATAGCTGGTTGTCCCTATTGTTGGCAGGTAGTCCCGGGTGGTGGCTGGTGGTACCTGATGGTGGCTGGTGGTCCCTGGTGGTGGCTGGTGGTGGCAGGTGATTCCTGGTTATGGCTGTGCTCCCTGGAAGTGGCATGTGGTCCATGGTGGTGACTGGAGGTCGCTGGTGGTCCCTGGTGGTCCCTGGTGGTAGCTGGTTGTAGCTGGTGGTCCCTGGTGGTGACTGGTTGTAGCTGGTGGTCCCTGGTGGTGACTGCCGGTGGCAGATGGTGTCTGGTGGTATCTGGAGGGTCACTGAAGGTGGCTGGTGGTCTCTGGTGGTAGCAGGTGGTCCCTGGTGGTGGCCGGTTGTCGCTGACGGAGGCTGGTGGTCCCTGGTGGTGGCTGGTGGTCCCTGGAGGTGGCAGGTTGGCCCTGGTGTTGACCGGTGGTCCTTGGTGGTCGCTGGCGGTTCCTGGTGGTGCCTGGTGGTCTCTGGTGGTGGCTGGTGGTCCCTGTTGGTAGCTGGTGGTCCCTGGCGGTGGCTGGTGGTTCGTGGTGGTGGCTGGTGCTCCTAGGTGGTTTCTGCTTGTGGCAGGGTGTCCCTGGCGGTGGCTGGTGGTCCCTAGTGGTGGCAGGTGGTCCCTGGACGTGGCAGGTGGTGGCTGGTGGTTCCTGGGGGTGGTTGGTAGTCGCTGGCGGTAGCTGGTGGTCCCTGGTGGTTGCTGGTGGTCCCTGGTGGTGGGTGACAGTGGCAGGAGATCCCTGGCGGTGGCTGATGGATCACTGGAGGTGGCTGGTGGTCCCTGGGGGTGGCTGGTGGTCCCTGGTGGTGGCAGGTGGTCCCTGGTGTTGGCCGTTGGTCCTTGGTGGTCGCTGGCGGTTCCTGGTGGTGGCTGGTGGTCTCTGATGGTGGCTGGTGATCTCTGGTTGTGGCTTTTGGTGGCTGGTGGTCCCTGGTGGTAGCCGGTGGTCTCTGGTGGTGACTGGTGGTCCCTGTTGGTGGCAGGTGGTACTGGTGGTGGCAGGTGGTCCCTGCTGGTGGCTGGTGGTCCCTAGTGGTGGCTGGTGGTCCCTGGTGGTGGCTGGTGGTCCCTGGTGGTGGCTGGTGGTCCCTGGTGGTAGCTGGTTGTGGCAGGTGGTCCCTGATGTTGGCTGGTGGTCCCTGGTGGAAGCTAATGATCCCTGGTGGTGGCTGCCGGTGGCAGGTGGTCCCTGGTGGTGGCTGGTGGTCCCTATTGTTGGCTGGTAGTCCCAGGTGATGGCTGGTGGTCCCTGGTGGAAGCTGGTGGTCCCTGGTGGTGGCTGCCGGTGGCAGGTGGTCTCTGGTGATAGCTGGTTGTCCCTATTGTTGGCAGGTAGTCCCGGGTGGTGGCTGGTGGTACCTGATGGTGGCTGGTGGTCCCTGGTGGTGGCAGGTGGTGGCAGGTGATTCCTGGTTATGGCTGTGCTCCCTGGAAGTGGCATGTGGTCCATGGTGGTGACTGGAGGTCGCTGGTGGTCCCTGGTGGTCCCTGGTGGTAGCTGGTTGTAGCTGGTGGTCCCTGGTGGTGACTGGTTGTAGCTGGTGGTCCCTGGTGGTGACTGCCGGTGGCAGATGGTGTCTGGTGGTATCTGGAGGGTCACTGAAGGTGGCTGGTGGTCTCTGGTGGTAGCAGGTGGTCCCTGGTGGTGGCCGGTTGTCGCTGACGGAGGCTGGTGGTCCCTGGTGGTGGCTGGTGGTCCCTGGAGGTGGCAGGTTGGCCCTGGTGTTGACCGGTGGTCCTTGGTGGTCGCTGGCGGTTCCTGGTGGTGCCTGGTGGTCTCTGGTGGTGGCTGGTGGTCCCTGTTGGTAGCTGGTGGTCCCTGGCGGTGGCTGGTGGTTCGTGGTGGTGGCTGGTGCTCCTAGGTGGTTTCTGCTGGTGGCAGGGTGTCCCTGGCGGTGGCTGGTGGTCCCTAGTGGTGGCAGGTGGTCCCTGGACGTGGCAGGTGGTGGCTGGTGGTTCCTGGGGGTGGTTGGTAGTCGCTGGCGGTAGCTGGTGGTCCCTGGTGGTTGCTGGTGGTCCCTGGTGGTGGGTGACAGTGGCAGGAGATCCCTGGCGGTGGCTGATGGATCACTGGAGGTGGCTGGTGGTCCCTGGGGGTGGCTGGTGGTCCCTGGTGGTGGCAGGTGGTCCCTGGTGTTGGCCGTTGGTCCTTGGTGGTCGCTGGCGGTTCCTGGTGGTGGCTGGTGGTCTCTGATGGTGGCTGGTGATCTCTGGTTGTGGCTTTTGGTGGCTGGTGGTCCCTGGTGGTAGCCGGTGGTCTCTGGTGGTGACTGGTGGTCCCTGTTGGTGGCAGGTGGTACTGGTGGTGGCAGGTGGTCCCTGCTGGTGGCTGGTGGTCCCTAGTGGTGGCTGGTGGTCCCTGGTGGTGGCTGGTGGTCCCTGGTGGTGGCTGGTGGTCCCTGGTGGTAGCTGGTTGTGGCAGGTGGTCCCTGATGTTGGCTGGTGGTCCCTGGTGGAAGCTAATGATCCCTGGTGGTGGCTGCCGGTGGCAGGTGGTCCCTGGTGGTGGCTGGTGGTCCCTATTGTTGGCTGGTAGTCCCAGGTGATGGCTGGTGGTCCCTGGTGGAAGCTGGTGGTCCCTGGTGGTGGCTGCCGGTGGCAGGTGGTCTCTGGTGATAGCTGGTTGTCCCTATTGTTGGCAGGTAGTCCCGGGTGGTGGCTGGTGGTACCTGATGGTGGCTGGTGGTCCCTGGTGGTGGCTGGTGGTGGCAGGTGATTCCTGGTTATGGCTGTGCTCCCTGGAAGTGGCATGTGGTCCATGGTGGTGACTGGAGGTCGCTGGTGGTCCCTGGTGGTAGCTGGTTGTTGCTGGTGGTCCCTGGTGGTGGCTGGTTGTAGCTGGTGGTCCCTGTTGGTGGCAGGTGGTACTGGTGGTGGCAGGTGGTCCCTGCTGGTGGCTGGTTTTCCCTGTAGGACCCTGTAGCTGGTCCCCTGGTGGTGACTGCCGGTGGCAGGTGGTGTCTGGTGGTGGCTGGAGGGTCACTGAAGGTGGCTGGTGGTCTCTGGTGGTAGCAGGTGGTCCCTGGTGGTGGCCGGTTGTCGCTGACGGAGGCTGGTGGTCCCTGGTGGTGGCTGGTGGTCCCTGGAGGTGGCAGGTTGGCCCTGGTGTTGACCGGTGGTCCTTGGTGGTCGCTGGCGGTTCCTGGTGGTGCCTGGTGGTCTCTGGTGGTGGCTGGTGGTCCCTGTTGGTGGCTGGTGGTTCGTGGTGGTGGCTGGTGCTCCTAGATGGTTTCTGCTGGTGGCAGGGTGTCCCTGGCGGTGGCTGGTGGTCCCTAGTGGTGGCAGGTGGTCCCTGGACGTGGCAGGTGGTGGCTGGTGGTCCCTGGGCGTGGTTGGTAGTCGCTGGCGGTGGCTGGTGGTCCCTGGTGGTTGCTGGTGGTCCCTGGTGGTGGGTGACAGTGGCAGGAGATCCCTGGCGGTGGCTGATGGATCACTGGAGGTGGCTGGTGGTCCCTGGGGGTGGCTGGTGGTCCCTGGTGGTGGCAGGTGGTCCCTGGTGTTGGCCGTTGGTCCTTGGTGGTCGCTGGCGGTTCCTGGTGGTGGCTGGTGGTCTCTGATGGTGGCTGGTGATCTCTGGTTGTGGCTGTTGGTGGCTGGTGGTCCCTGGTGGTAGCCGGTGGTCTCTGGTGGTGACTGGTGGTCCCTGTTGGTGGCAGGTGGTACTGGTGGTGGCAGGTGGTCCCTGCTGGTGGCTGGTGGTCCCTAGTGGTGGCTGGTGGTCCCTGGTGGTGGCTGGTGGTCCCTGGTGGTGGCTGGTGGTCCTTGGTGGTAGCTGGTTGTGGCAGGTGGTCCCTGATGTTGGCTGGTGGTCCCTGGTGGAAGCTAGTGATCCCTGGTGGTGGCTGCCGGTGGCAGGTGGTCCCTGCTGGTGGCTGGTGGTCCCTATTGTTGGCAGGTAGTCCCAGGTGATGGCTGGTGGTCCCTGGTGGAAGCTGGTGGTCCCTGGTGGTGGCTGCCGGTGGCAGGTGGTCTCTGGTGATAGCTGGTTGTCCCTATTGTTGGCAGGTAGTCCCGGGTGGTGGCTGGTGGTACCTGATGGTGGCTGGTGGTCCCTGGTGGTGGCTGGTGGTGGCAGGTGATTCCTGGTTATGGCTGTGCTCCCTGGAAGTGGCATGTGGTCCATGGTGGTGACTGGAGGTCGCTGGTGGTCCCTGGTGGTCCCAGGTGGTAGCTGGTTGTAGCTGGTGGTCCCTGGTGGTGGCTGGTTGTAGCTGTTGGTCCCTGGTGGTAACTGCCGGTGGCAGGTGGTGTCTGGTGGTGGCTGGAGGGTCACTGAAGGTGGCTGGTGGTCTCTGGT
Source organism: Procambarus clarkii (assembly GCF_040958095.1). Taxonomy (NCBI): domain Eukaryota; kingdom Metazoa; phylum Arthropoda; class Malacostraca; order Decapoda; family Cambaridae; genus Procambarus; species Procambarus clarkii. Next base: position 37,560,319 of record NC_091185.1, on the reverse strand, counting down.
TGTAGCAGGTGGTCCCTGGTGGTGGCCGGTTGTCGCTGACGGAGGCTGGTGGTCCCTGGTGGTGGCTGGTGGTCCCTGGAGGTGGCAGGTTGGCCCTGTTGTTGACCGGTGGTCCTTGGTGGTCGCTGGCGGTTCCTGGTGGTGCCTGGTGGTCTCTGGTGGTGGCTGGTGGTCCCTGTTGGTAGCTGGTGGTCCCTGGCGGTGGCTGGTGGTTCGTGGTGGTGGCTGGTGCTCCTAGGTGGTTTCTGCTGGTGGCAGGGTGTCCCTGGCGGTGGCTGGTGGTCCCTGGTGGTGGCAGGTGGTCCCTGGTGGTGGCAGGTGGTGGCTGGTGGTCCCTGCTGGAGGCTGGTGGTCCCTGGTGGAAGCTGGTGGTCCCTGGTGGTGGCCGGTGGTCCCTATTATTGGCAGGTAGTCCCTGGTGGTGGCTGGTGGTCCCTGGTGAAAGCTGGTGGTCCCTGGTGGTGGCACGTTTTCCTTGGTGGTGGCTGGTGGTCCCTATTATTGGCAGGAAGTCCCTGGTGGTGGCTGGTGATCCCTGGTGGTGGCTGGTGGTCCCTGGTGGTGCCTGGAGGTGGGAGGTGGTCCCTGGTGATGGCTGTGCTCCCTGGTAGTGGCTGGTTGTCCCAGGTTGTGCCTGGTTGTCGCTGGTGGTGGCCGGTGGTCCCTGGTGGTGGCTGGTGGGTCAATGGAGGTTGCTAGTAATCACAGGTGGTGGATGGTGGTCCCTGATGGTGGCAGGTGGTCCCTGGTGTTGGCCGGTGGTCTCTGGTGTTCGCCGGTGGTTCCTAGTGGTGGCTGGTGGTCCCTGGTGGTGGCTCTTGGTGGCAGGTGGTGGCTGGTGGTAGCTGGTGGTCCCTGGTGGTTGCTGCCGGTGGCAGGTGGTCTCTGGTGGTTGCTGGTCGTCCCTGATGGTGACTGGGGTCCCTTTTTGTGCCTGGTGGTCTCTGGTAGTGGCTGGTAGTCCCTGGTGGTCGCAGGTGGTAGCTGGTGGTCCCTGCTGGTGGCTGGTGGTCCCTAGTGGTGGCTGGTGGTCCCTGGTGGTGGATAGTGGTCCCTGGTGGAGGCAGGTGGTCCCTGGTGGTGGCCGGTGGTCGCTGACGGTGGCTGGTGGTAGCTGGTGGTCATGGTGATGGCTGCCAGTGGCAGGTGGTCCCTGGCGGTGCCTGGTGGGTCACAGGAGGTAGCTGGTGGTACCAGGTGGTGGATGGTGGTCCCTGCAGGTGGCAGGTTGGCCCTGGTGTTGACCGGTGGTCCTTGGTGGTCGCTGGCGGTTCCTGGTGGTGCCTGGTGGTCTCTGGTGGTGGCTGGTGGTCCCTGTTGGTAGCTGGTGGTCCCTGGCGGTGGCTGGTGGTTCGTGGTGGTGGCTGGTGCTCCTAGGTGGTTTCTGCTGGTGGCAGGGTGTCCCTGGCGGTGGCTGGTGGTCCCTAGTGGTGGCAGGTGGTCCCTGGACGTGGCAGGTGGTGGCTGATGGTCCCTGCTGGTGGCTGGTGGTCCCTGGTGGTCCCTGGTGGTGGCTGGTGGTCCCTGGAGGTGGCAGGTTGGCCCTGGTGTTGACCGGTGGTCCTTGGTGGTCGCTGGCGGTTCCTGGTGGTGCCTGGTGGTCTCTGGTGGTGGCTGATGGTCCCTGTTGGTAGCTGGTGGTCCCTGGCGGTGGCTGGTGGTTCGTGGTGGTGGCTGGTGCTCCTAGGTGGTTTCTGCTGGTGGCAGGGTGTCCCTGGCGGTGGCTGGTGGTCCCTAGTGGTGGCAGGTGGTCCCTGGACGTGGCAGGTGGTGGCTGGTGGTCCCTGGGCGTGGTTGGTAGTCGCTGGCGGTGGCTGGTGGTCCCTGGTGGTTGCTGGTGGTCCCTGGTGGTGGGTGACAGTGGCAGGAGATCCCTGGCGGTGGCTGATGGATCACTGGAGGTGGCTGGTGGTCCCTGGGGGTGGCTGGTGGTCCCTGGTGGTGGCAGGTGGTCCCTGGTGTTGGCCGTTGGTCCTTGGTGGTCGCTGGCGGTTCCTGGCGGTGGCTGGTGGTCTCTGATGGTGGCTGGTGATCTCTGGTTGTGGCAGGTGGTGGCTGGTGGTCCCTGCTGGAGGCTGGTGGTCCCTGGTGGAAGCTGGTGGTCCCTGGTGGTGGCCGGTGGTATTATATACTATGGGTTGGTTGGTGTTGTCGTCGTCGATCCTTCTCTATGGACAACCCAACCCACAACTCGGCAGAGTGCTTATACTAGGAGATCACCCTTGGCGCTTCTGGCTCTTGGAGAGGGGCTCAACGTCACACGTTTAGGGGATGCGGCTCCAACACTTAGCCTCGTTGTCACGTGCACACACCCACTCGAGCCGCTGTGACTCCCCACTCTCTCCTTATGAGATATGATCTCCTCAATCCCCTATGACTTACTAGTATTACCTCCTACCCTGTCCACAGCAGTGGTTCTTGGTTCTTTCTCTCTCCTTCTTTACTACCTCCTGGGAAGCCTCACTAGGACAAGGGCAAACACCAGCAAATTGTGACACATTTACTGGACAAAGCACATACACGATACATACACACATATAATAATAATGAATCCTATACTCTATAATATCACAATCAGGTTGCACTCCAACACCATCAGAACTCTATTATCAGCTTATCAAGTGGTATCCTATCTCCTGGTTCGCCACCTGATACTATTAACCTCCTCAAGTTGATCAAGCCTACACACTGTTGCACCATCAGCAAGATGACATATATATATAGAAAATCAGCATTTGAATGCAATAACATATACCAGTATAAATGTTCATTGATACTTCAGTATAAAAACTCCTTGACATAAGAATGCCAACAGTCACTCACCTCTCACTGCGTCTTGCACGCTAATGACAACCAAACACTATCAACTCCCTACTAGTAATCCACCAGAACTTCCCCTTCCACCTCTGGAAGTTCACAACCCTAATATCCTTAGGTTCTTCCGGGCTTCACTACCAGGATCCTCTGCAGCTCCTCCCGGCTGCTATCATGAAGTTTCCTTGTGCAACTACGGTGCTTCACCCTTCTGTTAGGTTCTTCCACAGCTCTCTTGGCTGCTACACCACCTCTACAGAAGCACGTGACACTCCTCTTCACTGCTGCTTCTCCTCACAGCTCGAGGTCCTCTGCTCCACTACCTTGGAGTCTCATCAGCTACATCATCTGCTGGCTTCGAAGTTCTCAGCGACTTCTTCCCCAAAGACAAACCTGCAACCCATCGACGTTCCAATAAAATGTTCCCCTTTAACACATAAACAAAAATAACCACACAATATGCTTGCCTCAAACCTCTATCTGTCCTCTACATACAGTGAGAGTGGACTCCCCCGTTTTGGGCGGGTCCATACTCCACCTCGCCTGGCGGCGGTCGTCACTCGCTGGGAGGGTCTTCCTCCATCCGGAGCCGGGCTCCCTCAGTCGTCCGTCAGAGCTCAGAGGGGACGGACGCCGCTCCGTGCTCCTCCCTCTTCACTCTCCTATCTCAGGCCTTCTGCCTTATTAAAACATGTCTAACCTATAAATAAACATTGCTACTGTCGCTGGGCACACGACCAACTACAAGCAATCACTATGAACTGGCGTATCTCGTGCTTACCACAGATTAACTGATCGAGGGCGCTTTCCCTCTGACGGCGTCTGGTCAGGGCGCTCCCACGGCCCACAATAATGCTTCTGGGCGATTTAATATCTGCTCGTCGACCAGGACTTGAGACCACAACGTTCCCAGCTCGATTCCACAGCTGGTACGTCTGCACACTTCTCTTCTCTTAGAGATATATCACTAGGGGTTCCCTTCTGACGGGAGCTCAACGGAGCGCGGCTTCCCCCTGCGATGTCTGGCACTCAAGTGAGGTCAAGGTCCTCCGGAAGCGAGCCTCACGCCTCCAGCAAAATGTCCACATCTCCTAGCCAGTCATTTATCTGTTTTCTCCTTCATTGCCCATAATCTCAAACTGTTATACATATCCAAGCAACTATTTTACATATGCGTTATCACCTCAATATTTGCTAGACCTTCTAATCAGGTCAGGCTTGCTGAATAACTCTCAAGAAGGGAGACTCGTTTCTCCTGCAGGCTGAGATCATAACACTCCCCTCCCCTTATTTTGAGAGTTATTCCAGTGGCAAAGCTCGGGATAATACATCCGCCACCACACTGTCTCGTTCTTCACCCCATATACTTCCTTAGGAGTCTACAATTAGTTCGATGCTCCTTGCAACATCTGGCTCACAACTCGCCAGAAATATGATCTTCTCATAAACGATTTGACTTCTCTGGCACCTCTTGGCTAGGCTGTCCTCCTTGGACGCCTGCAATCCATTGGTCCACTCTACTTACTGTCTCCACCCTCCGTTTCCTCGTCTTCTTCTCTTCCCGTCCAGAGTCAGACATCTACTGTCTGTACCTCCTCTGTCGTCTTCATACTTCCATCTACTGCCATTATACTTTCGCCTCCTGTCATCATACTTCACTCCCTCGTCTTCACCGACGATTCTCCCTTTCGTCTCCTCCTTTATCCGAGAGCTCATCCTGTTTGACCTCCATCGCGTCCTCGGCTTTCTTCTATTCATCCATGCTTGTATCATCATCCTCTTCCCACACTTTTCACCTCTATACAACTCCATTTCTTCTCCTTCAACTCTTCTTCGTCCCCTAAAAGTTTCTTCGAGCTCTGTACTACAGCCAACAGCACTCGACCATACATGTCGCTCTACCTCTCCCAGAGTGCTCGTACGCATCTCTCCACACATACTGTCTCTTCTCCTTTCATTTTCTCGGCTATTACTCTTCTTCATTATCTCTACTCTACGTTTTCTGTGAAACATGTCAACTCCTGACATCTCAAACAACTTAACTCTACTACCCAAATGCCTCTGTGCTCGTGGACAACTTGACGCTCTACTCTCGTCCTCTGTATGTCCACATCCTTCCTCATTCCTACTCAGCACAGTTGCATTCACCTTCCGACTCTTAATTTCAGCAGTCTGGGCTCTCTTCAGGTCCGCTCTCTTCACATGATTCTTCTTCGGCTGGGTCATCCTCACTTTCGACCTCACCGAGACTCCATTTGCCTGGGCTGGCCCTTCATCAAACAGCCATGCTATATCTACATCGATATCTTCCACTGGTTGAATCGACACTGTATCATCTTCTCCAGCGTCTTCCTTGTCGGCCACCTCTGCCTTCGTCACTACCGAGACAGGGTTTTCAATGGCTTGGCGGTCTCCTGACTCATCTCCTCGGATGTCAGTCAGGTTCACACTCTCAGGTGTCCCACCCGTGCCGTGGCCTTCTGGGCACTCCTCTGGCACAGTCTCCGCTACGACTCTCGGCAACACCTTTGTCCCGCACAAGTCATTCCCCAGGATCACTTGGACTCCTGGAATAGGTATGTCGGGGCACACTCCCAACATCACCTCTGCCGACACATATTCCGACCTTAGCTGGACAGTACATACGGGCATGTCACTCTCAGACAATAACCCATATACTCTCATCTTACTCCTGCCAGCTAACCGTCGATCATTCCCAATCAGGCTTCTCGTAATCAAGCTCTGATTAGCTCCGGTATCTCTTAAGATACCAACTTCTACCTCAGGTTGGCCTCCTACACTGATCCAACCTTTGCTCATGAACGGCCTATGCCTCTCGTTCACTAAGTTCGCTCTCTGTGGTTTGTCTTCGAACACATTAGTATATTTACCTCGGGGGTCACACATGGCCAGGGTCACAACTCTCTTGCCCTGCCGACAATCTCGCATCACGTGACCCAATCCGTTACAATTGTAACATCTCATCTGGGAAAAGTCTCTTCTATATGTACCAGAGTAGCTCTGACTCTGTCCACTCGTATTGGAATTCCTCGGGCCAGACGTACTACTCGCACTCTGTGGAGCTTTACTGGACCCTTGATTTCCTGGATAACGATCAGTTTCTCGTTTTGCTCCTCCATCCTCACTTTCAGATGAAGTGCTCGACCTACTCTTCTGAGTTTTAGGGTACTTACTTTTATCTACCCATTTATCAAAATTTTTCTCATCCCAGACTCTTCTGGGCCTCTCGTAATTTCTTCCTCCCCAGACTCCACTGGATCTGCCATTGCTGCGTCTCACCTCATTCTGCACTCTGTTCTCCCTCAAGCTATTGTATGCTTCAGTAATCATATCCGCCCTATCTGCGGCATCTTTCACTTCCTTTATCCCTGCTTCTTGGATCTTGAACTTTGTTTCGGGATGCATCATCTCCAAGAACTTCTCCATGACCATCAGTTGCTTCAGGTCAGCATAAGATCCAACTCCAGCAGCCTCAATCCACTTCTGGAATCGTCTTTCCAGATCTCTTGCTGTCTCAGCAAACGTACATGCTCCAACTTTGATCATTTCTCTGAAGCGCTTCCTATAAGCTTCTGGGGTTAACTGAAACGAGCGCAATATGCTGCTCTTTACTGTGGCATAATCCTGGCACTCTTCCAGTGACAATTGGGTGTATGCCTCCCTGGCTGCACCGGTCAATCTTAACTGGACCAGCTGGGCCCATTCCTCCTGTGGCCACTCCTTGATACTGGCTACTTTCTCAAAATGCTCGAAGAAGCTCTCTGCCTCTTCGGGCACAAACAAGGGAATGTCCTTCTCCCTAACCCTAACATCTGGTGGGTGTGATACCTGGGTGGTGCTCTCTGGCAACCCATGTTCAATCCTTTGCTCAGCCAAGGTTCTATTCGCTTCTATCTGCATTTGTTTTGTTCTCTCTTTTTCTTTTTCGACCTGGGCTTTTTCTTTTTCTTGTTCCAACTCCAGTTCCTTTACTCTGGTTTTCTCTTTTTCTTTCTCCACCTCTAGTCTTGCTTTCTCTTTTTCTTTCTCCTGTTCCAACTCCAGTTCTCTTACTCTGGTTTTCTCTTTTTCTACTTCCAACCTGGTTTTCTCTTTTTCTACTTCCAACCTGGTTTTCTCTTTTTCTACTTCCAGCCTGGTTTTCTCTTTTTCCTTCTCGGCTTCATTTTTCATCTGGAGTTCTAATTTCATCTTTTCCAGCTGGAACTGTCTCTCCTCACGCTGTTGTTGGATCTGGAGCTCTAACTGGAATCTCTCCAAGCTCCTATTTCGGCTATTCCTACTACTGCGGCTACTCTTGCTGCTCCTACTCGATCCCTGGGATCTCACTTCATCCTGCCCATCATCCTCCTTTCCACTTCCAGCTCCTTTTTGGGCTCCTTGCTCTGCCGCTTCACTTCTGGCTCTCAACTGTCTAAGGATCTCATCCTTCATCCCAGCTACTTTAGATGCTTTCAACCTGATGCCACATTTTTCTGCTATCTGTTTCAATTGATCCCTCGTGCAACCTTCCAAGTCCTCAGGCTTGCCTGACTCCACAAATGCTTGCACCTTATCCATCTTTGTCCTGTGAGTCTTCCCAAGAGAGAGAGTATACACCTGCGGTCACACAGTTTATCTCAGCAGGGGTGTACAAATCCACTCTTGGACAGGGTGTGGGTGTGTCAGTTCACTCTCCCGGACACAGGCCCCCAATTTATTATAGACTATGGGTTGGTTGGTGTTGTCGTCGTCGATCCTTCTCTATGGACAACCCAACCCACAACTCGGCAGAGTGCTTATACTAGGAGATCACCCTTGGCGCTTCTGGCTCTTGGAGAGGGGCTCAACGTCACACGTTTAGGGGATGCGGCTCCAACACTTAGCCTCGTTGTCACGTGCACACACCCACTCGAGCCGCTGTGACTCCCCACTCTCTCCTTATGAGATATGATCTCCTCAATCCCCTATGACTTACTAGTATTACCTCCTACCCTGTCCACAGCAGTGGTTCTTGGTTCTTTCTCTCTCCTTCTTTACTACCTCCTGGGAAGCCTCACTAGGACAAGGGCAAACACCAGCAAATTGTGACACATTTACTGGACAAAGCACATACACGATACATACACACATATAATAATAATGAATCCTATACTCTATAATATCACAATCAGGTTGCACTCCAACACCATCAGAACTCTATTATCAGCTTATCAAGTGGTATCCTATCTCCTGGTTCGCCACCTGATACTATTAACCTCCTCAAGTTGATCAAGCCTACACACTGTTGCACCATCAGCAAGATGACATATATATATAGAAAATCAGCATTTGAATGCAATAACATATACCAGTATAAATGTTCATTGATACTTCAGTATAAAAACTCCTTGACATAAGAATGCCAACAGTCACTCACCTCTCACTGCGTCTTGCACGCTAATGACAACCAAACACTATCAACTCCCTACTAGTAATCCACCAGAACTTCCCCTTCCACCTCTGGAAGTTCACAACCCTAATATCCTTAGGTTCTTCCGGGCTTCACTACCAGGATCCTCTGCAGCTCCTCCCGGCTGCTATCATGAAGTTTCCTTGTGCAACTACGGTGCTTCACCCTTCTGTTAGGTTCTTCCACAGCTCTCTTGGCTGCTACACCACCTCTACAGAAGCACGTGACACTCCTCTTCACTGCTGCTTCTCCTCACAGCTCGAGGTCCTCTGCTCCACTACCTTGGAGTCTCATCAGCTACATCATCTGCTGGCTTCGAAGTTCTCAGCGACTTCTTCCCCAAAGACAAACCTGCAACCCATCGACGTTCCAATAAAATGTTCCCCTTTAACACATAAACAAAAATAACCACACAATATGCTTGCCTCAAACCTCTATCTGTCCTCTACATACAGTGAGAGTGGACTCCCCCGTTTTGGGCGGGTCCATACTCCACCTCGCCTGGCGGCGGTCGTCACTCGCTGGGAGGGTCTTCCTCCATCCGGAGCCGGGCTCCCTCAGTCGTCCGTCAGAGCTCAGAGGGGACGGACGCCGCTCCGTGCTCCTCCCTCTTCACTCTCCTATCTCAGGCCTTCTGCCTTATTAAAACATGTCTAACCTATAAATAAACATTGCTACTGTCGCTGGGCACACGACCAACTACAAGCAATCACTATGAACTGGCGTATCTCGTGCTTACCACAGATTAACTGATCGAGGGCGCTTTCCCTCTGACGGCGTCTGGTCAGGGCGCTCCCACGGCCCACAATAATGCTTCTGGGCGATTTAATATCTGCTCGTCGACCAGGACTTGAGACCACAACGTTCCCAGCTCGATTCCACAGCTGGTACGTCTGCACACTTCTCTTCTCTTAGAGATATATCACTAGGGGTTCCCTTCTGACGGGAGCTCAACGGAGCGCGGCTTCCCCCTGCGATGTCTGGCACTCAAGTGAGGTCAAGGTCCTCCGGAAGCGAGCCTCACGCCTCCAGCAAAATGTCCACATCTCCTAGCCAGTCATTTATCTGTTTTCTCCTTCATTGCCCATAATCTCAAACTGTTATACATATCCAAGCAACTATTTTACATATGCGTTATCACCTCAATATTTGCTAGACCTTCTAATCAGGTCAGGCTTGCTGAATAACTCTCAAGAAGGGAGACTCGTTTCTCCTGCAGGCTGAGATCATAACAGTGGTCCCTATTATTGGCAGGTAGTCCCTGGTGGTGGCTGGTGGTCCCTGGTGAAAGCTGGTGGTCCCTGGTGGTGGCACGTTTTCCTTGGTGGTGGCTGGTGGTCCCTATTATTGGCAGGTAGTCCCTGGTGGTGGCTGGTGATCCCTGGTGGTGGCTGGTGGTCTCTGGTGGTGGCTGGTGGTAGCTGGTGGTCCCTGGTGGTGCCTGGAGGTGGGAGGTGGTCCCTGGTGATGGCTGTGCTCCCTGGTAGTGGCTGGTGGTCCCTGGTTGTGCCTGGTTGTCGCTGGTGGTGGCCGGTGGTCCCTGGTGGTGGCTGGTGGGTCAATGGAGGTTGCTGGTAATCACAGGTGGTGGATGGTGGTCCCTGATGGTGGCAGGTGGTCCCTGGTGTTGGCCGGTGTTCTCTGGTGTTCGCCGGTGGTTCCTAGTGGTGGCTGGTGGTCCCTGGTGGTGGCTGGTAGTGGCAGGTGGTGGCTGGTGGTAGCTGGTGGTCCCTGGTGGTTGCTGCCGGTGGCAGGTGGTCTCTGGTGGTTGCTGGTCGTCCCTGATGGTGACTGGGGTCCCTAGTTGTGCCTGGTGGTCTCTGGTAGTGGCTGGTAGTCCCTGGTGGTGGCAGGTGGTAGCTGGTGGTCCCTGCTGGTGGCTGGTGGTCCCTAGTGGTGGCTGGTGGTCCCTGGTGGTGGATAGTGGTTCCTGGTGGAGGCAGGTGGTCCCTGGTGGTGGCCGGTGGTCGCTGACGGTGGCTGGTGGTAGCTGGTGGTCATGGTGATGGCTGCCAGTGGCAGGTGGTCCCTGGCGGTCCCTGGTGGGTCACAGGAGGTAGCTGGTGGTACCAGGTGGTGGATGGTGGCCGCTGGTGGTGGCAGGTGGTCCCTGTTGTTGGCCGGTGGTCCCAGGTGGTCGCCGGCGGTTCCTGGTGGTGGCTGGTGGTCCCTGGTGGTGGCTGGCGGTTCCTGGTGGTGGCTGGTTGTCTCTGGTGGTGGCAGGTGGTCCCTGATGGTGGCAGGTGGTCCCTGATGGTGGCAGGTGGTCCCTAGTGGTGGCTGGTGGTTCCTGGTGGTGGCTGGTGCTCCTAGGTGGTGTCTGCTGGTGGCAGCGTGTCCCTGGCGGTGGCTGGTGATCCCTGGCGGTGGCTGGAGGGTCACTGGAGGTGGCTGGTGGTCCCAGGAGGTGGATGGTAGTCCTGGTGGTGGCATGTGGTCCCTGGTGCTGGCCGGTGGTCCCTGGTGGTCGCATGCGGTTCCTAGTGGTGGATGGTGGTTTCTGGTGGTGGCTGGTGGTCCCTAGTGGTGGCTGCTGGTAGCTGGTGACCCCTGGTGGTGGCTGCCGGTGGCAGGTGGTCCCTGGTGGTGGCTGGTGGTTCCTGGTGGTGGCTGGTGGTCCTAGGTGGTGTCTGCTGGTGGCAGGGTGTCCCTGACGGTGGCTGGTGGACCCTGGTGGTGGCTGGTAGTCGCTGGCGTTGGCTGTATGTCCCTGGTGGTGGCTGGTGGTCCCTGGTGGTGGCTGCCGGTGGCAGCCCAGCAAACAATTTTAGGTTGCCACAACATATCTGGAAAGTATTTGAAAGTATTGGAAACGTTTGTTTTATCGTATCAGACACGATATTGTGTGTGGACTTAAATAGGTTTCCAAAACTTATAACCAAGACATATGTATCTAACACTAATTTGAGATGTTGTGGCAACTTTACACTCCTAACATGAGTCATTCATAATCCATTCATATACCAATATGAATCTCTTATGAAAGGTTTGAGCCAATAATCTGAACCCTTTTCACATCTTTGTGTTAAAAGTTAAATTTCTTGAAATTAAATTATATTTTATATTATATTATTTTTATTATATTTTATATTATATTATTATTTTCAATTTAAATATTAAAACCAATTTAAGGGTAAAAAAAATCTAATAATTGATATTTCTTTTATTATTTACTAACAATTATAATTATTTACTAACGGAGAGAGGGGAGGCTGTACGGCGGAGAGTGGTGGCTGTAGCGGACAGTGGCGGCGGTGGCGGATAGTGGCGGCGGTGGCGGATAGTGGCGGCGGGCGGACAGTGGCGGCGGGCGGACAGTGGCGGCGGCGGGCGGACAGTGGCGGCGGGCGGACAGTAGCGGCGGTGGCGGATAGTGGCGGCGGGCGGACAGTGGCGGCGGTGGCGGATAGTGGCGGCGGGCGGACAGTGGCGGCGGTGGCGGATAGTGGCGGCGGGCGGACAGTGGCGGCGGGCGGACAGTGGCGGCGGCGGGCGGACAGTGGCGGCGGGCGGACAGTAGCGGCGGTGGCGGATAGTGGCGGCGGGCGGACAGTGGCGGCGGTGGCGGATAGTGGCGGCGGGCGGACAGTGGCGGCGGGCGGACAGTGGCGGCGGGCGGACAGTGGCGGCTGTGGCGGATAGTGGCGGCGGGCGGACCGTGGCGGCTTTGGCGGCGGTGGTGGACAGTGGCGGCGGGCGGACAGCGGCGGCGGCGGGCTGACAGTGGCGGCGGCGGGCGGACAGTGGCGGCGGCGGGCGGACAGTGGCGGCGGTGGGCGGACAGTGGTGGCGGCGGGCGGACAGTGGAGGCGGCGGGCGGACAGTGGTGGCGGCGGGCGGACAGTGGTGGCGGCGGGCGGACAGTGGTGGCGGCGGGCGGACAGTGGTGGCGGTGGCAGACAGTGGTGGCGGTGGCAGACAGTGGTGGCGGTGGCGGACAGTGGTGGCGGTGGCGGATAGTGGCAGCGGGCGGACAGTGGCGGCGGGCGGACAGTGGCGGCGGTGGCGGATAGTGGCGGCGGGCGGACAGTGGCGTCGGGCGGACAGTGGCGGCGGTGGCGGATAGTGGCGGCGGGCGGACAGGGCGGCGGCGGGCGGACAGTGGCGGCGGGCGGACAGTGGAGGCGGCGGGCGGACAGTGGTGGCGGCGGGCGGACAGTGGTGGCGGCGGGCGGACAGTGGTGGCGGCGGGCGGACAGTGGTGGCGGCGGGCGGACAGTGGCGGCGGGAGGACAGTGGCGGCGGTGGCGGATAGTGGCGGCGGGCGGACAGTGGCGGCTGTGGCGGATAGTGGCGGCGGGCGGACCGTGGCGGCTTTGGCGGCGGTGGTGGACAGTGGCGGCGGGCGGACAGTGGCGGCGGCGGGCGGACAGTGGCGGCGGCGGGCGAACAGTGGCGGCGGCGGGCGGACAGTGGAGGCGGCGGGCGGACAGTGGAGGCGGCGGGCGGACAGTGGAGGCGGCGGGCGAACAGTGGAGGCGGCGGGCGGACAGTGGTGGCGGCGGGCGGACAGTGGTGGCGGCGGGCGGACAGTGGTGGCGGCGGGCGGACAGTGGTGGCGGTGGCAGACAGTGGTGGCGGTGGTGGACAGTGACGGCGGTGGCGGACAGTGGCGGCGGTGGCGGACAGTGGCGGCGGTGGCGGACACTGGCGGCTGTGTCTGGCGGTGGTGGCGGGCGGTGGCGGGTGGCGGCGTCTGTGATGAGTGGTGGCGGCTGGCGGTGGTGGGTGGTGGCGGCGGTGGTGGTGGGTGGTGGTGGCGGGGGTGGTGGTGGGTGGTGGTGGCGGCGGCGGCTGGTGGTGGTGGGTGGTGGCGGCGGTGGTGGTGGGTGGTGGTGGTGGTGGCGGTGGTGGTGGGTGGTGGTGGCGGCGGCGGCTGGTGGTGGTGGGTGGTGGTGGCTGGTGGTGGTGGGTGGTGGTGGCGGCGGCGGCTGGTGGTGGTGGGTGGTGGCGGCGGGTGGTGGGTGGCGGCGGCGGCTGGTGGTGGTGGGTGGTGGCGGCGGGTGGTGGGTGGTGGCGGCTGTGGTGGGTGGTGGCGGGCGGTGGCGGGCGGTGGCGGGCGGTGGCGGGCGGCGGCGGCTGTGGTGGGTGGTGACGATCGGCGGTGGGGGGGGCTGGTGGCGGCTGGCGGTGGCGGCTTGCGGTGGCGACTGTGGCAACGGGCGGTGACGGCTGATAGCGGGCGGTGGTGGCGGCTGGTGGCAGGAGGTGGTGGCGGTTGGTGGTGGCGGCTGGTGGTGGTGGCAGCTGGTGGCGGTGATGGCGGCTGGTGGTGGTGGCAGCTGGTGGCGGTGATGGCGGCTGGTGGTGGTGGTGGTGGCGGCTGGTGGTGGTGGCGGCTGGTGGCGGTGATGGCGGCTGGTGGTGGTGGTGGTGGTGATGGCGGCTGGTGGCGGGCGGTGGCGGGCGGTGGCGGGCGGTGGCGGCTTGTGGCGGCTGGTGGTGGCGGCGGTGGTGGGTGGTGGTGGCGGCTGTGGTGGGTGGTAGCGGTGGTGTCAGCGGCAGCTGTGGTGGGTGGTGGCGGCGGCGGCGGTGATGGGTGGTGGCGGCGGCGGTGGGTGGTGGTGGCGGCGGCGGTGATGGGTGGTGGCGGCGGTGGTGGTGGGTGGTGGTGGCGGCGGCGGCTGGTGGTGGTGGGTGGTGGTGGTGGGTGGTGGCGGCGGGTGGCGGTGGTGGGTGGCGGTGACTGGTGGCGGGTGGCGGCTGGTGGTGGGTGGTGGCGGCGGGTGGTGAGTGGCGGTGGCTGGTGGCGGGTGGCGGCTGGTGGCGGGTGGTGGCGGGTGGCGGGTGGTGGCGGCTGGTGGTGGGTGGTGGCGGGTGGCGGCTGGTGGTGGGTGGTGGCGGGTGGTGGCTGGTGGTGGGTGGTGGTGGGTGGCGGCTGGTGGTGGGTGGCGGCTGGTGGTGGGTGGCGGGTGGCGGCGGGTGGCGGCTGGTGGTGGGTGGCGGGTGGCGGTGGGTGGCGGCTGGTGGTGGGTGGCGGGTGGCGGCGGGTGGCGGCTGGTGGTGGGTGGTGGCAGGTGGCGGCTGGTGGTGGGTGGTGGCGGGTGGCGGCTGGTGGTGGGTGGCGGCTGGTGGTGGGTGGTGGCGGGTCGCGGCTGGTGGTGGGCGGCGGGTGGCGGCTGGTGGCGGCCAGCTGGGACACACCCTTCACCACTGAAGGTCTGAGCACAACTAACCATATGTCTCTCTCACCCACCAGCCCAGTGGTGCCAGCTCGCGCTCTCAAAATGTTTCCTTCAAAGATTGTATATTATCTTTGAACAACAAGTTTGATTATCAAGGAAATAATGCATATATTATTGTCACATTAATACTGTGCAATATCTTATTACATTCCTGCTAAATAATTATAATTTGAAACAGGACAAAAAATCCCACATATATATAAAAACCAACATTAGAGATCACGAGGCCTAGGCCTCGCCTGTGACCACACATCCTGCCTCCCTGGCCTGCTACCCTCTCACACCTCACACTCTTAACTCTCTCATAATCACTCTCACTCTCTTACTTTGTCACTCTTACTCTCTGTCACTCTTACTCTCTGTCACTCTTACTCTCTGTCACTCTTACTCTCTGTCACTCTTACTCTGTCACTCTTACTCTGTCACTCTTACACTCTGTCACTCTTACTCTCTGTCACTCTTACTCTGTCACTCTTACTCTCTGTCACTCTTACTCTCTGTCACTCTTACTCTCTGTCACTCTTACTCTGTCACTCTTACTCTGTCACTCTTACTCTCTGTCACTCTTACTCTCTGTCACTCTTACTCTCTGTCACTCTTACTCTCTGTCACTCTTACTCTTTGTCACTCTTACTCTGTCACTCTTACTCTGTCACTCTTACACTCTGTTACTCTTACTCTCTGTCACTCTTACTCTCTGTCACTCTTACTCTCTGTCACTCTTACTCTCTGTCACTCTTACTCTGTCACTCTTACTCTCTGTCACTCTTACTCTCTGTCACTCTTACTCTCTGTCACTCTTACTCTCTGTCACTCTTACTCTGTCACTCTTACTCTCTGTCACTCTTACTCTCTGTCACTCTTACTCTCTGTCACTCTTACTCTGTCATTCTTACTCACTCTCAGTCACCCTTACCCATTCATACTCACTCTCTCACTCTTACTCTCATACTCTTACTCTCAATTACTCTTACTCTCAATCACTCTTACTCCCAATCACTCCTACTCCCAATCACTCCTAATCTCAATCACTCCTACTCTCATTCTTACTCTTACTCTTACTCCCAATCACTCTTACTCTCAATCACTCTTATTCTCATTCTTACTCTTACTCTCACTCTTACTCTTACTCCCAATCACTCTTACTCCCAATCACTCTTACTCTCAATTACTCCTACTCTCAATCACTCTTACTCTCATTCTTACTCTTACTCACTCTTGCTCTCAATCACTCTTATTCTCATTCTTACTCCTACTCTCACTCTAACTCCTACTCCCAATCACTCTTACTCCCAATCACTCTTACCCTCAATCACTCTTACTCCCAATCACTCTTACTCTCAATCACTCTTACTCTCATTCTTACTCTTACTCACTCTTACTCTCAATCACTCTTATTCTCATTCTTACTCCTACTCTCACTCTAACTCCTACTCCCAATCACTCTTACTCCCAATCACTCTTACTCTCAATCACTCTTACTCCCAATCACTCTTACTCTCAATCACTCTTACTCTCAATCACTCTTACTCTCAATCACTCTTACTCTCAATCACTCTTACTATCACTAACTCTCAATCACTCTTACTCTCACTCTAACTCTCAATCACTCTTACTCTCATACTCACCCTTACTCTCAATCACTTTACTCTCACTCTTACTCATTCTGTCACCCTTACTCTCACTCTTACTCACTCTGTCACTCTTACTTATACTCACTCTTACTCACACTTACACACTCTCTGGCACTCTCACTGACCTTAAGTCACTCCTACTCACTCTTACCCACTCTCGCTCACTCTTACTCACTCTAGTTAATAAGAACACGCCAATATAAGACAACAAAACGTTTTCAGATTCTTTCTCACCACTTTCCAGCAACTTTTATAATTTATATAAATTATCTTAGGGAATAATACATAAATTATATATTTAAACATGATATTAGTGTTAAGTGGAATGCATAAGGAGTCAAATTGTGTTAAAAAGAGCGATTTTTAGAAAATTTGGAAAACTACTTTTTTCTGTTCATATTATAACTAAATGGATTTTAAAGGTTTCACTCAGCCAATATATATCATTCACAATTTATTAATGAATTTTACAAAAAAACACCATAAATTTTATATTTAAACATGTAAAAACTATTTGTTTTACATTTGGAAGAAAATAATTGTAGAAAAACAATTTATAATTAAACCTTTGTGTTTGGATTTTTTGAGTAAAAGTTTCTCAAAGGCTCTCCTGCACCATTCTCAATGCAAATCATTCCCACACCTATGGGAAGAGATAGGCGAACGTTGTGTAGATGATTTGTGTTTGCTGGGAGGTGGTCTCTGGTGATAGCTGGTTGTCCCTATTGTTGGCAGGTAGTCCCGGGTGGTGGCTGGTGGTACCTGATGGTGGCTGGTGGTCCCTGGTGGTGGCTGGTGGTGGCAGGTGATCCCTGGTTATAGCTGTGCTCCCTGGAAGTGGCATGTGGTCCATGGTGGTGATTGGAGGTCGCTGGTGGTCCCTGGTGGACCCTGGTGGTAGCTGTTTGTAGCTGGTGGTCCCTGGTGGTGGCTGGTTGTAGCTGGTGGTCCCTGGTGGTGACTGCCGGTGGCAGGTGGTGTCTGGTGGTGACTGGAGGGTCACTGGAGGTGGCTGGTGGTAGCAGGTAATCCCTGGTGGTGGCCGGTTGTCGCTGACGGTGGCTGGTGGTCCCTGGTGGTGGCTGGTGGTCCCTGGAGGTGGCAGGTTGGCCCTGGTGTTGACCGGTGGTCCTTGGTGGTCGCTGGCGGTTCCTGGTGGTGCCTGGTGGTCTGTGGTGGTGGCTGGTGGTCCCTGTTGGTAGCTGGTGGTCCCTGGCGGTGGCTGGTGGTTCGTGGTGGTGGCTGGTGCTCCTAGGTGGTGTCTGCTGGTGGCAGGGTGTCCCTGGCGGTGGCTGGTGGTCCCTAGTGGTGGCAGGTGGTCCCTGGTGGTGGCAGGTGGTGGCTGGTGGTCCCTGCTGGTGGCTGGTGGTCCCTGGTGGTGGCTGGTGGTCCCTGGAGGTGGCAGGTTGGCCCTGGTGTTGACCGGTGGTCCTTGGTGGTCGCTGGCGGTTCCTGGTGGTGCCTGGAGGTCTCTGGTGGTGGCTGGTGGTCCCTGTTGGTAGCTGGTGGTCCCTGGCGGTGGCTGGTGGTTCGTGGTGGTGACCGGTGCTCCTAGGTGGTGTCTGCTGGTGGCAAGGTGTCCATGGCGGTGGCTGGTGGTCCCTGGTGGTGGCAGGTGGTCCCTGGTGGTGGCAGGTAGTGGCTGGTGGTCCCAGCTGGAGGCTGGTGGTCCCTGGTGGAAGCTGGTGGTCCCTGGTGGTGACCGGTGGTCCCTATTATTGGCAGGTAGTCCCTGGTGGTGGCTGGTGGTCCCTGGTGAAAGCTGGTGGTCCCTGGTGGTGGCACGTTTTCCTTGGTGGTGGCTGGTGGTCCCTATTATTGGCAGGTAGTCCCTGGTCGTGGCTGGTGATCCCTGGTGGTGGCTGGTGGTCCCTGGTGGTAGCTGGTGGTCCCTGGTGATAGCTGTCGGTGGCAGGTGGTCCCTGGCGGTGGCTGATGGGTCACTGGAGATGGCTGGTGGTCCCAGGAGGTGGATGGTGGTCCTGGTGGTGGGAGGTGGTCCCTGGTGATGGCTGTGCTCCCTGGTAGTGGCTGGTGGTCCCTGGTTGTGCCTGGTTGTCGCTGGTGGTGGCCGGTGGTCCTTGGTGGTGGCTGGTGGGTCAATGGAGGTGGCTGGTGGTCACAGGTGGTGGATGGTGGTCCCTGATGGTGGCAGGTGGTCCCTGGTGTTGGCCGGTGGTCCCTGGTGTTCGCCGGTGGTTCCTAGTGGTGGCTGGTGGTCCCTGGTGGTGGCTGGTGGTAGCTGGTGGTCCCTGGTGGTTGCTGCCGGTGGCAGGTTTTCTCCGGTGGGTGCTGGTCGTCCCTGATGGTGACTTGGGTCCCTAGTTGTGCCTGGTGGTCTCTGGTAGTGGCTTATAGTCCCTGGTGGTGGCAGGTGGTAGCTGGTGGTCCCTGCTGGTGGCTTGTGGTCCCAAGTGGTGGCTGGTGTTCCCTGGTGGTGGATGGTGGTTCCTGGTGGTGGCAGATGGTCCCTGGTGTTGGCCGGTGGTCGCTGACGGTGGTTGGTGGTAGCTGGTGGTCATGGTGATGGCTGCCGGTGGCAGGTGGTCCCTGTTGTTGGCCGGTGGTCCCTGGTGGTCGCCGGCGGTTCCTGGTGGTGGCTGGTGGTCCCTGGTGGTGGCTGGCGGTTCCTGGTGGTGGCTGGTTGTCTCTGGTGGTGGTAGGTGGTCCCCGATGGTGGCAGGTGGTCCCTGATGGTGGCAGGTGGTCCCTAGTGGTGGCTGGTGGTTCCTGGTGGTGGCTGGTGCTCCTAGGTGGTGTCTGCTGGTGGCAGCGTGTCCCTGGCGGTGGCTGGTGATCCCTGGCGTTGGCCGGTGGTCACTGATGGTGGCTGGTTGTCCCAGGTGGTGGCAGATGGTAGCTGGTGGTCCCTGGTGATAGCTGTCGGTGGCAGGTGGTCCCTGGCGGTGGCTGGTGGGTCACTGGAGGTGGCTGGTGGTCCCAGGAGGTGGATGGTGGTGGCATGTGGTCCCTGGTGCTGGCCGGTGGTCCCTGGCGGTCGCATGCGGTTCCTAGTGGTGGATGGTGATCTCTGGTGGTGGCTGGTGGTCCCTAGTGGTGGCTTGTTGTAGCTGGTGATCCCTGGTGGTGGCTGCCGGTGGCAGGTGGTCCCTGGTGGTGGCTGTATGTCCCTGGTGGTGGCTGGTGGTCCCTGGTGGTGGCTGCCGGTGGCAGGTGGTCTCTGGCGGTGGCTGGTGGGTAACTGGAGGTGGCCGGTGGTCCCTGGTAGTGGCTGGTGATCCCTCGTGGTGGCGGGTGGTCCCTGGTGTTAGCCGGTGGTTCTTGGTGGTCACTGGCGGTTTCTGGTGGTGGCTCTTAGTCTCTAGTGGTGGCTAGTGATCTCTGGTGGTGACTGTTAGTGGCTGGAAGTGGTTGGTGGTCCCTGGTGGTCCCTGGTGGGGGCAGGTGGTCCTTGGTGGTGGCAAGTGGTAGCTGGTAGTCCCTGCTGGTAGCTGGTGGTCCCAAGTGATGGCCGGTGGTCCCTGGTGGTGGCTAATAGTCCCAAGTGGTGGCTGTTGGTGTATGGTGGTTTCTGGTAGTCTCTGGTGGTGGTTGGTGGTCTCTGGTGGTGGCTGGCGGTCCCTGGTGGTGGCTGGTGGTCCCTGGTGGTGGCTGCCGGTGGCAGGTGGTCTCTGGCGGTGGCTGGTGGGTAACTGGAGGTGGCCGGTGGTCCCTGGTAGTGGCTGGTGATCCCTCGTGGTGGCAGGTGGTCCTTGGCGTTAGCCGGTGGTTCTTGGTGGTCACTGGCGGTTTCTGGTGGTGGCTCTTAGTCTCTAG
Organism: Procambarus clarkii; assembly: GCF_040958095.1. Classification (NCBI taxonomy): domain Eukaryota; kingdom Metazoa; phylum Arthropoda; class Malacostraca; order Decapoda; family Cambaridae; genus Procambarus; species Procambarus clarkii. The sequence continues at coordinate 37,540,457 of NC_091185.1, read as the reverse complement.
TGGTGGCTAGTGATCTCTGGTGGTGACTGTTAGTGGCTGGAGGTGGCTGGTGGTCCCTGGTGGTCACTGGTGGGGGCAGGCGGTCCTTGGTGGTGGCAGGTGGTAGCTGGTAGTCCCTGCTGGTAGGTGGTGGTCCCCAGTGGTGGCCGGTGGTCTCTGGTGGTGGCTAATAGTCCCAAGTGGTGGCTGTTGGTGTATGGTGGTATCTGGTAGTCTCTGGTGGTGGTTGGTGGTCTCTGGTGGTGGCTGGCGGTCCCTGGTGGTGGCAGGTGGTCCCTGTTGTTGGCCGGTGGTCCCTGGTGGTCGCCGGCGGTTCCTGGTGGTGGCTGGTGGTCCCTGGTGGTGGCTGGCGGTTCCTGGTGGTGGCTGGTTGTCTCTGGTGGTGGCAGGTGGTCCCAGATGGTGGCAGGTGGTCCCTGATGGTGGCAGGTGGTCCCTAGTGGTGGCTGGTGGTTCCTGGTGGTGGCTGGTGCTCCTAGGTGGTGTCTGCTGGTGGCAGCGTGTCCCTGGCGGTGGCTGGTGATCCCTGGCGTTGGCCGGTGGTCACTGATGGTGGCTGGTTGTCCCAGGTGGTGGCAGATGGTAGCTGGTGGTCCCTGGTGATAGCTGTCGGTGGCAAGTGGTCCCTGGCGGTGGCTGGTGGGTCACTGGAGGTAACTGGTGGTCCCAGGAGGTGGATGGTGGTCCTGGTGGTGGCATGTGGTCCCTGGTGCTGGCCGGTGGTCCCTGGCGGTCGCATGCGGTTCCTAGTGGTGGATGGTGATCTCTGGTGGTGGCTGGTGGTCCCTAGTGGTGGCTGGTGGTAGCTGGTGATCCCTGGTGGTGACTGCCGGTGGCAGGTGGTCCCTGGTGGTGGCTGGTGGTTCCTGGTGGTGGCTGGTGGTCCTAGGTGGTGTCTACTGGTGGCAGGGTGTCCCTGACGGTGGCTGGTGGACCCTGGTGGTGGCTGGTAGTCGCTGGCGTTCGCTGTATGTCCCTGGTGGTGGCTGGCGGTCCCTGGTGATGGCTGCCGGTGGCAGGTGGTCTCTGGCGGTGGCTGGTGGGTAACTGGAGGTGGCCGGTGGTCCCTGGTAGTGGCTGGTGATCCCTCGTGGTGGCGGGTGGTCCCTGGTGTTAGCCGGTGGTTCTTGGTGGTCACTGGCGGTTTCTGGTGGTGGCTCTTAGTCTCTGGTGGTGGCTAGTGATCTCTGGTGGTGACTGTTAGTGGCTGGAAGTGGCTGGTGGTCCCTGGTGGTCCCTGGTGGGGGCAGGTGGTCCTTGGTGGTGGCAGGTGGTAGCTGGTAGTCCCTGCTGGTAGCTGGTGGTCCCTAGTGATGGCCGGTGGTCCCTGGTGGTGGCTAATAGTCCCAAGTGGTGGCTGTTGGTGTATGGTGGTATCTGGTAATCTCTGGTGGTGGTTGGTGGTCTCCGGTGGTGGCTGGCGGTCCCTGGTGGTGGCTGGTGGTCCCTGGTGGTGGCTGCCGGTGGCAGGTAGTCTCTGGCGGTGGCTGGTGGGTAACTGGAGGTGGCCGGTGGTCCCTGGTAGTGCCTGGTGATCCCTCGTGGTGGCAGGTGGTCCCTGGTGTTAGCCGGTGGTTCTTGGTGGTCACTGGCGGTTTCTGGTGGTGGCTCTTAGTCTCTAGTGGTGGCTAGTGATCTCTGGTGGTGACTGTTAGTGGCTGGAGGTGGCTGGTGGTCCCTGGTGGTCACTGGTGGGGGCAGGTGGTCCTTGGTGGTGGCAGGTGGTAGCTGGTAGCCCCTGCTGGTAGGTGGTGGTCCCTAGTGGTGGCCGGTGGTCCCTGGTGGTGGCTAATAGTCCCAAGTGGTGGCTGTTGGTGTATGGTGGTATCTGGTAGTCTTTGGTGGTGGTTGGTGGTCTCTGGTGGTGGCTGGCGGTCCCTGGTGGTGGCTGGTGGTCCCTGGTGGTGGCTAGTAGAGGCAGGTGGTCCCTGGTGATGGCTGTGCTCCCTGGTAGTGGCTGGTGGTCCCTGGTGGTGGCCGGTGGTCGCAGGTGTTGACTGGTTGTCCCTGGTGGTAGAAGGTGGTAGCTAGTGGTCCCTGGTCGTGGCTGTCGGTGGCAAGAGGTCCCTGGCGGTGGCTGGTGGTTCACTGGAGGTGGCTGGTGGTCCCAGTTGGTGGATAGTAGTCCCTGGTGGTGGTAGGTGGTCCCTGGTGTTGGCCGGCGGATCCTAGTGGTGGCTGGTGGTCTCTGGTGGTGGCTGGTGGTCCCTGGTGGTGGCTGGTGGTGGATAGTGGTTCCTGGTGGTGGCAGGTGGTCCCTGGTGGTGGCTGATAGTGGCTGGTGGTAGCTGTGGGTCTCTGGTGGTGGCTGCCGGTGGCAGGTGGTCCCTGGTGGTGGCTGCTGGTCGCTGGCGGTTCCTGGTGGTGGCTGGTGGTCTCTGGTGGTGGCTGGTGATCTCTGGTGGTGGCTGTTGGTGGCTGCTGGTCCCTTATGGTAGCTGGTGGTATCTGGTGGTAGCTGGTGGTCCCTGGTGGTGGCAAATGGTCCCAGGAGGTGGCAGGTGGTGGCTGGTAGTCCCTGCTGGTGGCTAGTGGTCCTTAGCGGTGGCTGGTGGTCCTTGGTGGTGGCTGGTGGTTCCTGGTGGAAGCTGTTGGTCCCTGGTGGTGGCTGGTGGTCCCTATTGTTGGCAGGTAGTCCCTGGTGGTGGCTGGTGGTCCTTGCTGGTGGCTGGTGGTCCCCGGTGGTAGCTGGTGGTCCCTGGTGGTGGCAGGTGGTCCCTGGTGATGGCTGAGCTCCCTGGTAGTGGCTGGTGGTCCCTGGTGGAGGCAGGTGTTAGCTGGTGGTCCCTGGTGGGGACTGTCGGTGGCAGGTGGTCCCTGGCGGTGGCTGGTGGGTCACTGGAGGTAGCTGTTGGTCCCAGGTTGTGGATGGTGGTACCTGGTGTTGGTCGGTGGTCCCTGGTGGTGGCAGGTGGTCCCTGCCGTCAATGCCCTGGTGGTCTGGTCGTCTCATGCGGTTCCTAGTGGTGGCTGGTGGTCTCTGGTGGTGGCTGTTGGTCCCTGGTGGTGGCTGATGGTGGCTGGTGGTAGCTGGTGATCTCTTGTGGTGGCCGCCGGTGGCAGGTGGTCCCTGGTGGTGGCTGTTGGTCCCTGATGGTGGCTGGGGGTCCCTAGTGGTGGCTGGTGGTTCCTGGTAGTGGCTGGTGGTCCTAGGTGGTGTCTACTGGTGGCAGGGTGTCCCTGACGGTGGCTGGTGGACCCTGGTGGTGGCTAGTAGTTGCTGGAGATGGCTGTATGTCCCTGGTGGTGGCTGGTGGTCCCTGGTTTTGCCTGCCGGTGGCAAGTGGTCTCTGGCGGTGGCTGGAGGTTCACTGGAGGTGGCTGGTGGTCCCTGGTAGTGGCTGATGATCCCTCGTGGTGGCAGGTGGTCCCTGGTGTTAGCCGGTGGTTCTTGGTGGTCACTGGCGGTTCCTGCTGGTGGCTCTTAGTCTCTAGTGGTGGCTAGTAATCTCTGGAGGTGGCTGTTAGTGGCTGGTGGTGGCTGGTGGTCCCTGGTGGTCCTTGGTGGGGGCAGGTGGTCCCTGGTGGTGGCAGGTAGTAGCTGGTGGTCCCTGCTGGTAGCTGGTGGTCCTTAGTGGTGGCCAGTGGTCCCTGGTGGTGGCTGATAGTCCCAAGTGGTGGCTGTTGGTGTATGGTGGTAACTGGTGGTTCCTGGTGGTGGTTGATGGTCTCTGGTGGTGGCTGGTGGTCCCAGTTGGTGGATAGTGGTCCCTGGTGGTGGCAGGTGGTCCCTGGTGTTGGCCGGCTGATCCTAGTGGTGGCTGGTGGTCTCTGGTGGTGGCTGGTGGTCCCTGGTGGTGGCTGGTGGTGGATAGTGGTCCCTGGTGGTGGCAGGTGGTCCCTGGTGGTAGCTGAGAGTGGCTGGTGGTAGCTGGTGGTCTCTGGTGGTGGCTGCCGGTGGCAGGCGGTCCCTAGTAGTGGCAGGTGGTCCCTGGTGGTGGCTGATAGTGGCTGGTGGTAGCTGGTGGTCTCTGGTGGTTGCTGCCGGTGGCAGGTGGTCCCTGGTGGAGGCTGGTGGTCGCTGGCGGTTCCTGGTGGTGGCTGGTGGTCTCTGGTGGTGGCTGGTGATCTCTGGTGGTGGCTGTTGGTGGCTGGTGGTGGCTGGTGGTCCCTTTTGGTAGCTGGTGGTATCTGGTGGTGGCTGGTGGTCCCTGGTGGAAGCTGCTGGTCTCTGGTGGTGGCTGGTGGTCCCTATTGTTGGCAGGTAGTCCCTGGTGGTGGCTGGTGGTTCCTGGTGGTGGCTGGTGGTCCCTTGTGGTGGCTGGTGGTCCCTGGTGGTGGCTGGTGGTCCCTGGTGGTGGCTGTTGGTCCCTGGTGGTGGCTGGTTGTGGCAGGTGGTCCCTGGTGATGGCTGAGCTCCCTGGTAGTGGCTGGTGGTCCCTGGTGGTGGCAGGTGTTAGCTGGTGGTCCCTGGTGGTGACTGTCGGTAGCAGGTGGTCCCTGGCGGTGGCTGGTGGGTCACTGGAGGTGGCTGCAGGTCCCAGGTGGTGGATGGTGGTCCCTGGTGTTGGTCGGTGGTCCCTGGTGGTGGCAGGTGGTCCCTGGTCGTCGCATGCGGTTCCTAGTGGTGGCTGGTGGTCTCTGGTGGTGGCTGGAGGTCCCTGGTGGTGGCCGATGGTGGCTGGTGGTAGCTGGTGGTCTGTTGTGTTGGCTGGCGGTGGCAGGTGGTCCTTGGTGGTGGCTGGTGGTTCCAGGTGGTGGCAGGTGGTCCTAGGTGGTGTCTGCTGGTGGCAGAGTGTCCCTGCCGGTGGCTGGTGGTCCCTGGTGGTGGTTGGTAGGTTCTGGCAGTGGCTGGTTGTCCCTGGTGGGGGCTGGTTGAAGCTAGTGGTCGCTGATGGTGGCTGCCGGTGGCAAAAGGTCCCTGGTGGTGGCTGATGGGTCACTGGAGGTGGCTGGTGGTCCCTGTGGGTGGCAGGTGGTCCCTGGTATTGGCCGGTGGTTCTTGGTGGTCGCTGGCGGTTCCTGGTGGTGGCTGGTGGTCTCTGGTGGTGGCTGGTGATCTCTGGTGGTGGCTGTTGGTAGCTGGTGGTGGCTGGTGGTCCCTTATGGTAACTGGTGGTATCTGGCGGTGGCTGGTGGTCCCTGGAGGGGGCAGGTGGTCCCTGGTAGTGGCTGGTGGTCCCTGCTGGTGGCTGGTGGTCCCTAGTAGAGGCTAGTGGTCCCTGCTGGTGGCTGTTGGTTTGTGGTGGTAACTGGTGGTCCCTGGAGGTGGCTCAAGGTGGCAGGTGGTCCCTGGCGGTGGGTGGTGGTCCCTGGTGGGGCAGGTGGTCCCTGGTGGTGGCTGGTGGTCCCTGGTGGAAACTGGTTGTCACTGATGGTGGCTGCCGGTGGCAGGTGGTCCCTGGTGGTGGCTCGTGGTCCCTATTGTTGGCAGGTAGTCCCTGGTGGTGGGTGGTGGTCCCTGGTGATGGCAGGTGGTCCCTGGTGATGGCTGAGCTTCTGGTAATTGCTGGTGGTCCCTGTTGGTGGCTGGTGATCGCTGGTGGTGGCTGGTTGTAGCTGGTGGTCTCTGGTGGTGGCAGGTGGTCCTTGATGGTGGCTGGTGGTCCCTGGTGGTGGCTCCCGGTGGCAGGTGGTCCCTGGCGGTGGCTGGTGGTCCCTGGTGGTGGCTGGTGGTGGCTGGTGGAAGCTGATTATCCCTGGTGGCAGGTGGTCCCTGGAGGTGGCTGGTGGTCCCTATTGTTGACAAGTAGTTCCTAGTTGTGGCTGGTGGTTCCTGGTGGTGGCTGGAGGTCCTAGTTGGGGTCTGCTGGTGGTAGGGTATCCCTGGCGGTGGTTGGTGGTCCCTGGTGGTGGCTGGTGGTCGCTGGTGGTGGCTAATTGTCGCTGGTGGTGGCTGTTGGTAGCTGGTGGTCCCTGGTGATGGCTGCCTTTGGCAGGTAGTCCCTGGCAGTGGCTGGTGGGTCATTGGGGGTGGCTGGTGGTCCCAGGTGGTGGATGGTGGTCCCTGGTGGTGGCAGGTGGTCCCTGGTGTTGGCCGGTGGTCCATGGTGGTCGCCGGTGGTTCCTGGTGGTGGCTGGTGTTCTCTGGTCGTGGCTGGTGGTACCTGGTGGTGGCTGGTGGTCGCTGTTGGTGGCTGATGGTCCCTGCTGTTGGCTGGTGGTAGCTGGTAGTCCCTGGTGAATGCTAGTGGTCCCAGGTGGTGGCTGGAGGTCCCTGGTGGTGGCTGGTGGTGGCAGGTAGTCCCTGGTGGTTTCTGGTGGTCCCTGGTGGTGGCAGGTAGTCCCTGGTGGCTGCTGGTGGTCCCTGGTTGTGGCAGGTCGTCCCTGGTGATGGCTGTGCTCCCTGGTAGTGGCAGGTGTTCCCTGGTGGTGGCTGGTGGTCGCTAGAAGTGGCGCTTGGTCTCTGGTGGTGGTTTTTGGTCCCTGATGGTGGCTGGTGGTTCCTAGTGGTGGCTTGTGGTTCCTGTTGGTTCCTGGTGGTGGCTGGTGATCCTATGTGGTGTCTGCTGGTGGCAGGGTCTCCCTGGCGGTGGCTGGGGTCCCTGGTGGTGGCAGGTGGTCCCTGGTGGTGGCTGGTGGTGGCAGGTAGTCCCTGGTGGTTGCTGGTGGTCCCTGGTTGTGGCAGATCGTCCCTGGTGATGGCTGTGCTCTCTGGTAGTGGCAGGTGTTCCCTGGTGGTGGCTGGTGGTCGCTAGAAGTGGCGCTTGGTCCCTGGTGGTGGCTGGTGGTCCCTGATGGTGGCTGGTGGTTCCTAGTGGTGGCGTGTGGTTCCTGTTGGTTCCTGGTGGTGGCTGGTGATCCTAGGTGGTGTCTGCTGGTGGCAGGGTCTCCCTGGCGGTGATTGGTGGTCCCTGGTGGTGGCAGGTGGTCCCTGGTGGTGGCAGGTGGTGGCTGGTGGTGCCTGGTGGTGGCTGGTGGTCCCTGGTGGTGGCTGGTTGTCCCTTGTGGTGGCTGCCGGTGGCAGGTGGTCTCTGGTTGTGGCTGGTGGTCCCTATTGTTGGCAGGTAGTCCCTGGTGGTGGCTGGTGGTCCCTGGTGGTGGCAGGTGGTCCCTGACGATGGCTGAGCTCACTGGTAGTTGCTGGTGGTCCCTGGTTGATACCTGGTTGATACCTGGTTGATGGGGTTCTGGGAGTTCTTCAACTCCCCAAGCCCGGCCCGAGGCCAGGCTTGACTTGTGAGAGTTTGGTCCACCAGGCTGTTGCTTGGAGCGGCCCGCAGGCCCACATACCCACCACAGCCCAGTTGGTCCGGCACTCCTTGGAGGAATAAATCTAGTTTCCTCTTGAAAATGTTCACGGTTGTTCCGGCAATATTTCTTATGCTTGCTGGGAGGACGTTGAACAACCGCGGACCTCTGATGTTTATACAGTGTTCTCTGATTGTGCCTATGGCACCTCTGCTCTTCACTGCTCTTCTACATTTTCTTCCATATCGTTCACTCCAGTACGTTGTTATTTTACTGTGTAGATTTGGTACTTGGCACTCCAGTATCTTCCAGGTGTATATTATTTGATATCTCTCTCGTCTTCTTTCTAGTGAGTACATTTGGAGGGCTTTGAGACGATCCCAATAATTTAGGTGCTTTATTGCGTCTATGCGTGCCGTATATGTTCTCTGTATTCCCTCTATTTCAGCAATCTCTCCTGCTCTGAAGGGGGAAGTGAGTACCGAGCAGTACTCAAGATGGGACAACACAAGTGACTTGAAGAGTACAACCATTGTGATGGGATCCCTGGATTTGAAAGTTCTCGTAATCCATCCTATCATTTTTCTGGCTGTCGCAATATTTGCTTGGTTATGCTCCTTAAACGTTAGGTCGTCAGACATTATTATTCCCAAATCCTTTACATGCTGTTTTCCTACTATGGGTACATTTGATTGTGTTTTGTACTCTGTATTATGTTTAAGGTCCTCATTTTTACCGTACCTGAGTACCTGGAATTTATCACTGTTAAACATCATGTTATTTTCTGATGCCCAGTCGAAAACTTTATTAATATCATCTTGAAGTTTTTTAATGTCCTCAGCCGAGGTAATTTTCATACTGATTTTTGTGTCATCTGCAAAGGATGATACGAAGCTGTGACTTGTATTTTTGTCTATATCTGATATGAGAATAAGGAAAAGCAGCGGTGCAAGGACTGTACCCTGAGGTACAGAGCTTTTCACTGAACTTGGACTAGATTTTATATGGTTGACCGTTACTCGCTGAGTCCTGTTTGACAGAAAACTGAGTATCCAGCGTCCTACTTTACCGGTTATTTCCATTGACTTCATTTTGTGTGCTATCACGCCATGGTCACATTTATCGAAAGCCTTTGCAAAGTCCGTGTATATCACATCAGCATTCTGTTTTTCTTCTAATGCCTCAGTTACTTTGTCGTAGTGCTCAAGTAGCTGTGAGAGGCACGATCTTCCCGCTCGAAATCCATGTTGGCCTGGGTTGTGAAGGTCATTGGTCTCCATGAAATTGGTGACCTGACTCCTAATCACTCTCTCAAATACTTTTATGATGTGCGATGTTAGTGCAACTGGTCTATAATTTTTTGCCAATGCTTTGCTCCCTCCCTTGTGTAGAGGGGCTATGTCTGCTACTTTAAGTGCATCTGGTATCTCCCCCGTGTCCAAGCTCTTCCTCCACACTATACTGAGTGCCTGTGCTACCGGCACTTTGCATTTCTTTATAAATATTGAATTCCATGAGTCTGGACCTGGGGCCGAGTGCATGGGTATGTTTTCAATTTCTTTTTCAAAATTTAGTGCGCTCGTGTTTATATCAGTTATATTTACAGGGGGTTGAATATCCCGCATAAAGAAATTGTCTGGATCTTCCACCTTCATGTTGTTTATTGGAGTGCTAAACATGTCCTCATACTGCTTTTTTAGGATTTCACTAATTTCTTTGTCATCCTCCGTGTATGAACCTTCACTTGTACGAATAGGTCCAATACTGGCAGTGGTTTTTGCTTTTGATTTCGCATATGAGAAGAAATATTTTGGATTTTTCTTTATCTCCTGAATTGCTTTCTGTTCTAACAGCCTTTCTTCAGTTTCATATGAGTGTTTCAATTTCCGCTCGATTTCTTCAGTCTCCTTATTTAAATTATTCCTTCTTTGACGGGAAATTCGTGTCTGCATAAGCAGTTCCGTTATTTTTTTCCTGCGTTTATAGTGTCGTCTGCGTTCTCTTTCTACGTTAGCTCTCTTTCTGGCTTTCCTCAAAGGAACATGTTTCAGACAGACTTGATACGCTTCTGAAGTCAGTGTTCCTATTCCTTCTGTAGGACTTGTATTACTTAGAACAGTTCCCCATGGAATGTTTGTAAGTTCCCTGTTTATTATCTCCCAGTCTATCCTTTTATTATTAAAATTGAATTGAAGCCCCTCTCGCTTTATCAACGTTTTAGGTCTATTCTGAGTATTAATGGTCGTTTGCACTTCAATGAGTTTGTGATCTGAGTATGTGGTATCTGATATCGTAATGTCTCTGATAATGTCTTCATTGTTCGTAAAGACCAGATCTAGTATATTTTCATTTCTCGTCGGCTCCGATATCTGCTGATTGAGTGAAAATTTGTCACAGAATTTAAGTAGTTCTCTAATCTGTGGTTGGTTAGGTCCTGATAGATTTCCTGGTATAATATTATTGTTTGCTATTTTCCACCTGAGACTAGGCAAGTTGAAGTCACCTAGGAAGATAATATCAGGTATCGGGTTCACCAAATTATCAAGGCTATTCTCTATTTTGCTTATCTGTTCTGTGAATTCCTCAGCCGTTGCATCTGGCGGCGCACGGTACGTCTACCCCCTCCCTCGACCTCGACCTGACTCCTGACCTGGTGGTGGCTGGTAGTCGCTGGTGGTGGCTGGTGGTCCTTGGTGGTGGCTGGTTGGAGCTGGTGGTCCCTGGTGGTGGCTGCTGGTCCCTGGTGGTGGCTGCCGGTGGCAGGTGGTCTCTGGTGGTGACTGGTGGTCCCTGATGGAGGCTGGTGGTCTCTAGTGCTGGCTGGTGGTTCCTGGTGGTGGCTGGTGGTTCTAGTTGGGGTCTGCTGGTGGCAGGGTATCCCTGGAGGTGGATGGTGGTCCCTGGTGGTGGTCGGTGGTCGCTGGTGGTGGCTGGTGGTTCCTGGTGGTGGCTGGTAGTCGCTGGCGGTGGCTGGTTGTCCCTGGTGGTGGCTGGTGGAAGCTGGTGGTCTCTGGTGGTGGCTGCGGGTGAAAGGAGGTCCCTGGTGGTGGTTGATGGGTCACTGGAGGTGGCTCCCGGTGGTCCCTGGGGGTGGCTGGTGGTCCCTGGTGGTGGCAGGTGGTCCCTGATGGTGGCAGGTGGTCCCTGGTATTGGCCGGTGGTTCTTGGTGGTCGCTGGCGATTCCTCATGGTGGCTGGTGATCTCTGGTGGTGGCTAGTGGTGACTGGTGGTCCCCTATGATAGCTGGTGGTATCTGGTGGTGGCTCGTGGTCCCTGGTAGGGGCAGGTGGTCCCTTGTGGTGGCTGGTGGTCCCTGGTGGTGGCTGATGGTCCCTGGTGGTGGCTCCCGGTGGAAGGTGGTCCCTGGCGGTGGCTGGTGGTCCCTGGTGGTGGCTGTGCTCCCTGGTGGTGGATCGTGGTCCCTGGTGGTGGATCGTGGTCCCTGGTGGTGGATCGTGGTCCCTGGTGGTGGCTGGTGGTCCCTGGTGGTGGCTTGTGGTCCCCTGATGGTGTCTGGTGGTCCCTAGAGGTGGCTGGTGGTTCCTGGTGGTCCTAGGTGGTGTCTTTTGGTGGCAGGGTATCCCTGACGGTGGCTGGTGGTCCCTGGTGGTGGTGGCTGGTGGTCCCTGGTGGTAGCTGGTCGTATCTGGTGGTGGCTGGTGGGAGCAGGTGATCCCTGGTGATGGCAGGTGGTGGCTGGTGGTCCTAGGTGGTGTCTGCTTGTGGCAGGGTGTCTCTGGCGGTGGCTGGTGGCCCCTGGTGGTGGCTGGTGGTCGCTGGTGGTGCTTGATGGTCCCTGGTGTTGGCTGGTGGTAGCTGATAGTCCCTGGTGATGGCTAATGGTCCCAAGTGGTGGCTGGAGGTCCGTGGTGGTGGCTGGTAATGGCAGGTGGTCCCTGATTTTGGGTGGTGGTCCCTGGTGGAAGCTAGGGGTCCCTGGTGGTGGCCGGTGGTCCCTATTGTTGGCAGGTAGACCCTGGTGGTGGCTGGTTGTCCCAGCTGGACGCTGGTGGTCCCGGGTGGTGGCTGGTCCCTGATAGGTGGTAGGTAGTCCTTGATGGTGGCTGTTGGTCCCAATTGTTGGCAGGTAGTCCCTGGTTGTGGCTGGTGGTCCCTGGTGGTAGCAGGTAGTCCCTGGTGGTTGCTGGTGGTCCCTGGTTGTGGCAGGTGGTCCCTGGTGATGGCTGTGCTCCCTGGCAGTGGCTGGTGTTCCCTGGTGGTGGCTGGTGGTCCCTGGTGGTGGCTGGTGGTCCCTGATGGTAGCTGGTGGTCCCTGGTGATGGCTGAGGTCCCTGGATGTTGCTGGTGGTCCCTGGTGGTGGCTGGTGGTCGCTAATGGTGGCTGGTGGTCCCTGGTGGTGGCTGGTGGTCCCTGGTTGTAGCTGGTGGTCCCTGGTGGTAGCTGGTGGTCCGTGCTGGTTGCTGGTGGTCCCTATTGTTGGCAGGTAGTCCCTGGTGGTGGCTGGTGGTCCCTGGTGGTGGCAGGAGGTCCCTGGTGTTGGCCGGTGGTCCCTGGTGGTCGCATGCGGTTCCTAGTGGTAGCTGGTGGTCTCTGGTGTTGGCTGGTGGTCCCTGGAGGTGGCTGGGGTTAGCTAGTGGTCCCTGGTAGTGGCCGCCGGTGGCAGGTGGTCCCTGGTGGTGGCTGGTGGTCCCTGATGGTGGCTGGGGGTCCCTAGTGGTGGCTGGTGATTCCAGGTGGTGGCTGGTGGTCCTTGGTGGTGTCTGCTGGTGGCAGGGTGTCCCTGACGGTGGTTGGTGGTCCCTGGTGGTGGCTGATGGGTCACTGGAGGTTGCTGGTGGTACCTGGGAGTGGCTGGTGGTCCCTGGTGATGGCAGGTGGTCCCTGGTGTTGGCCGGTGGTCCCTGGTGGTCGCATGCGGTTCGTAGTGGTGGCTGGTGGTCTCTGGTGGTGGCAGGTGGTCCCTGGCGGTGGCTGGTGGTCCTTGATGGTGGCTGGGGGTCTCTGGTGTGGCTGGCGGTTCCTGGTGGCGGCTGGTGGTCCTAGGTGGTGTCTACTGGTGGCAGGGTGTCCCTGACGGTGGCTGGTAGTCCCTGGTGGTGGCCGGTAGTCGCTGGCGGTTCCTGGTGGTGGCTGGTGGTCTCTGGTGGTGGCCGGTGATCTCTGGTAGTGGCTGTTGGTATGTGGTGGTGGCTTGTGGTCCCTGGTGGCGGCTGGTGGTCGCTGATGGTCCCTGGTGGTGGCAGGTGGGAGCTGGTGGCAGGTGGTCCCTACTGTTGGCAGGTAGTCCTTGGTGGTGGCTGGTGGTCCCTGGTGGTGGCTGTTGGTCCCTGGTGGTGGCTGTTGGTCCCTGGTGGTGGCTGGTGGTGGCTGTGCTCCCTGGTAGTTGCTGGTGGTCCCTGGTGGTGGCTGGTGGTAACTAGTACTAACTGGTGGTTCCAGGTGGTGGCTGGTGCTCCTAGGTGGTGTCTGCTGGTGGCAGGGTGTCCCTGGCGGTGGCTGGTGATCCCTGGTGTTGGCCAGTGGTCGCTGGTGTTGGCCGGTGGTTCTTGGTGGTCGCTGGCGGTACCTGGTGGTGGTTGGTGGCCTCTGGTGGTGGCTGGTGATCTCTAGTGGAAGCTGGTGGTATCTGGTGGTGGCTGGTTGTCCCTGGTGGGAGCAGGTGGTCTCTGGTGGTGGCAGGTGGTGGCTGGTGGTCCATGCTGGTGGCTGCTGGTCTCTAGTGGTGGCTGGTGGTCCCTGGTGGTGGCTGATGGTCCCTGGTGGTGGCTGTTGGTATGTGGTGGTAGCTGGTCGTCCCAGGTGGTGGCTCCCGGTGGCAGGTGGTCCCTGGCGGTGGCTGGTGGTCCCTGGTGGTGGCAGGTGGTCCCTGGAGGAAGTTGATGGTCCCTGGTGGTGGCTGACGGTGTCAGGTGGTCCCTGGCGGTGGCTGGTGGGTCACTGGAAGTGGCTGGTGGTCCCAGGTGGTGGATAGTGGTCCCTGGTGGTGGCAGGTTTTCCCTGGTGTTGGCCGGTGGTCCCTGGTGGTCGCATGCGGTTCGTAGTGGTGGCTGGTGTTCTCTGGTGGTGGCAGGTGGTCCCTGGCGGTGGCAGGTGGTCCCTAATGGTGGCTGGGGGTCTCTGGTCGTGGCTGGCTGTTTCTGGTGGTGGCTGGCGGTCCTAGGTGGTGTCTACTGGTGGCAGGGTGTCCCTGACGGTGGCTGGTAGTCCCTGGTGGTGGCTGGTAGTCGCTGGCGGTGGCAGGTGATCCCTGGTGGTGGCTGGTAGTCGCTGGCGGTGGCTGGTGGTCCCTGGTGGTTGCTGGTGGTCCCTGGTGGTGTTTGGTGGTCCCCGGTGGTGGCTGGTGGTCCCTGGTGGTGGCCGGTGCTCCCTGGTGATGGCTGGTGGTCCCTGGTGGTTACTGGTGGTCCCTGGAGGTGGCTGGTGGTCCTTGGTGGTGGCTGGTAGTCCCTGGTGGTGGCTGGTAGTCCCTGGTGGTGGCTGGTGGGAGCAGGTGATCCCTGGTGGTGGCAGGTGGTCCCTGGTGGTGGCTGGTGGTCCCTGGTGGTGGCTGTTGGTCCCTGATGGTGGCTGGTGGTCCCTGGTGGTGGCTGGCTGGTCCTAGTGGTGGCTGGTGGTTCCTGGTGGTGGCTGGTGGTCCCTGGTGGTGGCTGGTGGTCCCTGGTGGTGGCTGATGGTCCCTGGTGGTGGCAGGTTGTCCCTAGTGATGGCTGTTCTCCATGGTAGTGGCTGGTGGTCCCTTGTGGTGGCTGGTGGTCCCTGGTGGTGGCTGGTGGTCCCTTGTGGTGGCTGGTGGTTCCTGGTGGTGGTTGTCTGTGGCAAGTGGTCCCTGGCGGTGGCTGGTGGGTCACTGGAGATAGCTGGTGGTCTCAGGTGCTGGATGGTGGTCCCTGGTGGTGGCAGGAGGTTCCTGTTGTTGGCCGGTGGTCCCTGGTGGTCGCCGGTGGTTCCCAGTCGTGGCCGGTGGTCTCTGGTAGTGGCTGGGGGTCCCTGATGGTGGCTGGTGATGGCTGGTGGTAGCTGGTGGTCCCTGGTGGTGGCTGCTGATGGCAGGTGGTCTCTGGTGTTGGCTGGGGGTCCCTTATGGTGGCTGGGGGCCCCAAGTGGTGGCTGGTGGTCTCTGGTAGTGGCTGGTGGTCCCTGGTGGTGGCAGGTGGTCCCTGCTGGTGGCATGTGATGGCTGGTGGTCCTTGCTGGTGGCTGGTGGTCCCTAGTGGTGGCTGCTGGTCCCTGGTGGTGGCTGGCGGTCCCTGGTGGTGGCTGGTGGTCCATAGTGGTGGCTGGTGATTTCAGGTGGTCCCTGGTGATGGCTTTGCTCCCTGGTAGTGGCTGATGGTCCCTGGTAGTGGCTGGTGGTCCCTGGTGGTCCCTGATGGTGGCGGTCGGTGGCAGGTGGTCCCTGGTGGTGGCTGGTGGGTCACTGGAGGTGGCTGGTGGTCCCAGGTGGTGGATGGTGGTCCCTGTTGGTGGCAGCTGGTCTCTCGTGATGGCCAGTGGTCCCTGGTAGTCGCATGCAGTTCCTAGTGTTGGCTGGTGGTCTCTGGTGGTGGCAGGTGGTCCCTGGTGGTGGCTGGTGGTAGTTGTGGTCCCTGGTGGTGGCTGCCGTTGGCCGGTGGTCCCTGGAGGTGGCTGGTGGTCCTAGGTGGTGTCTGCTGGTGATAGGGTGTCCCTGACGGTGGATGGTGGTCCCTGGTGGTGGCTGGTAGTCGCTGGCTGGTTCTCCCTGGTTGTGGCTGCTGGAAGTTGGTGGTTCCAGGTGGTCGCTGCCGGTGGCAGGAGGTCCCTGGCGGTGGCTGATGGGTCACTGGAGGTGGCTGGTGGTCCCTGGGGGTGGCTGGTGGTCCCTGGTGGTGGCGGGTGGTCCCTGGTATTGGCCGGTGGTTCTTGGTGGTCGCTGGCGGTTCCTGGTGGTGGCTGGTGGTCTCTGGTGGTGGCTGGTGATTTCTGGTGGTGGCTGTTGGTGGCTGGTGGCCCCTTATGGTAGCTGGTGGTATCTGGTGGTGGCTCGTGGTCCCTGGTGGGGGGCAGGTGGTCCCTGGTGGTGGCAGGTGGTCCCTGGTGGTGACAGGTGGTCCCTGGTGATGGCTGAGCTCCTTGGTATTTGCTGGTGGTCCCTGATGGTGGCTGGTGGTTCCTGGTGGTGGATGGAATTCCTAGTTGGGGTCTGCTGGTGGTAGGGTATCCCTGGCGGTGGCTGGTGGTCCCTAGTGGTGCCCGGTGGTCGCTGGTGATGGCTGCCTTTGGCAGGTGGTCCCTGGCGGTGGCTGGTGGGTCATTGGGGGTGGCTGGTGGTCCCAGGTGGTGGATGGTGGTCCCTGGTGGTGGCAGGTGGTCCCTGGTGTTGTCCGGTGGTCCATGGTGGTCGCCGGTGGTTCATGGTGGTGGCTGGTGTTCTCTGGTCGTGGCTGGTGGTACCTGGTGGTGGCTGGTGGTCGCTGTTGGTGGCTGATGGTCCCTGGTGTTGGCTGGTGGTAGCTGGTAGTCCCTGGTGATGGCTAGTGGTCCCTAGTGGTGGCTGGAGGTCCCAGGTGGTGGCTGGTGGTGGCAGGTGGTGGCAGGTAGTCCCTGGTGGTTTCTGGTGGTCCCTGGTGGTGGCAGGTAGTCCCTGGTGTTTGCTGGTGGTCCCTGGTTGTGGCTGGTGGTCCGTGGTGATGGCTGTGCTCCCTGGTAGTGGCTGGTGTTCTCTGGTGGTGGCTGGTGGTCGCTGGAAGTGGCCGCCCAGCAAACAATTTTAGGTTGCCACAACATATCTGGAAAGTATTTGAAAGGATTGGAAACGTTTGTTTTATCGTATCAGATACGATATTGTGTGTGGACTTAAATAGGTTTCCAAAACTTATAACCAAGACATATGTATCTATCACTAATTTGAGATGTTGTGGCAACTTTACACTCCTAACATGAGTCATTCATAATCCATTCATACACCAATATGAATCTCTTGTGAAAGGTTTGAGCCTTATCTGAACCCTTTTCACATCTATGTGTTTAAAGTTAAATTTCTTGAAATTAAATTATATTATTTTATATATTATATTATTTTTATTATATTTTATTTTATAATGTATTATTATTTTTCTTATATATTTTTATATTATATTATTGTTTTCAATTTAAATATTAAAACCAATTTAAGGGTAAAAAAATCAAATAATTTATATTTCTTTAATTATTTACTAACAAATCAGCAAAAATTCAAAAAAATATGACCTATATAATTATATATATATAATATATATATAAATAATATATATATATAAATAATTTATATAATATATATATATATATATATATATATATATATATATATATATATATATATATATATATATATACAATCTTTGGACAACACCCACCAGTGGGACTCGAACCCAGAAAGCACAACTTCCTTCCAGTAGCTGGCATAACTAGTATGCTTTAACCCACTACGCCATCAGACCTTACAAAAGAAGTAGATAGTTCGAGATATATATATCTCAAACATCTCTACCTCCCGAAGGCACCAGATGAGTGAGGGGTCAGTCTGCATTTTTCGTCAAGCCACTGTCAATGTGAGAGAACTCGTGTCCATCTTATAAGCCTATACTTGCATAAACCACAAGTGAAGATAAACAATCTTTGGACAACACCCACCAGTGGGACTCGAACCCAGAAAGCACAACTACCTTCCAGTAGCTGGCATAACTAGTATGCTTTAACCCACTACGCCATCAGACCTTACAAAAGAAGTAGATAGTTCGAGATATATATATCTCAAACATCTCTACCTCCCGAAGGCACCAGATGAGTGAGGGGTCAGTCTGCATTTTTCGTCAAGCCACTGTCAATGTGAGAGA
Organism: Procambarus clarkii; assembly: GCF_040958095.1. Taxonomy (NCBI): domain Eukaryota; kingdom Metazoa; phylum Arthropoda; class Malacostraca; order Decapoda; family Cambaridae; genus Procambarus; species Procambarus clarkii. The sequence goes on along the minus strand of NC_091185.1, from coordinate 37,523,530 downwards.
ACTCGTGTCCAGCTTATAAGCCTATACTTGCATAAACCACAAGTGAAGATAAACAATCTTTGGACAACACCCACCAGTGGGACTCGAACCCAGAAAGCACAACTACCTTCCAGTAGCTGGCATAACTAGTATGCTTTAACCCACTACGCCATCAGACCTTACAAAAGAAGTAGATAGTTCGAGATATATATATCTCAAACATCTCTACCTCCCGAAGGCACCAGATGAGTGAGGGGTCAGTCTGCATTTTTCGTCAAGCCACTGTCAATGTGAGAGAACTCGTGTCCAGCTTATAAGCCTATACTTGCATAAACCACAAGTGAAGATAAACAATCTTTGGACAACACCCACCAGTGGGACTCGAACCCAGAAAGCACAACTACCTTCCAGTAGCTGGCATAACTAGTATGCTTTAAACCACTATGCCATCAGACCTTACAAAAGAAGTAGATAGTTCGAGATATATATATCTCAAACATCTCTACCTCCCGAAGGCACCAGATGAGTGAGGGGTCAGTCTGCATTTTTCGTCAAGCCACTGTCAATGTGAGAGAACTCGTGTCCAGCTTATAAGCCTATACTTGCATAAACCACAAGTGAAGATAAACAATCTTTGGACAACACCCACCAGTGGGACTCGAACCCAGAAAGCACAACTACCTTCCAGTAGCTGGCATAACTAGTATGCTTTAACCCACTACGCCATCAGACCTTACAAAAGAAGTAGATAGTTCGAGATATATATATCTCAAACATCTCTACCTCCCGAAGACACCAGATGAGTGAGGGGTCAGTCTGCATTTTTCGTCAAGCCACTGTCAATGTGAGAGAACTCGTGTCCAGCTTATAAGCCTATACTTGCATAAACCACAAGTGAAGATAAACAATCTTTGGACAACACCCACCAGTGGGACTCGAACCCAGAAAGCACAACTACCTTCCAGTAGCTGGCATAACTAGTATGCTTTAACCCACTACGCCATCAGACCTTACAAAAGAAGTAGATAGTTCGAGATATATATATCTCAAACATCTCTACCTCCCGAAGGCACCAGATGAGTGAGGGGTCAGTCTGCATTTTTCGTCAAGCCACTGTCAATGTGAGAGAACTCGTGTCCAGCTTATAAGCCTATACTTGCATAAACCACAAGTGAAGATAAACAATCTTTGGACAACACCCACCAGTGGGACTCGAACCCAGAAAGCACAACTACCTTCCAGTAGCTGGCATAACTAGTATGCTTTAACCCACTACGCCATCAGACCTTACAAAAGAAGTAGATAGTTCGAGATATATATATCTCAAACATCTCTACCTCCCGAAGGCACCAGATGAGTGAGGGGTCAGTCTGCATTTTTCGTCAAGCCACTGTCAATGTGAGAGAACTCGTGTCCAGCTTATAAGCCTATACTTGCATAAACCACAAGTGAAGATAAACAATCTTTGGACAACACCCACCAGTGGGACTCGAACCCAGAAAGCACAACTACCTTCCAGTAGCTGGCATAACTAGTATGCTTTAACCCACTACGCCATCAGACCTTACAAAAGAAGTAGATAGTTCGAGATATATATATCTCAAACATCTCTACCTCCCGAAGGCACCAGATGAGTGAGGGGTCAGTCTGCATTTTTCGTCAAGCCACTGTCAATGTGAGAGAACTCGTGTCCAGCTTATAAGCCTATACTTGCATAAACCACAAGTGAAGATAAACAATCTTTGGACAACACCCACCAGTGGGACTCGAACCCAGAAAGCACAACTACCTTCCAGTAGCTGGCATAACTAGTATGCTTTAACCCACTACGCCATCAGACCTTACAAAAGAAGTAGATAGTTCGAGATATATATATCTCAAACATCTCTACCTCCCGAAGGCACCAGATGAGTGAGGGGTCAGTCTGCATTTTTCGTCAAGCCACTGTCAATGTGAGAGAACTCGTGTCCAGCTTATAAGCCTATACTTGCATAAACCACAAGTGAAGATAAACAATCTTTGGACAACACCCACCAGTGGGACTCGAACCCAGAAAGCACAACTACCTTCCAGTAGCTGGCATAACTAGTATGCTTTAACCCACTACGCCATCAGACCTTACAAAAGAAGTAGATAGTTCGAGATATATATATCTCAAACATCTCTACCTCCCGAAGGCACCAGATGAGTGAGGGGTCAGTCTGCATTTTTCGTCAAGCCACTGTCAATGTGAGAGAACTCGTGTCCAGCTTATAAGCCTATACTTGCATAAACCACAAGTGAAGATAAACAATCTTTGGACAACACCCACCAGTGGGACTCGAACCCAGAAAGCACAACTACCTTCCAGTAGCTGGCATAACTAGTATGCTTTAACCCACTACGCCATCAGACCTTACAAAAGAAGTAGATAGTTCGAGATATATATATCTCAAACCTCTCTACCTCCCGAAGGCACCAGATGAGTGAGGGGTCAGTCTGCATTTTTCGTCAAGCCACTGTCAATGTGAGAGAACTCGTGTCCAGCTTATAAGCCTATACTTGCATAAACCACAAGTGAAGATAAACAATCTTTGGACAACACCCACCAGTGGGACTCGAACCCAGAAAGCACAACTACCTTCCAGTAGCTGGCATAACTAGTATGCTTTAACCCACTACGCCATCAGACCTTACAAAAGAAGTAGATAGTTCGAGATATATATATCTCAAACATCTCTACCTCCCGAAGGCACCAGATGAGTGAGGGGTCAGTCTGCATTTTTCGTCAAGCCACTGTCAATGTGAGAGAACTCGTGTCCAGCTTATAAGCCTATACTTGCATAAACCACAAGTGAAGATAAACAATCTTTGGACAACACCCACCAGTGGGACTCGAACCCAGAAAGCACAACTACCTTCCAGTAGCTGGCATAACTAGTATGCTTTAACCCACTACGCCATCAGACCTTACAAAAGAAGTAGATAGTTCGAGATATATATATCTCAAACATCTCTACCTCCCGAAGGCACCAGATGAGTGAGGGGTCAGTCTGCATTTTTCGTCAAGCCACTGTCAATGTGAGAGAACTCGTGTCCAGCTTATAAGCCTATACTTGCATAAACCACAAGTGAAGATAAACAATCTTTGGACAACACCCACCAGTGGGACTCGAACCCAGAAAGCACAACTACCTTCCAGTAGCTGGCATAACTAGTATGCTTTAACCCACTACGCCATCAGACCTTACAAAAGAAGTAGATAGTTCGAGATATATATATCTCAAACATCTCTACCTCCCGAAGGCACCAGATGAGTGAGGGGTCAGTCTGCATTTTTCGTCAAGCCACTGTCAATGTGAGAGAACTCGTGTCCAGCTTATAAGCCTATACTTGCATAAACCACAAGTGAAGATAAACAATCTTTGGACAACACCCACCAGTGGGACTCGAACCCAGAAAGCACAACTACCTTCCAGTAGCTGGCATAACTAGTATGCTTTAACCCACTACGCCATCAGACCTTACAAAAGAAGTAGATAGTTCGAGATATATATATCTCAAACATCTCTACCTCCCGAAGGCACCAGATGAGTGAGGGGTCAGTCTGCATTTTTCGTCAAGCCACTGTCAATGTGAGAGAACTCGTGTCCAGCTTATAAGCCTATACTTGCATAAACCACAAGTGAAGATAAACAATCTTTGGACAACACCCACCAGTGGGACTCGAACCCAGAAAGCACAACTACCTTCCAGTAGCTGGCATAACTAGTATGCTTTAACCCACTACGCCATCAGACCTTACAAAAGAAGTAGATAGTTCGAGATATATATATCTCAAACATCTCTACCTCCCGAAGGCACCAGATGAGTGAGGGGTCAGTCTGCATTTTTCGTCAAGCCACTGTCAATGTGAGAGAACTCGTGTCCAGCTTATAAGCCTATACTTGCATAAACCACAAGTGAAGATAAACAATCTTTGGACAACACCCACCAGTGGGACTCGAACCCAGAAAGCACAACTACCTTCCAGTAGCTGGCATAACTAGTATGCTTTAACCCACTACGCCATCAGACCTTACAAAAGAAGTAGATAGTTCGAGATATATATATCTCAAACATCTCTACCTCCCGAAGGCACCAGATGAGTGAGGGGTCAGTCTGCATTTTTCGTCAAGCCACTGTCAATGTGAGAGAACTCGTGTCCAGCTTATAAGCCTATACATGCATAAACCACAAGTGAAGATAAACAATCTTTGGACAACACCCACCAGTGGGACTCGAACCCAGAAAGCACAACTACCTTCCAGTAGCTGGCATAACTAGTATGCTTTAACCCACTACGCCATCAGACCTTACAAAAGAAGTAGATAGTTCGAGATATATATATCTCAAACATCTCTACCTCCCGAAGGCACCAGATGAGTGAGGGGTCAGTCTGCATTTTTCGTCAAGCCACTGTCAATGTGAGAGAACTCGTGTCCAGCTTATAAGCCTATACTTGCATAAACCACAAGTGAAGATAAACAATCTTTGGACAACACCCACCAGTGGGACTCGAACCCAGAAAGCACAACTACCTTCCAGTAGCTGGCATAACTAGTATGCTTTAACCCACTACGCCATCAGACCTTACAAAAGAAGTAGATAGTTCGAGATATATATATCTCAAACATCTCTACCTCCCGAAGGCACCAGATGAGTGAGGGGTCAGTCTGCATTTTTCGTCAAGCCACTGTCAATGTGAGAGAACTCGTGTCCAGCTTATAAGCCTATACTTGCATAAACCACAAGTGAAGATAAACAATCTTTGGACAACACCCACCAGTGGGACTCGAACCCAGAAAGCACAACTACCTTCCAGTAGCTGGCATAACTAGTATGCTTTAACCCACTACGCCATCAGACCTTACAAAAGAAGTAGATAGTTCGAGATATATATATCTCAAACATCTCTACCTCCCGAAGGCACCAGATGAGTGAGGGGTCAGTCTGCATTTTTCGTCAAGCCACTGTCAATGTGAGAGAACTCGTGTCCATCTTATAAGCCTATACTTGCATAAACCACAAGTGAAGATAAACAATCTTTGGACAACACCCACCAGTGGGACTCGAACCCAGAAAGCACAACTACCTTCCAGTAGCTGGCATAACTAGTATGCTTTAACCCACTACGCCATCAGACCTTACAAAAGAAGTAGATAGTTCGAGATATATATATCTCAAACATCTCTACCTCCCGAAGGCACCAGATGAGTGAGGGGTCAGTCTGCATTTTTCGTCAAGCCACTGTCAATCTGAGAGAACTCGTGTCCAGCTTATAAGCCTATACTTGCATAAACCACAAGTGAAGATAAACAATCTTTGGACAACACCCACCAGTGGGACTCGAACCCAGAAAGCACAACTACCTTCCAGTAGCTGGCATAACTAGTATGCTTTAACCCACTACGCCATCAGACCTTACAAAAGAAGTAGATAGTTCGAGATATATATATCTCAAACATCTCTACCTCCCGAAGGCACCAGATGAGTGAGGGGTCAGTCTGCATTTTTCGTCAAGCCACTGTCAATGTGAGAGAACTCGTGTCCAGCTTATAAGCCTATACTTGCATAAACCACAAGTGAAGATAAACAATCTTTGGACAACACCCACCAGTGGGACTCGAACCCAGAAAGCACAACTACCTTCCAGTAGCTGGCATAACTAGTATGCTTTAACCCACTACGCCATCAGACCTTACAAAAGAAGTAGATAGTTCGAGATATATATATCTCAAACCTCTCTACCTCCCGAAGGCACCAGATGAGTGAGGGGTCAGTCTGCATTTTTCGTCAAGCCACTGTCAATGTGAGAGAACTCGTGTCCAGCTTATAAGCCTATACTTGCATAAACCACAAGTGAAGATAAACAATCTTTGGACAACACCCACCAGTGGGACTCGAACCCAGAAAGCACAACTACCTTCCAGTAGCTGGCATAACTAGTATGCTTTAACCCACTACACCATCAGACCTTACAAAAGAAGTAGATAGTTCGAGATATATATATCTCAAACATCTCTACCTCCCGAAGGCACCAGATGAGTGAGGGGTCAGTCTGCATTTTTCGTCAAGCCACTGTCAATGTGAGAGAACTCGTGTCCAGCTTATAAGCCTATACTTGCATAAACCACAAGTGAAGATAAACAATCTTTGGACAACACCCACCAGTGGGACTCGAACCCAGAAAGCACAACTACCTTCCAGTAGCTGGCATAACTAGTATGCTTTAACCCACTACGCCATCAGACCTTACAAAAGAAGTAGATAGTTCGAGATATATATATCTCAAACATCTCTACCTCCCGAAGGCACCAGATGAGTGAGGGGTCAGTCTGCATTTTTCGTCAAGCCACTGTCAATGTGAGAGAACTCGTGTCCAGCTTATAAGCCTATACTTGCATAAACCACAAGTGAAGATAAACAATCTTTGGACAACACCCACCAGTGGGACTCGAACCCAGAAAGCACAACTACCTTCCAGTAGCTGGCATAACTAGTATGCTTTAACCCACTACGCCATCAGACCTTACAAAAGAAGTAGATAGTTCGAGATATATATATCTCAAACATCTCTACCTCCCGAAGGCACCAGATGAGTGAGGGGTCAGTCTGCATTTTTCGTCAAGCCACTGTCAATGTGAGAGAACTCGTGTCCAGCTTATAAGCCTATACTTGCATAAACCACAAGTGAAGATAAACAATCTTTGGACAACACCCACCAGTGGGACTCGAACCCAGAAAGCACAACTACCTTCCAGTAGCTGGCATAACTAGTATGCTTTAACCCACTACGCCATCAGACCTTACAAAAGAAGTAGATAGTTCGAGATATATATATCTCAAACATCTCTACCTCCCGAAGGCACCAGATGAGTGAGGGGTCAGTCTGCATTTTTCGTCAAGCCACTGTCAATGTGAGAGAACTCGTGTCCAGCTTATAAGCCTATACTTGCATAAACCACAAGTGAAGATAAACAATCTTTGGACAACACCCACCAGTGGGACTCGAACCCAGAAAGCACAACTACCTTCCAGTAGCTGGCATAACTAGTATGCTTTAACCCACTACGCCATCAGACCTTACAAAAGAAGTAGATAGTTCGAGATATATATATCTCAAACATCTCTACCTCCCGAAGGCACCAGATGAGTGAGGGGTCAGTCTGCATTTTTCGTCAAGCCACTGTCAATGTGAGAGAACTCGTGTCCAGCTTATAAGCCTATACTTGCATAAACCACAAGTGAAGATAAACAATCTTTGGACAACACCCACCAGTGGGACTCGAACCCAGAAAGCACAACTACCTTCCAGTAGCTGGCATAACTAGTATGCTTTAACCCACTACGCCATCAGACCTTACAAAAGAAGTAGATAGTTCGAGATATATATATCTCAAACATCTCTACCTCCCGAAGGCACCAGATGAGTGAGGGGTCAGTCTGCATTTTTCGTCAAGCCACTGTCAATGTGAGAGAACTCGTGTCCAGCTTATAAGCCTATACTTGCATAAACCACAAGTGAAGATAAACAATCTTTGGACAACACCCACCAGTGGGACTCGAACCCAGAAAGCACAACTACCTTCCAGTAGCTGGCATAACTAGTATGCTTTAACCCACTACGCCATCAGACCTTACAAAAGAAGTAGATAGTTCGAGATATATATATCTCAAACATCTCTACCTCCCGAAGGCACCAGATGAGTGAGGGGTCAGTCTGCATTTTTCGTCAAGCCACTGTCAATGTGAGAGAACTCGTGTCCAGCTTATAAGCCTATACTTGCATAAACCACAAGTGAAGATAAACAATCTTTGGACAACACCCACCAGTGGGACTCGAACCCAGAAAGCACAACTACCTTCCAGTAGCTGGCATAACTAGTATGCTTTAACCCACTACGCCATCAGACCTTACAAAAGAAGTAGATAGTTCGAGATATATATATCTCAAACATCTCTACCTCCCGAAGGCACCAGATGAGTGAGGGGTCAGTCTGCATTTTTCGTCAAGCCACTGTCAATGTGAGAGAACTCGTGTCCAGCTTATAAGCCTATACTTGCATAAACCACAAGTGAAGATAAACAATCTTTGGACAACACCCACCAGTGGGACTCGAACCCAGAAAGCACAACTACCTTCCAGTAGCTGGCATAACTAGTATGCTTTAACCCACTACGCCATCAGACCTTACAAAAGAAGTAGATAGTTCGAGATATATATATCTCAAACATCTCTACCTCCCGAAGGCACCAGATGAGTGAGGGGTCAGTCTGCATTTTTCGTCAAGCCACTGTCAATGTGAGAGAACTCGTGTCCAGCTTATAAGCCTATACTTGCATAAACCACAAGTGAAGATAAACAATCTTTGGACAACACCCACCAGTGGGACTCGAACCCAGAAAGCACAACTACCTTCCAGTAGCTGGCATAACTAGTATGCTTTAACCCATACTGGTCTGATGGCGTAGTGGGTTAAAGCATACTAGTTATGCCAGCTACTGGAAGGTAGTTGTGCTTTCTGGGTTCGAGTCCCACTGGTGGGTGTTGTCCAAAGATTGTTTATCTTCACTTGTGGTTTATGCAAGTATAGGCTTATATATATATATATATATATATATATATATATATATATATATATTTATATATAAGAATGTAGTGTAATAGTATATATATTATATATTACATATATATATATATATATATATATATATATATATATATATATATATATATATATATATATATATATTTATATATATATATATATATATATATATATATATATATATATATATATATATATATATATATATATATATATATATATATATATATATATATAAATAGGAAGGGAGTACCACCTCTAGCTGGAAGAAGGGGGACCCATAGCCTCGGAGGAAACCACGCATAACGCATTAGAGGGAATGTTTAGATCCCCTCCAATACAGTTTCTGTGTGCTTTTCTCCTACCACCCCCTTCCTTGAATATTTTTTGTGCTTTATTATGCATTTGATGGTTACAAGATATACATGGGTTGATACAAAAATAATAATGCAAAAAGGTGCTTAAAGGTTATGGATCTCTTGAAGAACACAACAATGGGAAACATTGATGAATGTCACAGACGGGTTCGATCATTGTTGCAAGTCAAACACTTCTTCGAATTCCTCTGAAGTTGGACTAGTGCCCAAGACGCAACAGGCATTTCCCCTCTGAATCGCAACACTGAGGCGCTGGAACAAGAAACTTTTTGCTCTCTGGTCTTTTGTAGCGCTGATCAATTTGTCCCCCAATTCCTTCAGGAACTTCAATGCACATTTTCCCCACGAACCGAGGGTCTCCGAGCCGATCGGAACAAAGCTGTAGCAGTGTGCTAGACCTCTGTATTTAATAATTTTCTGCGATTCCCTGAAAGAAGCAGCACCACCGCTTTCACGTGTGCTGTAGTGGAGGTAGGTACTGGCCAGTGTGGCAGCGCACGTGTAGTCCCATACCACTTGCTTACCATCCTTCCAAGGTAGCAAGGTGACCCCATCAGGGCGCTTCTGAGGGTCGTTAGGTCTGGATAAGTGTGGTTCTCTTTGTGCCGGGCAGCGGGCTGTGGCGAGGCTCCTCTTGATGATGTCGTTGACTTCTTCATGTCTTGCAATTTTACCCTGTGATTTACGACATACCAGACCATGACGACCATATTGGTCTGCCATCGCAGTTCCGCAGATGCACCTATGTTCGGTGAGGATGGGGGCGGCAAGGCGAAGGGCAACTCCAATGCGGAGAGCGTCATGACTGAGGCGAGTTCCCAGGGCTGCATTGGGCACAGCAAATAAAAAATCCCCGGCGTGGGGTGCTGTTACCGCTAGGAGGCGGGCTTTGTTTTCAGCATCAGCGTTGTCAATCATTGCTGTGACAGTCTTTTCCATTATGGGGCTATCCCAGTGGGCCTGCTTGTGGTCTTTTGGGACTTGTGGTCGGGGTTGAGGGTGTGCAATGGTGTCCCATTGTCTGGCTGCTTCAATGAACGTTTGATCATGAGTTCCCGCTGTCTCTCTCATACGCTCTGGTAGGATCTGCCCTACCAATTCGTTGGCTGCTGTACATGAGGATAAGAATGCTGGAAGTGCTACCTCAGTTGCCTTTCGTATGCCTATCCCTCCAAATCTCACTGGTAGTGTTGCTTGGTCCCACTGACTGTCATCTAAATCTAGGTTGAGCGCCTTCCTGAATATTGACCTGAGGAGCTCATCATATTGATTTAGAAGTGGGTTGCCAAAAGTTGGTGCACACCTTAAGAAGTATGTTAGCCTGGGCAGGGTAAGGCACTTTGTGAGAAGGTAGAGGGCATCGTGGGAGTCCAAGTCCCCAATTCTCTCTTCCATCCTCTTTAGGTCTCTAAACTTTTCGTCAAGGACTGCAGCAATGGCATTGTGGCCCAGAGGTGCTCCGAGTAGTGTGCTGTCGGTAGGTTTAACGACTGAGGCTTCTGGTAGAACTGATTTCACTGCTCTAATGATTACTTCACTAGATGCAATAATTTCGCACTTGGAGGGGCTAAGAACGAGACCCATGGACTCCCCCCGTGTCTTCACCAGCTGTAAGTCTTCTAGCAGGGAATCTTGTGTGCCTGCCAGAGTGCCATCATCCAGGAACCAGATGTTGAGCTCGCTGGACAGTCTGGTTGTAATTTCTCGAACCGCTATGCAAAAGAGGAACGGTGCAAGTGGGTCACCCTGTTGAATTCCCTCTGCTGAGGTGACTTCATGTTTGCCAAACAGGAGGGTTGAGTCTTTGCTGTAGCCTGCTGACACAAACGGGAGAATGCTTGGGCAATGTTCCTGGACAGCAGTGAGGATTGCTTCCCTTTTGACCGAGTTGAAAGCGTTTTTAAAATCTAATTTTACTACTGCCTGGTCTTCAGTAAGAGAGCTAATGTAGGCTCGTGCAGCATGAGCCGCTGCTTCACAGCCTTGGGGAACTCCAAACCCCAGCTGGTTGGGTTGCAGCATGGTGGCTGCTTCCGTTCGGATACTTCTGACAGCAGCCCTTGCAACTAGGCGGCGAAGGGTATTACCAACGGCAATGGGTCTGATTCCTCCCCCCTTCTTTTTGAGGGCACATAGGGATGCACCAAAGAAGAATGGTTTGATTTCATCAGGGATTAACCCGGCGAGGCAGTTGTTGACAAACGTTGTGATTTCTGTCAGGAGCGCTTCTGCAGCTGGGCCAAGAACAGGGTTCACCATTTCCTTCACATGTTGAGGTCTTACCCCTGTGTAGCCTCCTGAGGAGCCCGGGGGAAATGAAACGATAGCTTTATAAACCTCTGACTCCCGGAGGACGAGAGGTTCCTGATTAGGGGCGAGCCTGACCTGTGGGGGAGGTCCACCTACGGCCCTGACAGGGTGTTTTTCTCTCAGTGCTTGGGCTGTGGCTTCATCCCTGGGCAAAATTTTGTCCTCACTTGTGATCAACCTGAGTGCCCCGACTGTATTGCCCTCTTCAATTTTCTTGCTGACTTGGGTACCTAATTTTCTGTTGTCGCTGATTGTCGTACTTGGTCTGCCTCGGCGGTGTTTGGTGTGTTCGGGGAGGCGGACTAGGTTGTCAGCCCTAGGAAAATCCCTAATTGCTTTATTGACCGATGAGGCCAGTGTCTTGCCTCCTCTGTCTGGTACACCTAAGCATGCATTGCCAAAAAGTAACAGATTGTGCCAGGCTTTGATGGTATCAGGTGCAACAAGGTTATTTGACCCTCTGTTGACTTTTGCGATGAGGTCCGTGTATTTCCCTGCAGCAAAAGGGCGAGAGGCCTTTGGGATGTGGGTGAGTGTCCTGGTTGACGTTGCTTTAATTGCCTCTAGCAGGTCGTCTGTTGCAATGTAATCTGTTGCGATTTGTACTGGTGCAACAGGCTCCTGAGTGCTGCCTCCTCCCACGGGAGGCCTCCCTGACCCAGGACAGTCACCATGCTGGCGTATGACTCTGGAGACAGAGTTGATGCTGACGTTGTTCCCACAACCACTGCATGTGCCTCTCCTTTGATTGGCTTCGGGAGGGGTGAGCTGGCTGGTAGCGGCTTCTTCTGCCATCCCCTTAGGTAAAGTGAATGTCACCTTGCACTGGAGTATTTGTCTCTCCCTCCTGGCTGGGGGGGACGAGGTTGTCCCCTATACTATGCGTCATGTCTGGGCAGATGTCTGGGGTGGGTGGGCTCGTGGAGGTGGTGGGTGGGGGTTGGGAGGCTGCGCTGGCCCGGTCTGGGAGGGGGGCCGGGAGGGGAAGGCGCGACCACCTGATCGTGGGAGGTGGGGGCGGGGGAGCGGAAGACACTGCACCACACGGAGGGGGGGGGGGGAGACACAACACAGGTGGAGTGGTCGAGCGGGAGACACTACACTCAGGGGGGGGGGCACTACACTCAGGGGGTGGGGGGAGGCACTACACTCAGGGGGGGGGGGACTACACTCAGGGGGTGGGGGGAGGCACTACACTCAGGGGGTGAGGGGAGGGTTGATGTGGCACGTAACACTTGGATAATTTCCTTTTTGTCACTAAACACTGGTGAATGTGTCCTGGCTCACTGGGTGTGGTGCTCTCAACACAATACTCACAATGGTCCAGTCACCACAGGACTGGACTCAACTTATCTTTTTCAAGCACTTATTGGCACACTGGTGACCCAGTCTCTTGACCCCACCACATGTGTCCTTCCACCCTTTCCTGGTGAGGGAGCCGTAGGGCGTGTGGCGTGTGTGGGCGTGGGCTGGCGGTGGGCGTGGGGTAGCGGTGGACGTAGGGTTGCGTGGGGTGACGGTGGGCGTGGGGTGGCGGTGGGCGTAGGGTTGCGTGGGGTGACGGTGGTCGTGGGGTGGACGATGGTCGTCGGGTCAGCCGCCGGGAGCGGGTAGCTGGGTGGGCTGGCGAGGCCTGTGGGAGGCTAGGGAGAGGGGGGGAGAAGGTATCCCACACAATTAGCACAAAGTTTCACAGGTGCATTATGTTTATCACTACAAACTCACCGTTCATCTGAAAAGACGCACACATTCACTTATAAGACTGCTGGAATACAAGCAGGTTTGTGAGCCTCCCCTTCACTCCCCCCCTCCTCCACATGAGGCCTCCTCCCCGCCTGGAGGCTGTTGTTTATGGAGGCACTGAGATAACCCTCACCCAGGCCTCTGTCCTTCCCCTCCATAGCACGCCTCCCGCCAGGACAACACACCTTTTACAGTTGATTCTGTTGCACTGCTGGAGAGGTAGACTTCCTCGACCCACTAAGAGTCTTCAGCAGGTATTAACACAGACATGAGTCGATTCTTGACTTCCTCAGGCACTGTTATCCTTGTTGAATGGGCACAAATGTGGGACCCAACCCCCTGCACGACCGACTGTTACGGCTGCCACCTCGATACCTCAAATATATATATATATATATATATATAAATATATATATATATTTATATATAAATAATATATTTATATATAAATAATATATTTATATATAAATAATATATTTATATATAAATAATATATTTATATGTAAATAATATATTTATATATAAATAATATATTTATATATAAATAATATATTTATATATAAATAATATATATATAAATAATATATATATAAATAATATATATATATAAATAATATATATATAAATAATATATATATGATAACCATCTTTGTATCCTATATGTAACTCCCTCTTTGTAACAAAGTTCAAATAAAGCAAATATATATGTGTACATACAAAAGAATGGGGGTGGTAGAAGATAATATTAGTCTTTAGTGAGTGACCACAAGGTCTCCTCTGAATACTTTTTATTTTCTTCTCCGAGGCTATGGGTCCCCACATTGGCACCAGAGGTCTTCCTCACAAACTTTTTATATAATATATATATATATAAATAATATATATATAAAGGTAAAACTAGCTAGTTATACGTAGATATATGATAACTAACCAACCCTACCAAACCTAACCTATCTAACCTATATATATATATATATATATATATATATATATATATATATATATATATATATATATATATATATATATATATATATATATATATATATATATATATATATATATATATATATATATATATAACTTTTTAGACACTCAACCCACCAGGAGACTCGAACACTGGCCAACAAGGTGGCAGTTGCATGCTGTATCCACTACGCTATACTTCAAAGCCATAAGAGAGGTAGGAATTCTGGGGTATTTAACCAACCAGAATTCCAATCCTCTCCCAGGCGATGAGATAGTGTGGGACCTCGGATGCTCTTTCATCGGTTCCTGTTATATGGGAAAACTCAGTGCCAAATGCTTAATATAAGTGCCAAAAAACTCAGTGCCAAATGCTTTTTTTAAGCATTTGGCACTGAGTTTTCCCATATAACAGGAACCGATGAAAGAGCATCCGAGGTCCCACACTATCTCATCGCCTGGGAGAGGATTGGAATTCTGGTTGGTTAAATACCCCAGAATTCCTACCTCTCTTATGGCTTTGAAGTATAGCGTAGTGGATACAGCATGCAACTGCCACCTTGTTGGCCAGTGTTCGAGTCTCCTGGTGGGTTGAGTGTCTAAAAAGTTATAAACTTCAGCTACTGGAATAGGGTAGTCTGTGCATTATATATATATATATATATATATATACAGTGGTACCTTGCATAACGATTGCCCCAATAGACGAATATTTTGGGTAACGAACGGCCCGATCGGCGTCAAATCGTCCCTTATGACGAACGCTGGTTTGAGTAACGTCAACACCACATAGTGGGGTCGCGCTGCTTCTTGCACATTCTTAGACGCCTCCGACGATGCACATAAATTATGTTGTTCTTGTTTAAAGATGCTAATGATGCTGGGATATAAAAGGGTGACTACTGAGATGTTGCAAAGCATTGACGTTTTTGTAGAAAAAAAGAAATGAAATGTCTGATATACAACATATGTCAAAAAGGTTCGTTCGGTGTTCGGCAGGTAGGCTGCTCCATTATAACAATCTTTCTTTGTTTCAAATGTGTTCCATTTGTTTTTTATTTGTCATTTGCGTCTCAATAATGGAGAAGCCTACCTTACATACACTGAATAAACCATTATGACATTTTCCTTTCTTCAAATGTGTTCAATATTTATTTTTCATTTGCCTTATAGCAAAAGGTTCGTTCGGTGGTCGGCAGGTAGGCTGCTCCATGTTTCTTACATACAAAAAACGTAAATAATAAAAAAAATGAAGAATTTTGAAAACCAGTACAAATGTCAAAAAGGTTCGTTCGGTGGTCTACAGGTCGGCTGCTCCATGTTTCTTAAAAAAAAAAAAAAAAAACGAAAAATAAAAGAACTGTTGAAACAATTTGAAAAATGGACAAATGTCATAAAGGTTCGTTCAGTGTTTGTCGGGTAGGCTGCTCCATTATTGAGACGTAAGTGACAAATACAAAACAAATGGAACACATTTGAAACAAAGAAAGATTGTCATAATGGAGCAGCCTACCGAACAAAAACTGAACGAACCTTTTGCCATAACGAATATGAAAGACAAGGGCTGCTGGCTGGGTTAGTACTGCGTGAGCAACCATTTGTGGCACACGTGCCTCTGGCTCTCAAACACCTGTCCCACACGGTGTTGAAAGACTGTGCTCAGTCGGTGCAATTCAGACCCTTTTGTTTGAAGAACATAAGGGTCATAACATTGGTGAAGCTAGGCGCAATAAGGGCTTAACACAACGGTCGGATGCCAGTGATACAGCACCTATGAGGATGATACAGCAAGCGTATCCAGGTGTAGCTCTGAGCCCCACCCTTGCCATCTCTAATGTATATAGATGATACATAGATGAATCGTTTTCTGCGTTCAGTGATGATGCATCTGATACAAGTAGCATAGATTAACAGTGTTAGCGGCTTCCATGGTGGTGGTGTTCATTGATATTTTCAAGAATACCTGAATCTTTTCCTGACTGATGGACACTCTTTGAGGCTAGCTGAATCTCTTCCTGACTGATGGACACTCTTTGAGGCTAGCTGAATCTCTTCCTGTGTGGGACCTTACAAAGCGATCTTTTCAAGACTACCTTACAAATTGAGCTTTTCCTATAATCGTTTCAATACTACTTTATGCTTTACAAGCTTGGCTACATACCACCTACAAGTACTAAAGCCAAGGGTGCACGCAAGTGCGTTATTTGCAAGCACACAGAACAATGAAACAGGAAGCAAAAATCTATCTGTAGCTGGTGCAAGGAGAGCAAAGTCGCGCTGTGTACCATGGACTACTTCGTTGACTATTATGCACCTCCAAAGTACTGAGTGTGTAATACAGTGTGTTACTGTGTAAATAGTATGTGAAACTGTACATATTGTAATATTAGTGAATTTTTACCACGTAATATTGTGACAATAAACATTTATTGTGGACACATTACTGACACATGTATCACAGTTTCATGGAAAATTATGAACATTCTACTGTATACATATTGTAAAGGTCACAAATATGCATCATATACGATAAATGAAACAAATAAAACCGCATTGGAAATGCATAGAAAAAATATTTGAAAATATATTTGTGGCAACACGCGGTGCTTGAATGGCCTGCGCGACCGTGTCTGGGAGCTTCACACACGGGCGACCAGGCCCTGATGACGTCACAGCGCACCTTGTCCACGCCCTCACAGCCAAAGTAAGTGGAATTTGGTAATAATTTTTACATAGACATGTTCAGGGACGGTAATTTATCATTTTACAAAGAAAAATTTTATTTTGGGGAACATTTGATGTCATGCACTCTGGGGAAATTTCACAATAAACACAGTGCATCACACTGATTACATGGGGGGACACTCGTTTTGTATGACGTCCGTTTCACATGACGAACATGGAACGGATTAAATTCGTTATGCGAGGTACCACTGTATATATATATATATATATATATATATATATATATATATATATATATATATATATATATATATTATAATATATATACACACATATATATATATATATATATATATATTATAATATATATACACACATATATATATATAGGTTATATATAGGAATCTATATGTGTCTATATATAGACACATATAGATTCTTCTATATAGACATTAGAGAAGATTCAGCGGTACGCCATGCACCAGGCTCGCCACCATTTTCAGTATTCGTCATATCCAAGTCTGCTGTGTGATGCACATGTCTTCTTGCTTCACCACCCTGTAATGAAATATTGTTTGTTACTAATTGTTTTCAATAATACATTATTTTATTATATAATATTTAATTTATTAATTAAAAACCGTTTCCATATTATAGAAAAAAAACTAAAACAAGAATCTATATAAAACTATAGAATAGAATAGAATAGAATAATAGAATAGAATCTATATAGAATCTATATATCATATATATATTTATATAAATAAATATATATATATAAATATATATATATATATATATATATATATATATATATATATATATATATATATATATATATATATATATATATATATATTTTTAAATAATAAAAGTTTGTGAGGGTACCACCTCTGGTGCCAATGTGGGGACCCATAGCCTTGGAGAAGAAAATAAAAAGTATTCAGAGGAGACCTTGTGGTTTCTCACTGAACACTAATATTATCATCTCCTACCACCCCCATTCTTTTGTATGTACACATATATATTTACTTTATTTGAACTTTGTTACAAAAAAGGAGTTACATATGGGTTACAAAGATGGTTATCATAGGTTGTCGAGTTCCTCCAGCTCCTCAGATGGCGGGCAGGAACCCTGGATGCAGTGCGCATTTCCCCTCTGTATCACCACACTGAGGCGCTGGAAAAGAAAGCTTGCAGCTCTCGGATCCCTTGTTGTTTCAATGAGCCTAGAACCCAGTTCCTTCAAAAAACAGGTAGCACTTTTACCCCAGGCGTCGAGTGTCTCAGAAGCAATGGGGACAAAATTGTAGTGGTGATCCAGTTCTCTATACTTACGGGATTTGGCTGCTTCTCTGTGGGTGGCAGCGCCACCTGGTTGTGCAACACTGAGGTTAATGTAGGTGTTAGCCAGGGTTGATACGCACGTGTAGTCCCATACCAACTGCTTGCCATTCTTCCAGGGGTTCACTGTGATACCATCCGGGCGACCAATAAGAGCATCAGAGTTACGGGGCATTAGGTAACGGGGCTCTCTTTCAGCTGGGCATCCAGCTGTGGTGAGGCTCCTCTTGATGATGTCGTTAACTTCACTGTGCCTCGAGTGCCATCCCCCTGTGCTTTGGCAGAGTAGGCCATGGTGGCCGTACCTGTCAGCCACCACCTCGCCGCAAATACACCTATATCTGGTGTGGATTGGGGCAGCAAGGCGGAGGGCCACAGCAATTCGGAGGGCGTGTGGTGTGAGACGCGTGCCAGTTGCCGACATTGGGGTTGCTAACAGGAAATCCCCTGCATGTGGTGCTGCTACTGCTGTGAGGCGAGCAATGTCATGTTGTGTTGTTGCAGCACCCAGGCACTCTGCAGCAACTTGGTCTACAATGGGACCATCCCAGCTGGATTGCTTGTGGGCTTTTGGGGATGGTGGTTGAGGTGATTGGCCTGCACGAGAGGCCCACTCTGTGGCACAGTGTGTAAAATTGGGATCATGTACACCTGCCAGCTGATGTAAGTGGGCAGGTAGAATTTCCTTCACAAGATCGTCGGATGCTGATAAGGAGGACAGGAAGGCTGGAACAGCGATTTGCGTTGCTGTTCGAACTCCGAGGCCCCCAAGTCTTACGGGAAGAGAGGCTTGTTTCCACTGTAGGTCATCGAGAGAGAGGTTAAGGGCTTTTTCTAGCATTGATTTCAGTAACCAGTCATACTCACTTAGTTTTTGGCTACTGTAAGATGGTGAACACCTCAGAAAGTAGGTTAACCTGGGGAGGGACAGACATCTGGTGATGAGGTAGAGTGCATCATGAGCATCAATATCCTCAATCCTCCCATCCATCCTCTTAAGGTCGGCGATTTTCTAATCAAGGACCTCATCGATGGCTTTCAACCCCAGGGGAGCTCCTAGGAGTGTGCTGTCTTCAGGTTTAGTTTTATGGATATTTGGCAGAAGACCCTCTATTCTCTCTACGATGCCCTGGTTGGAACATATTATTTCACATTTAGAAGGGTTCAGGGTGAGGCCTAAAACTGCACCTTGCTCCTGGATTTTTCTGATGTCCTCCAGGAGGGAGTCTTGGGAACCAGCTAGGGTACCATCATCCAAGAACCAGATGTTAAGCTCGCTGGACAGGACCTCTGTGACTTGTTTGATGACTAAGCAGAAAAGGAGAGGAGCAAGGGGGTCACCCTGTTGGACGCCTTCTCGCGAGTCAATTTCATGTTCGCCAAAAAGTAGCTTAAGATCCATACTGTAGCATGAATGTACAAAAGGGTAGAGGGAAGGGAAATGAATATGAACCGCACGGAGTACAGCATCCCTCCGCACCAAATTGAAGGCATTTTTGAAATCTAGCTTGATAAGGGCCTTTTCGTCTGTGATGTTGGCGATGAAGGCTCGAGCTGCATGGGCTGCCACCTCACACCCTTGTGGAATGCCAAACCCGAGCTGTTTTGGCTTCAGCATGTTGGCCGCTGCATCACTAACTGTTCTTGCAGCTGCCTTTGTGACGAGACGCCGGAGAGAATTGCCCACAGCTATTGGCCTGATCCCTCCATCCTTTTTCTTTAGAGCACAGAGAGATGCTCCAAAAAAGATAGGTCTTATGGACTTTGGTATGTTGCCAGCTAGACATGTGTTGGTGAATCTGGTTAGTTCCACCAAGAGGTTCTTTGCAATGTCACCCAGTGCAGGGTTGAGCATTTGCTTGAGGTGGTTGGGTTTTAGTCCTGTGAACCCACCTGCTGATCCTGTAGGGAAGGACATGGCTGCTTTATGGACCACAGATTCAGCCACCCAGAGAGCTTCTGTTCTTAATATATATATATATATATATATATATATATATATATATATATATATATATATATATATATATATATATATATATATTATTATATCCTGCATTATTCCAGCCCATTATTAGAGATAGTAGCCACCTCTTATTTTGGTTTTCTTTCATTATTAGTGCTCAGAAAATTAAATATATCTACATATTTAGTCAAAATCAGTTACATTATTTTATCTTATTCATAGCATAAATGTTATCAAAGATTACTAAAAAGAAATTGAATTAGACTACAGCAAATTGGCAAACTTTACCTTGTATCTGTTTCCACCGAGTTTGTTTGGGGCGTTCTTCAACATATCAGCAATACTTGTCTCAACATCTCTTTCAGTTGCATTAGTGTGGGTGTTGATACAGGCTTCTGGAAATTTATAAGAATTAAATAATATATATAATTATAATTCACTTTGCCATTCCCCATTCCACAGTCCTCTCGTCCTTCCCACTTCCCCGTCCCCACATCATCCCCACTATTCCCTCTTGTGGCCCAGGTTGATGTCACCAGTTTCCAGTTACCCGATTTATAACCACTGATGCCGCCTCTTGCCACTATTCTATATTTCTAGTATTCTATATTTATAATATTCACTTCCAACTAATATGTTGTTGTGATACCCGTTCCACATCACTGTTCCACGAATCACCGTTCACTATTTTTTTTTCCTAATACACGCATGTACACAAACCCTCGTTCACTGGCTCACACGCGGTCTCCCGTTTATTCTCTATTTAACACAAAGTTGTATTGTTAATGACTATTTTCAATTTTCCAGCGGGTCACTATGTACTTTGTTATGTCTGTAATCAGTAATCCACGGAAGTAGTCCTAAGAATCCCTGTTAATGTCACGATTTTAACGGAGCGCGCACGGTACGTCTACCCCCTCCCTCGACCTCGACCTGACTCCTGACCTGGTGGTGGCTGGTAGTCGCTGGTGGTGGCTGGTGGTCCTTGGTGGTGGCTGGTTGGAGCTGGTGGTCCCTGGTGGTGGCTGCTGGTCCCTGGTGGTGGCTGCCGGTGGCTGCCGGTCTCTGGTGGTGACTGGTGGTCCCTGATGGAGGCTGGTGGTCTATAGTGCTGGCTGGTGGTTCCTGGTGGTGGCTGGTGGTTCTAGTTGGGGTCTGCTGGTGGCAGGGTATCCCTGGAGGTGGATGGTGGTCCCTGGTGGTGGCCGGTGGTCGCTGGTGGTGGCTGGTGGTTCCTGGTGGTGGCTGGTAGTCGCTGGCGGTGGCTGGTTGTCCCTGGTGGTGGCTGGTGGAAGCTGGTGGTCTCTGGTGGTGGCTGCGGGTGAAAGGAGGTCCCTGGTGGTGGTTGATGGGTCACTGGAGGTGGCTCCCGGTGGTCCCTGGGGGTGGCTGGTGGTCCCTGGTGGTTGCAGGTGGTCCCTGGTGGTGGCAGGTGGTCCCTGGTATTGGCCGGTGGTTCTTGGTGGTCGCTGGCGGTTCCTCATGGTGGCTGGTGATCTCTGGTGGTGGCTGGTGGTGACTGATGGTCCCCTATGATAGCTGGTGGTATCTGGTGGTGGCTCGTGGTCCCTGGTAGGGGCAGGTGGTCCCTTGTGGTGGCTGGTGGTCCCTGGTGGTGGCTGATGGTCCCTGGTGGTGGCTCCCGGTGGAAGGTGGTCCCTGGCGGTGGCTGGTGGTCCCTGGTGGTGGCTGTGCTCCCTGGTGGTGGATCGTGGTCCCTGGTGGTGGATCGTGGTCCCTGGTGGTGGATCGTGGTCCCTGGTGGTGGCTGGTGGTCCCTGGTGGTGGCTTGTGGTCCCCTGATGGTGTCTGGTGGTCCCTAGAGGTGGCTGGTGGTTCCTGGTGGTCCTAGGTGGTGTCTGTTGGTGGCAGGGTATCCCTGACGGTGGCTGGTGGTCCCTGGTGGTGGCGGCTGGTGGTCCCTGGTGGTAGCTGGTCGTATCTGGTGGGAGCAGGTGATCCCTGGTGATGGCAGGTGGTGGCTGGTGGTCCTAGGTGGTGTCTGCTTGTGGCAGGGTGTCTCTGGCGGTGGCTGGTGGTCCCTAGTGGTGGCTGGTGGTCGCTGGTGGTGCTTGATGGTCCCTGGTGTTGGCTGGTGGTAGCTGGTAGTCCCTGGTGATGGCTAGTGGTCCCTAGTGGTGGCTGGAGGTCCGTGGTGGTGGCTGGTGATGGCATGTGGTCCCTGATTTTGGCTGGTGGTCCCTGGTGGAAGCTAGGGGTCCCTGGTGGTGGCCGGTGGTCCCTATTGTTGGCGGGTAGACCCTGGAGGTGGCTGGTTGTCCCAGCTGGAAGCTGGTGGTCCCGGGTGGTGGCTGGTCCCTGATAGGTGGTAGGTAGTCCCTGATAGTGGCTGTTGGTCCCAATTGTTGGCAGGTAGTCCCTGGTGGTGGCTGGTGGTCCCTGGTGGTAGCAGGTAGTCCCTGGTGGTTGCTGGTGGTCCCTGGTTGTGGCAGGTGGTCCCTGGTGATGGCTGTGCTCCCTGGCAGTGGCTGGTGTTCCCTGGTGGTGGCTGGTGGTCCCTGGTGGTGGCTGGTGGTCCCTGATGGTGGCTGGTGGTTCCTGGTGATGGCTGAGGTCCCTGGATGTTGCTGGTGGTCCCTGGTGGTGGCTGGTGGTCGCTAATGGTGGCTGGTGGTCCCTGGTGGTGGCTGGTGGTCCCTGGTTGTAGCTGGTGGTCCCTGGTGGTAGCTGTTGGTCCGTGCTGGTTGCTGGTGGTCCCTATTGTTGGCAGGTAGTCCCTGGTGGTGGCTGGTGGTCCCTGGTGGTGGCAGGAGGTCCCTGGTGTTGGCCGGTGGTCCCTGGTGGTCGCATGCGGTTCCTAGTGGTAGCTGGTGGTCTCTGGTGTTGGCTGGTGGTCCCTGGAGGTGGCTGGGGTTAGCTAGTGGTCCCAGGTGGTGGCCGCCGGTGGCAGGTGGTCCCTGGTGGTGGCTGGTGGTCCCTGATAGTGGCTGGGGGTCCCTAGTGGTGGCTGGTGATTCCAGGTGGTGGCTGGTGGTCCTTGGTGGTGTCTGCTGGTGGCAGGGTGTCCCTGACGGTGGTTGGTGGTCCCTGCTGGTGGCTGATGGGTCACTGGAGGTTGCTGGTGGTACCTGGGAGTGGCTGGTGGTCCCTGGTGATGGCAGGTGGTCCCTGGTGTTGGCCGGTGGTCCCTGGTGGTCGCATGCGGTTCGTAGTGGTGGCTGGTGGTCTCTGGTGGTGGC
Organism: Procambarus clarkii; assembly: GCF_040958095.1. Lineage (NCBI taxonomy): Eukaryota > Metazoa > Arthropoda > Malacostraca > Decapoda > Cambaridae > Procambarus > Procambarus clarkii. The sequence goes on along the minus strand of NC_091185.1, from coordinate 37,500,330 downwards.
AGGTGGTCCCTGGCGGTGGCTGGTGGTCCTTGATGGTGGCTGGGGGTCTCTGGTGGTGGCTGGCGGTTCCTGGTGGCGGCTGGTGGTCCTAGGTGGTGTCTACTGGTGGCAGGGTGTCCCTGACGGTGGCTGGTAGTCCCTGGTGGTGGCCGGTAGTCGCTGGCGGTTCCTGGTGGTAGCTGGTGGTCTCTGGTGGTGGCCGGTGATCTCTGGTAGTGGCTGTTGGTATGTGGTGGTGGCTTGTGGTCCCTGGTGGCGGCTGGTGGTCGCTGATGGTCCCTGGTGGTGGCAGGTGGGAGCTGGTGGCAGGTGGTCCCTACTGTTGGCAAATGGTCCTTGGTGGTGGCTGGTGGTCCCTGGTGGTGGCTGTTGGTCCCTGGTGGTGGCTGTTGGTCCCTGGTGGTGGCTGGTGGTGGCTGTGCTCCCTGGTAGTTGCTGGTGGTCCCTGGTGGTAACTAGTACTAACTGGTGGTTCATGGTGGTGGCTGGTGCTCCTAGGTGGTGTCTGCTGGTGGCAGGGTGTCCCTGGCGGTGGCTGGTGATCCCTGGTGTTGGCCAGTGGTCGCTGGTGTTGGCCGGTGGTTCTTGGTGGTCGCTGGCGGTACCTGGTGGTGGTTGGTGGCCTCTGGTGGTGGCTGGTGATATCTGGTGGAAGCTGGTGGTATCTGGTGGTGGCTGGTTGTCCCTGGTGGGGGCAGGTGGTCTCTGGTGGTGGCAGGTGGTGGCTGGTGGTCCATGCTGGTGGCTGCTGGTCTCTAGTGGTGGCTGGTGGTCCCTGGTGGTGGCTGATGGTCCCTGGTGGTGGCTGTTGGTATGTGGTGGTAGCTGGTCGTCCCAGGTGGTGGCTCCCGGTGGCAGGTGGTCCCTGGCGGTGGCTGGTGGTCCCTGGTGGTGGCAGGTGGTCCCTGGAGGAAGTTGATGGTTCCTGGTGGTGGCTGACGGTGTCAGGTGGTCCCTGGCGGTGGCTGGTGGGTCACTGGAAGTGGCTGGTGGTCCCAGGTGGTGGATAGTGGTCCCTGGTGGTGGCAGGTTTTCCCTGGTGTTGGCCGGTGGTCCCTGGTGGTCGCATGCGGTTCGTAGTGGTGGCTGGTGTTCTCTGGTGGTGGCAGGAGGTCCCTGGCGGTGGCTGGTGGTCCCTGATGGTGGCTGGGGGTCTCTGGTCGTGGCTGGCGGTTTCAGGTGGTGGCTGGTGGTCCTAGGTGGTGTCTACTGGTGGCAGGGTGTCCCTGACGGTGGCTGGTAGTCCCTGGTGGTGGCTGGTAGTCGCTGGCGGTGGCTGGTGGTCCCTGGTGGTGGCTGGTGGTCCCTGGTGGGAGCAGGTGATCCCTGGTGGTGGCTGGTGGTCCCTGGTGGTGGCTGGTGGTCCCTGGTGGTGACCGGTGCTCCCTGGTGGTGGCCGGTGCTCCCTGGTGATGGCTGGAGGTCCCTGGTGGTTGCTGGTGGTCCCTGGTGGTGGCTGGTGGTCCCTGGTGGTGGCCGGTGCTCCCTGGTGATGGCTGGAGGTCCCTGGTGGTTGCTGGTGGTCCCCGGTGGTGGCTGGTGGTCCCTGGTGGTGGCCGGTGCTCCCTGGTGATGGCTGGTGGTCCCTGGTGGTTGCTGGTGGTCCCTGGAGGTGGCTGGTGGTCCTTGGTGGTGGCTGGTAGTCCCTGGTGGTGGCTGGTAGTCCCTGGTGGTGGCTGGTGGGAGCAGGTGATCCCTGGTGGTGGCAGGTGGTCCCTGGTGGTGGCTGGTGGTCCCTGGTGGTGGCTGGTGGTCCCTGATGGTGGCTGGTGGTCCCTGGTGGTGGCTGGTTGGTCCTAGTGGTGGCTGGTGGTTCCTGGTGGTGGCTGGTGGTCCCTGGTGGTGGCTGGTGGTCCCTGGTGGTGGCTGATGGTGGCAGGTTGTCCCTAGTGATGGCTGTTCTCCATGGTAGTGGCTGGTGGTCCCTTGTGGTGACTGATGGTCCCTGGTGGTGGCTGGTGGTCCCTAGTGGTGGCTGGTGGTTCCTGGTGGTGGTTGTCTGTGGCAAGTGGTCCCTGGCGGTGGCTGGTGGGTCACTGGAGATAGCTGGTGGTCCCAGGTGCTGGATGGTGGTCCCTTTTGTGGTGGCAGGAGGTTCCTGTTGTTGGCCGGTGGTCCCTGGTGGTCGCCGGTGGTTCCCAGTCGTGGCCGGTGGTCTCTGGTAGTGGCTGGGGGTCCCTGATGGTGGCTGGTGATGGCTGGTGGTAGCTGGTGGTCCCTGGTGGTGGCTGCTGATGGCAGGTGGTCTCTGGTGTTGGCTGGGGGTCTCTTATGGTGGCTGGGGGCCCCAAGTGGTGGCTGGTGGTCTCTGGTAGTGGCTGGTGGTCCCTGGTGGTGGCAGGTGGTCCCTGCTGGTGGCATGTGATGGCTGGTGGTCCTTGCTGGTGGCTGGTGGTCCCTAGTGGTGGCTGCTGGTCCCTGGTGGTGGCTGGTGGTCCCTGGTGGTGGCTGGTGGTCCATAGTGGTGGCTGGTGATTTCAGGTGGTCCCTGGTGATGGCTTTGCTCCCTGGTAGTGGCTGATGGTCCCTGGTAGTGGCTGGTGGTCCCTGGTGGTCCCTGATGGTGGCGGTCGGTGGCAGGTGGTCCCTGGTGGTGGCTGGTGGGTCACTGGAGGTGGCTGGTGGTTCCAGGTGGTGGATGGTGGTCCCTGTTGGTGGCAGCTGGTCTCTCGTGATGGCCAGTGGTCCCTGGTAGTCGCATGCAGTTCCTAGTGTTGGCTGGTGGTCTCTGGTGGTGGCAGGTGGTCCCTGGTGGTGGCTGGTGGTAGTTGGTGGTCCCTGGTGGTGGCTGCCGTTGGCAGGTGGTCCCTGGACGTGGCTGGTGGTCCTAGGTGGTGTCTGCTGGTGGTAGGGTGTCCCTGACGGTGGATGGTGGTCCCTGGTGGTGGCTGGTAGTCGCTGGCTGGTTGTCCCTGGTTGTGGCTGCTGGAAGTTGGTGGTTCCAGGTGGTGGCTGCCGGTTGCAGGAGGTCCCTGGCGGTGGCTGATGGGTCACTGGAGGTGGCTGGTGGTCCCTGGGGGTGGCTGGTGGTCCCTGGTGGTGGCAGGTGGTCCCTGGTATTGGCCGGTGGTTCTTGGTGGTCGCTGGCGGTTCCTGGTGGTGGCTGCTGGTCTCTGGTGGTGGCTGGTGATCTCTGGTGGTGGCTGGTGATCTCTGGTGGTGGCTGTTGGTGGCTGGTGGCCCCTTATGGTAGCTGGTGGTATCTGGTGGTGGCTCGTGGTCCCTGGTGGGGGGCAGGTGGTCCCTGGTGGTGGCAGGTGGTCCCTGGTGGTGACAGGTGGTCCCTGGTGATGGCTGAGCTCCTTGGTATTTGCTGTGGTCCCTGATGGTGGCTGGTGGTTCCTGGTGGTGGATGGAGGTCCTAGTTGGGGTCTGCTGGTGGTAGGGTATCCCTGGCGGTGGCTGGTGGTCCCTAGTGGTGGCCGGTGGTCGCTGGTGATGGCTGCCTTTGGCAGGTGGTCCCTGGCGGTGGCTGGTGGGTCATTGGGGGTGGCTGGTGGTCCCAGGTGGTGGATGGTGGTCCCTGGTGGTGGCAGGTGGTCCCTGGTGTTGTCCGGTGGTCCATGGTGGTCGCCGGTGGTTCATGGTGGTGGCTGGTGTTCTCTGGTCGTGCCTGGTGGTACCTGGTGGTGGCTGGTGGTCGCTGTTGGTGGCTGATGGTCCCTGGTGTTGGCTGGTGGTAGCTGGTAGTCCCTGGTGATGGCTAGTGGTCCCTAGTGGTGGCTGGAGGTCCCAGGTGGTGGCTGGTAGTCGCTGGCGGTGGCTGGTGGTCCCTGGTGGTGGCTGGTGGTCCCTGGTGGGAGCAGGTGATCCCTGGTGGTGGCTGGTGGTCCCTGGTGGTGGCTGGTGGTCCCTGGTGGTGACCGGTGCTCCCTGGTGGTGGCCGGTGCTCCCTGGTGATGGCTGGAGGTCCCTGGTGGTTGCTGGTGGTCCCTGGTGGTGGCTGGTGGTCCCTGGTGGTGGCCGGTGCTCCCTGGTGATGGCTGGAGGTCCCTGGTGGTTGCTGGTGGTCCCCGGTGGTGGCTGGTGGTCCCTGGTGGTGGCCGGTGCTCCCTGGTGATGGCTGGTGGTCCCTGGTGGTTGCTGGTGGTCCCTGGAGGTGGCTGGTGGTGCTTGGTGGTGGCTGGTAGTCCCTGGTGGTGGCTGGTAGTCCCTGGTGGTGGCTGGTGGGAGCAGGTGATCCCTGGTGGTGGCAGGTGGTCCCTGGTGGTGGCTGGTGGTCCCTGGTGGTGGCTGGTGGTCCCTGATGGTGGCTGGTGGTCCCTGGTGGTGGCTGGTTGGTCCTAGTGGTGGCTGGTGGTTCCTGGTGGTGGCTGGTGGTCCCTGGTGGTGGCTGGTGGTCCCTGGTGGTGGCTGATGGTCCCTGGTGGTGGCTGGTGGTGGCAGGTTGTCCCTAGTGATGGCTGTTCTCCATGGTAGTGGCTGGTGGTCCCTTGTGGTGGCTGGTGGTCCCTGGTGGTGGCTGGTGGTCCCTAGTGGTGGCTGGTGGTTCCTGGTGGTGGTTGTCTGTGGCAAGTGGTCCCTGGCGGTGGCTGGTGGGTCACTGGAGATAGCTGGTGGTCCCAGGTGCTGGATGGTGGTCCCTGGTGGTGGCAGGAGGTTCCTGTTGTTGGCCGGTGGTCCCTGGTGGTCGCCGGTGGTTCCCAGTCGTGGCCGGTGGTCTCTGGTAGTGGCTGGGGGTCCCTGATGGTGGCTGGTGATGGCTGGTGGTAGCTGGTGGTCCCTGGTGGTGGCTGCTGATGGCAGGTGGTCTCTGGTGTTGGTTGGGGGTCTCTTATGGTGGCTGGGGGCCCCAAGTGGTGGCTGGTGGTCTCTGGTAGTGGCTGGTGGTCCCTGGTGGTGGCAGGTGGTCCCTGCTGGTGGCATGTGATGGCTGGTGGTCCTTGCTGGTGGCTGGTGGTCCCTAGTGGTGGCTGCTGGTCCCTGGTGGTGGCTGGTGGTCCCTGGTGGTGGCTGGTGGTCCATAGTGGTGGCTGGTGATTTCAGGTGGTCCCTGGTGATGGCTTTGCTCCCTGGTAGTGGCTGATGGTCCCTGGTAGTGGCTGGTGGTCCCTGGTGGTCCCTGATGGTGGCGGTCGGTGGCAGGTGGTCCCTGGTGGTGGCTGGTGGGTCACTGGAGGTGGCTGGTGGTCCCAGGTGGTGGATGGTGGTCCCTGTTGGTGGCAGCTGGTCTCTCGTGATGGCCAGTGGTCCCTGGTAGTCGCATGCAGTTCCTAGTGTTGGCTGGTGGTCTCTGGTGGTGGCAGGTGGTCCCTGGTGGTGGCTGGTGGTAGTTGGTGGTCCCTGGTGGTGGCTGCCGTTGGCAGGTGGTCCCTGGACGTGGCTGGTGGTCCTAGGTGGTGTCTGCTGGGGGTAGGGTGTCCCTGACGTTGGATGGTGGTCCCTGGTGGTGGCTGGTAGTCGCTGGATGGTTGTCCCTGGTTGTGGCTGCTGGAAGTTGGTGGTTCCAGGTGGTGGCTGCCGGTTGCAGGAGGTCCCTGGCGGTGGCTGATGGGTCACTGGAGGTGGCTGGTGGTCCCTGGGGGTGGCTGGTGGTCCCTGGTGGTGGCAGGTGGTCCCTGGTATTGGCCGGTGGTTCTTGGTGGTCGCTGGCGGTTCCTGGTGGTGGCTGCTGGTCTCTGGTGGTGGCTGGTGATCTCTGGTGGTGGCAGTTGGTGGCTGGTGGCCCCTTATGGTAGCTGGTGGTATCTGGTGGTGGCTCGTGGTCCCTGGTGGGGGGCAGGTGGTCCCTGGTGGTGGCAGGTGGTCCCTGGTGGTGACAGGTGGTCCCTGGTGATGGCTGAGCTCCTTGGTATTTGCTGTGGTCCCTGATGGTGGCTGGTGGTTCCTGGTGGTGGATGGAGGTCCTAGTTGGGGTCTGCTGGTGGTAGGGTATCCCTGGCGGTGGCTGGTGGTCCCTAGTGGTGGCCGGTGGTCGCTGGTGATGGCTGCCTTTGGCAGGTGGTCCCTGGCGGTGGCTGGTGGGTCATTGGGGGTGGCTGGTGGTCCCAGGTGGTGGATGGTGGTCCCTGGTGGTGGCAGGTGGTCCCTGGTGTTGTCCGGTGGTCCATGGTGGTCGCCGGTGGTTCATGGTGGTGGCTGGTGTTCTCTGGTCGTGCCTGGTGGTACCTGGTGGTGGCTGGTGGTCGCTGTTGGTGGCTGATGGTCCCTGGTGTTGGCTGGTGGTAGCTGGTAGTCCCTGGTGATGGCTAGTGGTCCCTAGTGGTGGCTGGAGGTCCCAGGTGGTGGCTGGTGGTGGCAGGTGGTGGCAGGTAGTCCCTGGTGGTTTCTGGTGGTCCCTGGTGGTGGCAGGTAGTCCCTGGTGTTTGCTGGTGGTCCCTGGTTGTGGCTGGTGGTCCGTGGTGATGGCTGTGCTCCCTGGTAGTGGCTGGTGTTCTCTGGTGGTGGCTGGTGGTCGCTGGAAGTGGCTGCCCAGCAAACAATTTTAGGTTGCCACAACATATCTGGAAAGTATTTGAAAGGATTGGAAACGTTTGTTTTATCGTATCAGATACGATATTGTGTGTGGACTTAAATAGGTTTCCAAAACTTATAACCAAGACATATGTATCTAACACTAATTTTAAATGTTGTGGCAACTTTACACTCATAACATGAGTCATTCATAATCCATTCATACACCAATATGAATCTCTTGTGAAAGGTTTGAGCCTTATCTGAACCCTTTTCACATCTATGTGTTTAAAGTTAAATTTCTTGAAATTAAATTATATTATTTTATATATTATATTATTTTTATTATATTTTATTTTATAATGTATTATTATTTTTCTTATATTCTTTTATATTATATTATTGTTTTCAATTTAAATATTAAAACCAATTTAAGGGTAAAAAAATCAAATAATTTATATTTCTTTTATTATTTACTAACAAATCAGCAAAAATACAAAAACATATGACCTATATAATTATATATATAATATATATATAAATAATATATATATATAAATAATTTATATAATATATATATATATATATATATATATATATATATATATATAAATAATTTATATAATATATATATATATATATATATATATATATATATATATATATATATATATATATATATATATATATATGCGAACAAGCCTGAATGGTCCCCAGGACTATATGCGAATGAAAACTCACACCCCAGAAGTGACTCGAACCCATACTCCCAGAAGCAACGCAACTGGTAACTACAGGGCGCCTTAATCCGCTTGACCATCACGGCCGTCAAAAGGAAGTGATAGCCGAGGCTATTTGAGCCACTTCCCCGACGGCAACTCGGATGGTAATCTTGGGCATAGCATTTCACCAAATCACCTCATTCTTTGGGGCACACGTGAGGAACACAAATGCGAACAAGCCTGAATGGTCCCCAGGACTATATGCGAATGAAAACTCACACCCCAGAAGTGACTCGAACCCATACTCCCAGAAGCAACGCAACTGGTAACTACAGGGCGCCTTAATCCGCTTGACCATCACGGCCGTCAAAAGGAAGTGATAGCCGAGGCTATTTGAGCCACTTCCCCGACGGCAACTTGGATGGTAATCTTGGGCATAGCATTTCACCAAATCACCTCATTCTTTGGGGCACACGTGAGGAACACAAATGCGAACAAGCCTGAATGGTCCCCAGGACTATATGCGAATGAAAACTCACACCCCAGAAGTGACTCGAACCCATACTCCCAGAAGCAACGCAACTGGTAACTACAGGGCGCCTTAATCCGCTTGACCATCACGGCCGTCAAAAGGAAGTGATAGCCGAGGCTATTTGAGCCACTTCCCCGACGGCAACTCGGATGGTAATCTTGGGCATAGCATTTCACCAAATCACCTCATTCTTTGGGGCACACGTGAGGAACACAAATGCGAACAAGCCTGAATGGTCCCCAGGACTATATGCGAATGAAAACTCACACCCCAGAAGTGACTCGAACCCATACTCCCAGAAGCAACGCAACTGGTAACTACAGGGCGCCTTAATCCGCTTGACCATCACGGCCGTCAAAAGAGTTGCCGTCGGGGAAGTGGCTCAAATAGCCTCGGCTATCACATCCTTTTGACGGCCGTGATGGTCAAGCGGATTAAGGCGCCCTGTAGTTACCAGTTGCGTTGCTTCTGGGAGTATGGGTTCGAGTCACTTCTGGGGTGTGAGTTTTCATTCGCATATAGTCCTGGGGACCATTCAGGCTTCTTCGCATTTGTGTTCCTCACGTGTGCCCCAAAGAATGAGGTGATTTGGTGAAATGCTATGCCCAAGATTACCATCCGAGTTGCCGTAAGGGAAGTGGCTCAAATAGCCTCGGCTATCACTTCCTTTTGACGGCCATGATGGTCAAGCGGATTAAGGCGCCCTGTAGTTACCAGTTGCGTTGCTTCTGGGAGTATGGGTTCGAGTCACTTCTGGGGTGTGAGTTTTCATTCGCATATAGTCCTGGGGACCATTCAGGCTTGTTCGCATTTGTGTTCCTCACGTGTGCCCCAAAGAATGAGGTGATTTGGTGAAATGCTATGCCCAAGATTACCATCCGAGTTGCCGTCGGGGAAGTGGCTCAAATAGCCTCGGCTATCACTTCCTTTTGACGGCCGTGATGGTCAAGCGGATTAAGGCGCCCTGTAGTTACCAGTTGCGTTGCTTCTGGGAGTATGGGTTCGAGTCACTTCTGGGGTGTGAGTTTTCATTCATATATATATATATATATATATATATATATATATATATATATATATATATATATATATATATATATATATATAAGAATGTATTGTAATAGAATATATATTATATATATTATATATTATATATACATATATATATATATATATATATATATATATATATATATATATATATATATATATATATATATATATATATAAATATATATTATTAAATATGACCGAAAAAGTAAGATTAATAATTCTAACACGAATTTTCTCAATCTTTCGTACATTACGCTTCACTGTTGGAGGTAAATCAAAAATCACTTCTCCAAAATTCATTTTTATTTCTAGTCTGACGCGACACGGGCACGTTTCGTAAAACTTATTACATTTTCAAAGACTTCACAAATACACAACTGATTAGAACGTATCTCTGATTTTATATCTACATTTGAGTGAGGTGGGAGGGGTGATGTGGCATTAACACAAGACAGAACAAGAGGGGATATTAATAGAGGGATATTAATGTCTCCTCTTGGCATGCCAGAAAGTATTCTGAGGAAACTACTCCAAGCTTGTACTAAAGAGGCACCCTTCTTGAGCCCGGATGGGCACATGTATAAGCAAGTAGATGGGGTCGCCATGGGTTCTCCCCTAGGTGTCCTGTTTGCAAACTTCTACATGGGTACCATCGAGCAAAAAGTCTTAGTCGACATGAACTTGAAACCGGCCATATACTGCAGGTATGTTGACGACATTTTTACACAGGTACCTGATGTCAGACATCTGCAGGAGCTGAAGGAGGCATTTGAGCAGAGTTCCGTGCTGCGTTTCACTTACGAGACGGAAAAGGATGGGAAGCTGCCTTTTCTAGATGTAACAGTCATGGAAAAGGGCGGAGGTTTCCACACTGCAGTCTACACTAAGGAAACAAACATAGGAATGTGCCTAAATGCCAACAGCGACTGCCCTGACAGGTACAAGAGGAGTGTTGTTAACGCATACGTCGACCGTGCTCTCAGCCACAGCTCAGAATGGAAGCAAGTCGACGAAGAACTCTGTAGGGTAAGGCAGGTCCTAGTCAATAACGGCTTCTCCAATGGTTTCATCGAAGACATCATAAGAAGGAAAGTGAAAAGCCATGCAACCTCTGAAGAGACAACTAACACAACACCTATACCCCCTATTAGACTATTTTACAGGAACTTCTTTTCCACAGCTCATAAAACGGAGGAAAGGGTCCTGAAAGATATTGTTAATAGAAACGTTATCTCTACAGACAAAAATCAGAGGATACAACTGACGATTTACTATAAAACCAGAAAAACGGCCAGCCTACTCATGAGAAACTCTCCAGACACAAAACAGAACGCTTTAAAAGAGACTAATGTCGTCTATGCCTTCAAATGCCCACTTGGGGACTGTAAGCTCCAAAAAACCCAGTATATAGGCAAGACAACAACATCTCTTTCTAGGCGTTTAACGATGCAGAAGCAACAGGGCTCCATTAAGGAACATATAATCTCTTCCCATAACCAAACCATCGCCAGAGAAATCCTAGTAAACAACACAGAAATCATCGATAGATACAGCGATAGCAGGCGGCTTGACGTTTGCGAGGCACTACACATCAAGAAGTCAACACCAGCAATCAACAGCCAATTATTGCACAACTATATTCTACCCACCTCAAGACTCCGCTCCAATATAGAAGCATCAAGAAATATGGACCAATAGGCTTTCTACAAACACTTCTATTCAATACCCATTGTTTCTGTTCTGTCTTGTGTTGATACTTTCAATACCCTATTAATATCCCCTCTTGTTCTGTCTTGTGTTAATGCCACATCACCCCTCCCACCTCACTCAAATGTAGATATAAAATCAGAGATACGTTCTAATCAGTTGTGTATTTGTGAAGTCTTTGAAAATGTAATAAGTTTTACGAAACGCGCCCGTGTCGCGTCAGACTAGAAATAAAAATGAATTTTGGAGAAGTGATTTTTGATTTACCTCCAACAGTGAAGCGTAATGTACGAAAGATTGAGAAAATTCATGTTAGAATTATTAATCTTACTTTTTCGGTCATATTTAATAATATATGTCTACAGGAAAGACTGCTACCAAAATATACTAATATAAATATATATATATATTTATATATAAATAATATATTTATATATAAATAATATATTTATATATAAATAATATATTTATATATAAATAATTTATTTATATATAAATAATTTATTAATATATAAATAATATATTTATATATAAATAATATATTTATATATAAATAATATATTTATATATATATAATATATATATAAATAATATATATATATAAATAATATATATATAAATAATATATATATAAATAATATATATATATATATATAAATAATATATATATATAAATAATATATATATATAAATAATATATATATGATAACCATCTTTGTAACCTATATGTAACTCCCTCTTTGTAACAAAGTTCAAATAAAGCAAATATATATGTGTACATACAGAAGAATGGGGGTGGAAGAAGATAATAATAGTGTTTAGTGAGTGACTACAAGGTCTCCTCTGAATACTTTTTATTTTCTTCTCCGAGGCTATGGGTCCCCACATTGGCACCAGAGGTCTTCCTCACTAACTTTTTATATAATATATATATATATAAATAATATATATATATAAAGGTAAAACTAGCTAGTTATACATAGATATATGATAACTAACCAACCCTACCAAACCTAACCTATCTAACCTATATATATATATATATATATATATATATATATATATATATATATATATATATATATATATATATATATATATATATATATATATATATACATATATATATATATATATATATATATATATATATATATATATATTATAATATATATACACACATATATATATAGGTTATATATAGGAATCTATATGTGTCTATATATAGACACATATAGATTCTTCTATATAGACATTAGAGAAAATTCAGCGGTACGCCATGCACCAGGCTCACCACCATTTTCAGTATTCGTCATATCCAAGTCTGCTGTGTGATGCACATGTCTTCTTGATTCACCACCCTGTAATGAAATATTGTTTGTTACTAATTGTTTTCAATAATACATTATTTTATTATATAATATTTAATTTATTAATTAAAAACCGTTTCCATATTATAGAAAAAAAAACTAAAACAAGAATCTATATAAAACTATAGAATAGAATAGAATAGAATAGAATAGAATAATAGAATAGAATCTATATAGAATCTATATATCATATATATATTTATATAAATAAATATATATATATATAAATATATATATATATATATATATATATATATATATATATATATATATATATATATATATATATATATATATATATATATATATATATATATATATATTGGTGTATACTGGCAGCAGGTTTTCTTTCAAACATGTTTCATTGAATATGACCGCATATTCTGTATTTATTATTTTCTGGTTTAGGGCTTCTATCCCTCTAACTAATTTCTTAGCATCAGGGCTTAATTGAAATAGGAGTTCTCCAAAACTCATTTTCGTACTTTTAAGGTGAAGAAAAGAAGTGATTTACTATAGAGTGTATTACACTCTATACTCAGAAAATTAAATATATCTACATATTTAGTCAAAATCAGTTACATTATTTTATCTTATTCATAGCATAAATGTTCTCAAAGATTACTAAAAAGAAATTGAATTAGACTACAGCAAATTGGCAAACTTTACCTTGTATCTGTTTCCACCGAGTTTGTTTGGGGCGTTCTTCAACATATCAACAATACTTGTCTCAACATCTCTTTCAGTTGCATTAGTGTGGGTGTTGATACAGGCTTCTGGAAATTTACATGAATTAATTAATATATATAATTATAATTCACTTTGCCATTCCCCATTCCACAGTCCTCTCGTCCTTCCCACTTCCCCGTCCCCACATCATCCTCACTATTCCTACTTCCCTGTCCCATCGTCCTCTTTACCATTTTCCCCTCCCCTGTCCCTTCTTCCTCCCCCACCATCTCCCATTCACCTGTCCCTTTGTCCTCCCCAGCATTCCCCTGTCCCCACCATCCCCAACTCCCCAGTCCCTCGTCCTCCCCACCATTACCCTCTCCTCTGTCCCCTCGTCTTCCTCACCATCCCCCCCTCTCGTCCTCCCCACCATTCCAAACTACCTCATCCGATGCATTCTATAATGGTCTGATGCTTCCATCAGTAAATTGGGAACATCAAATGATCTGATATTCCCATCACTGAAAAATAAGAACAGCTAAAAAAATGAAATGAAAAAAATAAAAAAATAAACTATACTCATGAAATGAACAGTATGGTAAACAACACAGCTCAATTTCAATGCAATGTCACACAAAATTATTAAATCGAAATGAAAATAAATTGAAATCTATGAAAATTCAAATTATCAATGCAATCGGAAATATTGAAATAATATCGCAACATAATATAGTGTGGGTTGCTCTTACGTGCAACAGACGGTGCTGTTTTTCAAAAAAGGCATGGCTTTACCTGTCACAAGTGTGGCATCTATACTTATACTCACGAAATGAACGGTGTGGTAAACAACATAGCTCAATTGCAATGCAATGTCACAGTAACATTTAATACCAATAATAACAATAACATTTAAATATACTTTAAGATATAATCTAGAAGAAAATAAGAACATTGAAACGGTTCATGAACTCGATTTCAATAAAGGACACTATGGGGAACTTTGAAAAACAGTTAATGAGTATAATTAGACAGACTTGTTGCTAGGCAGAGGAGTAAATAATGAGATATATGGCAAATTTTGCAAAATATACGGCACACAAACATTCATACCCAAACAAAGCAAAATGCTAGGTAAGAACAAAGCAGTTGGCCCGTAGGGGAAAGGAGATACCCACAAGACTGGAATACAAGTCATTAACCCTTGCACTGCTCACCTATTTTCGGCAAAAACGTCTTGGTGCCATTTTCAAGGACATATTTTTGTTATTTTTACAAATGTTCAGGTAAATTTAATGTCAAAATGTTTCCAAAGTCAACTATTTCCATTTCAAAACACAAATAGTAATGAAAACATTAAAAAACATTAAAATATAACCAAATTAAAAAAACAAAAAGCACAACTCTCTGAGCGCCTAAAGGCGCTTTGCGCCGTGCAGTGGTTAACAAGCACACAAGTACTACACCACACAACAACCGCACTACTACCAGAACTGGACGAATCACTACCAAAACAACACATTGCACATCACTACCAAAACAACACAACACAACACAAGCATTGGCAAAGAATTATAGACCAGTTGCACTAACATCCCACATAATAAAATTATTTGAGAGTGATCAGGAGTCAGGTTACTAGTTTTATAGAGACCAATGACCTCCACAATCCAGGCCAACATGGATTTAGAGCAGGAAGATATTGAAATACCTCTTACAGCTATCTCTCATGTCCTCTACTTGTACAGTACAGCTACTTGACCATTACGACAAAATCACTGAGATATGAGATAATGATGACACTAACCTCATCTACTCAGACTCCAACCCACTCATATTAAATAATGATGTAAACAATAAATTAAAAAAAAATCCACTTATTAATGTCAACCAACAAACTCACACTAAACATAGAAAGGACCTACAACATCTTACTTGGGAGCAAATCAACAAATGCAATTCATCTACAGTTACACAATGTTAACATCAGAAATAAAAAAGATGGTAAGTTCCTTGGTCTATACGTAGATCTGCCCGAAACGCTATGAGTGCTAGTTGCTTTACAAGAATGTATAACTTCAAGTCACTGTACTCTCCCCCAATGTACCTTCTTGTATATAAAGAAAAAATAAATAAATAAACAAACACATAATAAATCAATACTTACTAAATTTTGTCTATTATGTAGCAAAGAAGCAGGTCTACAGAAGGCTTTTCTGTTGAGTTCGAACCCCAGATTATTCGTGGTCTCTGAAATAAGGTAAGATTATAAGTATAAAATTTATAAAACCAAATAATAAATCCGGTATTGCTCAATTTCAGATGCAGACGTACTGAATGATATATCAGACTGTCAGCATGGTATTCGATCTGGAAGGTCCAGTGTAACGAATTTACTCAGTTTCTATGATCGAGCCACAGAGATCTATAAAGAATTCTGATCAAGAAAGAGATCTAGGGGTGGTTTTAGATAGAAAACTATAACCTGAGGATCATATTAAGAACATTCTGCGAGGGGCCTATGCTACACTTTTTAACTTTAGAATTGCTTTTAAATACATAGGTCAAAAAGTTTTAAATGTTTTAAAAGTTTTTTAAACCTCTCGTGTATCATGAGTGTGGAAAAGCTTCAGATGGTGCATTCAGATGATGAATATTACCTAGTTCCTTCATCTGGGAAGAATGAACACATATTGGTGCATTCGGATGATAAAAACTAACTACTGTAGTTCAATTGATCAACAGACTGTATATCATATGCAGACTGTATGTGGATCTGCGGGCCACTCCAAACAACAGCCTGGTGGACCAAGCTCCACCAGGCCTAAAGCACAAAGTGATATAGATGTGATAGAGAAACTAGGTCAAATGGAGGAGTAAGTCTGTATATTAAACAGCACCTGACGTGCACAGAGCTACTAAACTCAATGTGGTGCTAGAGTGGTGGGGGGGGGGAAACATTGCAGAAAAAAACAAAAATACAATTTGGTCAACAAAACAGCATTGTTTAAAATAGAAGACATGGGTTGACATTTTGGGGGTAAGGTAGGTTACATTGAGTTAATTAGTTAGTACTTAGTTTTTATCTTAAACTGGTTGGGAGAGGTACAGTGTTGCTGTGCTGGTGAAAGAACACCTAAAGGTAAATTAAATAATGATTGCGAATCCACAAGAAGTTGACATAATAGCGCTAGAGATCTGCAATCAGGATGATAAACTTTCCTTAAAGAATTTGACAAACACTTGCTGATAGGACATGAAGTAAATGAAATGTATGTCAAGTTTTGTGAAATATATGATAAAAGCACAACAAAATTTGTACCAAAGGAGAGATGCAGAACTAGGAAAAGGGGTTTGTTCAACAGAAATTGCGAGAGGGCCTGAGACCCAAACACACACAAATGGAATCAATATATAGCAAGAGGCCAAACCCCCAAACATACAAGCGATGCAAAGATGCGAGAAACAGCAGCAGCAGTAAGGAGAGGGACTTAAGGACCATAAATAAAGTGTGAAAATAAACTCGAGTAAATTTTTTTAACTACTCTCGACAGTGAAGAAAAACAAATATTCAGACGATTTGTGTTAGAATCATTAATCTTACACTTTCGGTCATACTCAACAACACAAATACATACACACACATTCCTGTTGCTGTAGCAGGTGAAGAATTACACACACAGATCACAATAACGTGATGCATCAAATGAACAAATCCACAAGGGCCGTGACGAGGATTCGAACCTGCGTCCGGGAGCATCCCAGACACTGCCTTAATCGACTGAGCTACAACAGGGTAAAAGGGTTGAAACCAAAGTTCTACTGAACTTACTGGATCCCATAGCCTCTCCAAGGCACAAACCAGGCTTTTACACAACCCCCCCCCCTGCACCCGAGCTATGTCAACAGGCCATTCTCCCTCTTCGCCCTTACATCATCACACACAGATCACAATAACGTGATGCATCAAATGAACAAATCCACAAGGGCCGTGATGAGGATTCAAACCTGTGTCCGGGAGCATCCCAGACACTGCCTTAATCGACTGAGCTACGACAGGGTAAAAGGGTTGAAACCAAACTTCTACTGAACTTCCTGGATCCTTTTACCCTGTTGTAGCTCAGTCGATTTAGGCAGTGTCTGGGATGCTCCCAGACGCAGGTTCAAATCCTCGTCACGGCCCTTGTGGATTTGTTCATTTGATGCATCACGTTATTGTGATCTCTGTGTGTGATGATGTAAGGGCGAAGAGAAAGAACGACCTGTTGACATAGCTCGGGTGCAGGGGGAGGGTTGTGTGCAAGCCTGGTTTGTGCCTCGGAGAGGCTATGGGATCCAGTAAGATCGTCCTTCCTTTCCTCCCTAGAATCTGGATGTAGCAGGTGCTCAATTGTCAAGAGTGAAAAAATTTGGTTTGTCTTCCGAATGCACCATATCGGTAAATTTTTACAAGATCTATTATTCTAATAAGGGTTTGATAAAATACAGTAGACTGCCTACTGGTTTTTGGTTGCCAGTTTCCTCAAGTTAATTTCCGTGATTTACACACAAATTTATATACATACAAATACATATACACACATATAATATATATATATATATATATATATATATATATATATATATATATATATATATATATATATATATATATATATATATATATATATATATATATATATATATATATATATATATATATATATATATGTCGTACCTAATAGCCAGAACGCACTTCTCAGCCTACTATTCAAGGCCCAATTTGCCTAATAAGCCAAGTTTTCATGAATTAATGTTTTTTCGTCTACCTAACCTACCTGACCTAACCTAACCTAGCTTTTTTTGGCTACCTAACCTAACCTTACCTATAAATATAGGTTAGGTTAGGTTAGGTAGGGTTGGTTAGGTTCGGTCATATATCTACGTTAATTTTAACTCCAATAAAAAAAAATTGACCTCATACATAGAGAAAAGGGTTGCTTTATCATTTCATAAGACAAAAATTATAGTAAATATATTAATTCAGGAAAACTTGGCTTATTAGGCAAATCGGGCCTTGAATAGTAGGCTGAGAAGTGAGTTCTGGCTACTAGGTACGACATATATATATATATATATATATATATATATATATAAAAACAAGTAAATGTAAATAATTTTACCTTGCACCTAGATCCACCAAGCCTGTACGGCGCGCGTTTCAGTACTTCGGAAATCTAGAACTAGCTAGAATCTCTAATCTGCAATGAAACAATACATATTATTGCACTTACCAAAACATGGATGAATGTAGAAAATACAGAACTATTAGCTGAATATCAAATAAATGGATTTAATCTATTTCACACAGATAGATATATTAGATATTATATTATATTCCTTTCCTCCCTAGAATCTGGATGTAGCAGGTGCTCAATTGTCAAAAGTGAAAAATTTGGTTTATTTAACATACATGCCATAGACCGGCTTGGGAAAAAAAAGTTCGTAAAACCCAGGGGCCATAGACCGGCTTGGGAAAAAAAAGTTCGTAAAACCCAGGGGCCATAGACCGGCTATGAAAGAAAATTTGAGAAAACCCTGGGGCCATAGAACGGCTATTTAATCCCCTTGAACGGATAATCATCTGTATCAAACCTTATTACAGGTAAAACCAGTAGGCAGTCTACTGTATTTTATCAAACCCTTATTAGAATAATAGATATCGTAATAATTTTGCAAAAATAGTGGCATTTACTATTTTTAAAAGATTATTAAAAAATTTACCGATATGGTGCATTCGGAAGACAAACCCAATTTTTCACTTTTGACAATTGAGCACCTGCTACATCCAGATTCTAGGGAGGAAAGGAAGGACGATCTTACTGGATCCCATAGCCTCTACGAGGCACAAACCAGGCTTTTACACAACCCCCTCCCCCTGCACCCGTGCTCAATTGTCAAAAGTGAAAAATTTGGTTTATTTAACATACACGCCATAGACCGGCTTGGGAAAAAAAGTTTGTAAAACCCAGGGGCCATAGACCGGCTTGGGAAAAAAAAGTTCGTAAAACCCAGGGGCCATAGACCGGCTATGAAAGAAAATTTGAGAAAACCCTGGGGCCATAGAATGGCTATTTAATCCCCTTGAACGGACCTGTGCATGGACCACTGAGGCATCGAAAAAAAACACGGGCCATAGACCGGTTTGGGAAAAAAAAGTTCGTAAAACCCAGGGGCCATAGACCGGCTATTTAATCCCCTTGAACGGACATGTGCATGGACCAGAGGCATCGAAAAAAAACACGGGCCATAGACCGGCTTGGGAAAAAAAAGTTCGTAAAACCCAGGGGCCATAGACCGGCTATTTAATCCCCTTGAACGGACATGTGCATGGACCACTGAGGCATCGAAAAAAAACACGGGCCATAGACCGGCTTGGGAAAAAAAAGTTTGTAAAACCCAGGGTCCATAGACCGGCTATTTAATCCCCTTGAACGGACCTGTGCATGGGCCACTGAGGCATCGAAAAAAAACACGGACCATAGACCGGCTTGGGAAAAAAGCAAAATAGCCGGTCTATGGCCCGGCTGATGGCTGTGCATGGATGGCTAATGGCTAATGGCTAATGGCTGTTAGTTATGGAGCTAGGTTAGACTATGTATGTTTAAATCTCTGATTTAAACAGAGCCGGCTAATGGCAGTTAGTTATGGAGCTAGGTTAGACTATGTATGTTTAAATCTCTGATTTAAACAGAGCCAGTGTTCAGTCAAATAACTGAATTTATCAAATCTTATCCTTGTATAATATACAAGCTGATGTGAGATCCCTGTCTACAGGTGGACTGGAACTTCTATCAACAAATCCATACATCACACCTGTCCCTTACAGCCCACAATCTATCATTAGGAAAACCATGTGAGAAATCTTTAAGGAATTCTGATAAAGAAAGAGATCTAGGGGTGGTTCTAAATAGAAAACTATCACCTGAGGACCACATAAAGAACATTGTGTGAGGAGCCTATGCCATGCATTCCAACTTCAACAGCATGTTGTGGGGTGCCCATATTGTGTGCCATCACATGTAAACCAACCAAGCCCACAAATACGTCAACATGGACCAGCATTACACCGTCTAACATACTCTGTCAGATGTAACAACTAAATTTGTGAATTCAAGACCTAATCTATTGCATAACACAGTGTTAGTACGAGAAAAACATTACTTACATTCGAAGCCGTGTTTTAAAATGGCGCGGACCTTGGTCTACTGACGCTCCAAACTGTGTGTTCGTTTGCGTATGATGAACGTGTGACAATTTACTACAACAATTATTTAATTATTCTTATTCTTTATTTTACTATTTTTAGGGTA
The DNA here is from genome assembly GCF_040958095.1 of Procambarus clarkii. Lineage (NCBI taxonomy): Eukaryota > Metazoa > Arthropoda > Malacostraca > Decapoda > Cambaridae > Procambarus > Procambarus clarkii. The sequence goes on along the minus strand of NC_091185.1, from coordinate 37,480,532 downwards.
CATGAAATTTCCAACTTATTTGCACACAATAATATAATTGCATTGTCATAACCTTTATATATTACGGAAAATACGATGACATGAACGAAGTCAAAGTGAAGTTGAAGTCAAAGTCATTCGCCGAACGTATTAGTCATTTTTTTTCTCCCAAACGATAGGGGATAACAAATCCACAGAGAATATAAGTGTACAGTAAAGTCAATTTTATTCAGGAAAGTACATACATAGTTGATTTACAAACATAATGTTGGATTTATAGATAGAGCTAGTGCATACAATACCTAAAGCCACTATCGTAGGCATATAGCATTTCAGACAACCGGGCAGTATATATGGACCCCTTACTCAAATCTCTGAATATGTTAGATATTAAGTCCCTGCACATACTCTCATGTGTATTTTATATATATAAAACGCTGCACTGTAATGTCAATCCTGACCTTAAAAGCTTCCTAGAAGGTTGTAACAGATCCCATGAGCACCACACCAGAAACAAATACCTATTTGATATTCCAAGAGTACGACTTAGTCAAACTAGAAATGCTTTACAAATCAAGGGACCTCGAATGTGGAATGACCTTCCCAATTATGTTAAAAACTGTACCTCTCCCAACCAGTTTAAGATAAATAAAGATAAATTTATAAGTTAAGAAAAATTCCACAAATCAACAACCCTGTTACTGACCCAGTATTTACCCAAGTCTTTCCTAAATCTAAACTTATCCAATTTATACCCATTGTTTCGTGTTCTATCGTGTGTTGACAATTTTAATACCCTATTAATATCCCCTTTGTTATATCCATTCAGGAAATTGTGGTTGATCTCGAACCCATTGACAATGTGACGACTTATACAGAATTTTGTAACTATATCATCAAGATTGTAACCAGCTTAGCTAAATGTAGTGTGGGGTTCAGTCCCTAAGCCATATATGTGCCTCTCTAACCATTTAGGTTACAGGGCAAAAACATAAAAACAAAGGTAACTGCAGAAGGCCTATTGTCCCATACCAGGCATGCAGCTCCTATCTATAACAGATAAACACTAAGTACTACCTAATTAACTCAATGTAACCTACCTAACCACCAAAATGTCAATCCATATCTTTTATTTTAAACAATGCTGTTTTGTTGACCAAATTGTATTTTTACTCTTTTTCTGTCATGTTTCTCCCACCCCTGTTTTTTCCCTTTTTTCTTATTTTTTCTGAACATAATTCATACTTTAATTAGGTGGATCAGGACATCACCTGATCAAACACATCAAACATCGTTTGACCACCATCAAACACACACATTTCGTGTGTGTTTGACGCTCACTGATATGTACCAGCGTTGTTTTATATATGGTGCTATTCTATCTTACGCTTTGTTGCTCTTTTTTACCTACGGGCTCATAGAACATTCTATTGCGAAAACATTGGCACAAAAATGAATGACGTACATACAATAATAATGTCAGGACAGTGAAATAATTATAAACTTTCAAAGCGCTGTATCGCCCATGTGTCGTCGTGTTACCAATACTGGGTAACAGTTCTGCCACTTCCCACACTCTTGCGGGTGGGCAGCGACCATTATTCTACGTTTATATTCATATCACCGTGTTGGGAATTTCATTGCGAGTACATTGATACCAAAATTAACTCTGTAGGACAAGTGTGGAAGTGATAACAATCCCAAGAGTAAAAACATTTTGTTGCACTTGGGCACTCACGGCGAGTCATCTACGTAGGTATTTATTGGGTGCTGGTATTCATATAACTTTTGGTGACCGTTTTTACTGATGTTCTTCTAGAGAATGTTATTGCGAACACGTTGGTACCAAAATGAAATACATAGCTCGAGAACTAAGGTCAGGAGAGTAAAAAGAGTATACACATTTTTGTTTTGACGCTTAATTAAGGTTATTGTGAGTACTCATCGCCTGCCTAGAAACTGGAATTAAACTGGAAACTGGAACTAGTAATTCCATCTATCATCATACTATCATACAAGAGGAGCCACACATCTATGGATCATCCAATAAAATCAGCAGACTTCTAGATGTTACTACTGCTCGGCTTAGACTCGGTTACAAGTATCTCTGGGAATTCTCATTATCTGCTGATGTAGACCTGACCAAATGTAAACTGTGTAAACAAAATTATTCGCACACCCTCCGTCACTATGTGATGGAGTGCGAAAAGATACATGAATTTAGAGACAATTCTATAACCAATGTTCCAGCGATGTGTCAATATTTCATTCAAAATGATCTGCTACCAGAAATTTTAGCCAAATATCCCCAGTTTGCTAACTGTAGATAACAACTAAGTGATTGTAACCTATCCACCGCTACCCATTGGATGGGGGGCGGTGTGCAGGACAAACATATAAATTTTGATACTAGCTCTCCACATATGTCAGTTGCTTAATTTAGAACCTGTACTTGAGGTCGATCTCGAACCCATTGTTGATGTGATGACTTATATTGAATTTTGTAATTAGCTCATCAAGATTGTAACTTGCTTAGCTAAATGAATTGTGGGGTTCAGTCCCTGAGCCCATTATGTGCCTCTGTAACCCTTTCCACAACCGCCCACAAGATGGGTATGGGGTGCATAATGGGGTGGGGTGACTTGGCCAAACGTGCCACATCAAAACCACAAGTTGACATTGAATGTGAATTAACAATGAGACAAGTAAGATTTATACTAATACATTTATACTAACTCTGTTGAGCGTTGACCATTTATACATCAAATCTGTTGATGTGAGCACTTTAGTTTAGTCTGCCGTTTAAAGAAAAAAAGAGCATATCAATGGTATATCACAGAAAACGAATTTATCATAAACTCATGTATTTGTCTTATCATATTGAACTGCATACATATTTTTAATATATAACAATAAGAATATACAAATTTCTGTAAATCCCCTACCATGGTGGAATCTGTGGAAATGAATGAGCAAATGTGCTGGCTGAAGGCGCTGAAGGAAACCACATTGGTTTCATTTTGGATACAAATGTCCATGGAGATTCAAAATGGAAACTAATTGTATAGTTGAACCTGCAGAGAGGAGTTTAAGAATCTGTGTTGAGAGTGATGGACACAGCCTTCACAATTATACTTCAGAGAATGTAAACATCTAAGAGTCATTAGAAATATGTGTAGAATAATTACCCTACATTGTTTGAGTTAGGGAAAACACCATTTGTGATATATAGATACTAGCTGTTCCTAAAGATTCACCCATTTTGCACCAGCAAGATAACATATAAGATTTTAAGAGTTGACGAATGTTAATATTCTTGTTTGATAAGCTGTGAACTTGAGACATAGTTTATAAGAACATTTCAATTATAACACAACAAAAAGTTTTCAGATTCTTTCACACCACTTTCCAGCAACTTATATAATTTATATAAATTATTTTAGGGAATAATACATAAATTATATATTTAAACATGATATAGTGTTTAGTGGAATGCATAAGGAGTCAAATTGTGTTAAAAAGAGCGATTTTTAGAAAATTTGGAAAACTACTTTTTTCTGTTCATATTATAACTAAATGGATTTTAAAGGTTTCACTCAGCCAATATATATCATTCACAATTTATTACTGAATTTTACAAAAAAAAACACCATAAATTTTATATTTAAACATGTAAAAACTATTTGTTTTACATTTGGAAGAAAGTAATTGTAGAAAAACAATTTATAATTAAACCTTTGTGTTTGGATTTTTTGAGTAAAAGTTTCTCAAAGGCTCTCCTGCACCATTCTCAATGCAAATCATTCCCACACCTATGGGAAGAGATAGGCGAACATTGTGTAGATGATTTGTGTTTGCTGGGTGGTGGTCCCTGGTGGTGGCTGGTGGTTCCTAGTGGTGGCTTGTGGTTCCTGGTGGTTCCTGGTGGTGGCTGGTGATCCTAGGTGGTGTCTGCTTGTGGCAGGGTATCCCTGGCGGTGGCTGGTGGTCCCTGGTGGAGTCCGGTGGTCGCAGGTGGTGGCTGGTGGTGGTAGCTGGTGGTCCCAGGTGGTGGTAGCTGGTGGTCCCTGGTGGTGGTAGCTGGTGGTCCCTGGTGGTGGCTCCCGGTGGCAGGTGGTCCCTGGTGGTGGCTGGTGATCCCTGGTGGTGGCTGGTTGTCCCTGGTGGTGACTGCCGGTGGCAGGTGGTCCCTGGTGGTGGCTGGTGGTCCCTATTGTTGGCAGGTAGTCCCTGGTGGTGGCTGGTGGTGGCAGGTGGTCCCTGGTATTGGCCGGTGGTTCTTGGTGGTCGCTGTCGGTTCATGGTGGTGGCTGGTGGTCTCTGGTGGTGGCTGGTGGTCCCTTATGGTAGATGGTGGTATCTGGTGGTGGCTCGTGGTCCCTGGTTGGGGCAGGTGGTCCCTTGTGGTGGCTGGTGGTCCCTGGTGGTGGCTGATGGTCCCTGGTGGTAGCTCCCGGTGGCAGTTGGACCCTGGAGGTGGCTGGTGGTCCCTGGTGGTGCATCGTGGTCCCTGGTGGTGGATCGTGGTCCCTGGTGGTCCCTGGTGGTGGCTTGTGGTCCCCTAATGGTGTCTGGTGGTCTCTAGATGTGGCTGGTGGTTCCTGGTGGTCCTAGGTGGTGTCTGTTGGTGGCAGGGTGTCCCTGACGGTGGCTGGTGGTCCCTGGTGGTGGCGGCTGGTGTTGTAATCCACAAGTTAGTAGGAATTATTTGCTAGAGGATCATTACTACAACACTTAAAGAATGATGATTGGAAGTACATGTAAGTAGACAGATTATGGATCACATATCTAAGAAAGGTCAATGGATTAAGACCGAAGCTGTTTAGCCAAATTAATAATTCCTGGAAAGAGGAATTATTCTTCGTCAGGCTTCTAGGATCAAGGTTACCGCTCTAGGGATAAGGTTAAACGGATTATACCTTCCTTGAGAGGCGTGGTGAAATGTTTGAGGCCATGGCTGACTGGAGTCAGTCTGATTGTGGGAGTTGAACTGGCAAGTCCTCTGGATCCCCGTTTGCGGCAGCAGCGAAGTGTAGCAGACAGCTATGGGAGAACCTGATGTGATCTTAGTGACGAAGTTAAGTCTGCAGTATGTGAGTATTGAATGAAAGACTAACCGGGTGTGAAGCGTTGTAGTAATCATTCCGTATTAGGGACTTAGGCGGAAGTAACGAGTGTGGGTGGTGATCGCGGAGGTCAGGTGGTCTATGGGTATTGGAAGTGTATTGACCTAATAGAGTATGTTAATATGTATATATTTGTCAGAGTCTATTCTTTGTAATTAAATGACAAAACCCGACGGCCTTTAAATACCTTCCATATGTTCATTCATTGTGTTCCAGTACAAACCGAGTGGTACGCCTCAAGGGTCTGGTGTGTGTAGGAGTATAGGTGGTAGTAACGGTTGCTGAGGCAAGGTGTTATGTGTTGTGTATTCGCTGTGTTCGGAATGAACCGGGGTTCAGCGTCACGACATAGGTGGTGCCTGGTGGTGGTGGCTGGTGGTCCCTGGTGGTGGTGGCAGGTGGTCCCTGGTGGTGACAGGTGGTCCCTGGTGATGGCTGAGCTCCTTGGTATTTGCTGGTGGTCAATGGTGGTGGCTGGTCGTCGCTGGTGGTGGCTGGTTTTAGCTAGTGGTCCCTGGTGGTGGCTGCCAGTGGCAGGTGGTCTCTGGTGGTGGCTGGTGGTCCCTGATGGTGGCTGGCGGTTCCTGGTGGTGGATGGAGGTCCTAGTTGGGGTCTGCTGGTGGTAGGGTATCCCTGGCGGTGGCTGGTGGTCCCTGGTGGTGGCCGGTGGTCGCTGGTGATGGCTGCCTTTGGCAGGTGGTCCCTGGCGGTGGCTGGTGGGTCATTGGGGGTGGCTGGTGGTCCCAGGTGATGGATGGTGGTCCCTGGTGGTGGCAGGTGGTCCCTGGTGTTGTCCGGTGGTCCATGGTGGTCGCCGGTGGTTCTTGGTGGTGGCTGGTGTTTTCTGGTGGTGGCTGGTGGTACCTGGTGGTGGCTGGTGGTCGCTGTTGGTGGCTGATGGTCCCTGGTGTTGGCTGGTGGTAGCTGGTAGTCCCTGTGATGGCTAGTGGTCCCTAGTGGTGGCTGGAGGTTCCACGTGGTGGCTGGTGGTGGCAGGTAGTCCCTGGTGGTTTCTGGTGGTCCCTGGTGGTGGCAAGTAGTCCCTGGTGTTTGCTGGTGGTCCCTGGTTGTGGCTTGTAATCCGTGGTGATGGCTGTGCTCCCTGGTAGTGGCTGGTGTTCTCTGGTGGTGGCTGGTGGTCGCTGGAAGTGGCTGGTGGTCCCTGGTGGTGGCTGGTGGTTCCTAGTGGTGGCTTGTGGTTCCTGGTGGTTCCTGGTGGTGGCTGGTGATCCTAGGTGGTGTCTGCTAGTGGCAGGATGTCCCTGGCGGTGGCTGGCGGTCCCTGGTGGAGTCCGGTGGTCCCTGGTGGTGGTAGCTGGTGGTCCGTGGTGGTGGTAGCTGGTGGTCCCTGGTGGTGGTAGCTGGTGGTCCCCGGTGGTAGTAGCTGGTGGTCCCTGGTGGTGGTAGCTGGTGGTCCCTGGTGGTGGTAGCTGGTGGTCCCTGGTTTTGGTAGCTGGTGGTCCCTGGTGGTGGCTCCCGGTGGCAGGTGGTCCCTGGTGGTGGCTGGTGATCCCTGGTGGAGGCTGGTGGTGGCTGGTTGTCCCTGGTGGTGACTGCCGGTGGCAGGTGGTCCCTGGTGGTGGCTGGTGGTCCCTATTGTTGGCAGGTAGTCCCTGGTGGTGGCTGGTGGTTCCTGGTGGTGGCTGGTGGTCCCTGGTGGTGGCTGGTGGTCCCTGGTGGTGGCTGATGGTCCCTGTTGGTGGCTGGTGGTGGCAGGTTGTCCCTAGTGATGGCTGTTCTCCATGGTAGTGGCTGGTGGTCCCTGGTGGTGGCTGGTGGTCCCTGGTGGTGGCTGGGGGTCCCTAGTGGTGGCTGGTGGTTCCTGGTGGTGGTTGTCTGTGGCAAGTGGTCCCTGGCGGTGGCTGGTGGGTCACTGGAGATAGCTGGTGGTCCCAGGTGCTGGATGGTGGTCCCTGGTGGTGGCAGGTGGTTCCTGTTGTTGGCCGGTGGTCCCTGGTGGTCGCCGGTGGTTCCCAGTCGTGGCCGGTGGTCTCTGGTGGTGGCTGGGGGTCCCTGATGGTGGCTGGTGATGGCTGGTGGTAGCTGGTGGTCCCTGGTGGTGGCTGCTGATGGCAGGCGGTCTCTGGTGTTGGCTGGGGGTCCCTTATGGTGGCTGTGGGCCCCAAGTGGTGGCTGGTGGTCTCTGGTAGTGGCTGGTGGTCCCTGGTGGTGGCAGGTGGTCCCTGCTGGTTGCATGTGATGGCTGGTGGTCCTTGCTGGTGGCTGGTGGTCCCTAGTGGTGGCTGCTGGTCCCTGGTGGTGGCTGGTGGTCCCTGGTGGTGGCTGGTGGTCCATAGTGGTGGCTGGTGATTTCAGGTGGTCCCTGGTGATGGCTTTGCTCCCTGGTAGTGGCTGGTGGTCCCTGGTAGTGGCTGGTGGTCCCTGGTGGTCCCTGATGGTGGCGGTCGGTGGCAGGTGGTCCCTGGTGGTGGCTGGTGGGTCACTGGGGGTGGCTGGTGGTCCCAGGTGGTGGATGGTAGTCCCTGTTGGTGGCAGCTGGTCTCTCGTGATGGCCAGTGGTCCCTGGTAGTCGCATGCAGTTCCTAGTGTTGGCTGGTTGTCTCTGGTGGTGGCAGGTGGTCCCTGGTGGTGGCTGGTGGTAGTTGGTGGTCCCTGGTGGTGGCTGCCGTTGGCAGGTGGTCCCTGGACGTGGCTGGTGGTCCTAGGTAGTGTCTGCTGGTGGTAGGGTGTCCCTGACGGTGGATGGTGGTCCCTGGTGGTGGCTGGAAGTCGCTGGCTGGTTGTCCCTGGTTGTGGCTGCTGGAAGTTGGTGGTTCCAGGTGGTGGCTGCCGGTGGCAGGAGGTCCCTGGCGGTGGCTGATGAGTCACTGGAGGTGGCTGGTGGTCCCTGGGGGTGGCTGGTGGTCCCTGGTGGTGGCAGGTGGTCCCTGGTATTGGCCGGTGGTTCTTGGTGGTCGCTGGCGGTTCCTGGTGGTGGCTGGAGGTCTCTGGTGGTGGCTGGTGATCTCTGGTGGTGGCTGTTGGTGGCTGGTGGCCTCTTATGGTAGCTGGTGGTATCTGGTGGTGGCTCTTGGTCCCTGGTGGGGGGCAGGTGCTCCCTGGTGGTGGCAGGTAGTCCCTGGCGGTGACAGGTGGTCCCTGGTGATGGCTGAGCTCCTTGGTATTTGCTGGACGTCCCTGATGGTGGCTGGTGGTTCCTGGTGGTGGATGGAGGTCCTAGTAGGGGTCTGCTGGTGGTAGGGTATCCCTGGCGGTGGCTGGTGGTCCCTAGTGGTGGCCGGTGGTCGCTGGTGATGGCTGCCTTTGGCAGGTGGTCCCTGGCGGTGGCTGGTGGGTCATTGGGGGTGGCTGGTGGTCCCAGGTGGTGGATGGTGGTCCCTGGTGGTGGCAGGTGGTCCCTGGTGTTGTCCGGCGGTCCATGGTGGTCGCCGGTGGTTCTTGGTGGTGGCTGGTGTTCTCTGGTCGTGGCTGGTGGTACCTGGTTGTGGCAGGTGGTCCCTGCTGGTGGCATGTGATGGCTGGTGGTCCTTGCTGGTGGCTGGTGGTCCCTAGTGGTGGCTGCTGGTCCCTGGTGGTGGCTGGTGGTCCCTGGTGGTGGCTGGTGGTCCATAGTGGTGGATGGTGATTTCAGGTGGTCCCTGTTGATGGCTTTGCTCCCTGGTAGTGGCTGGTGGTCCCTGGTAGTGGCTGGTGGTCCCTGGTGGTCCCTGATGGTGGCGGTCGGTGGCAGGTGGTCCCTGGTGGTGGCTGGTGGGTCACTGGAGGTTTCTGGTGGTCCCAGGTGGTAAAAGTGGTCCCTGTTGGTGGCAGCTGGTCTCTCGTGATGGCCAGTGGTCCCTGGTAGTCGCATGCAGTTCCTAGTGTTGGCTGGTGGTCTCTGGTGGTGGCAGGTGGTCCCTGGTGGTGGCTGGTGGTAGTTGGTGGTCCCTGGTGGTGGCTGCCGTTGGCAGGTGGTCCCTGGACGTGGCTGGTGGTCCTAGGTGGTGTCTGCTGGTGGTAGGGTGTCCCTGACGGTGGATGGTGATCCCTGGTGGTGGCTGGAAGTCGCTGGCTGGTTGTCCCTGGTTGTGGCTGCTGGAAGTTGGTGGTTCCAGGTGGTGGCTGCCGGTGGCAGGAGGTCCCTGGCGGTGGCTGATGAGTCACTGGAGGTGGCTGGTGGTCCCTGGGGGTGGCTGGTGGTCCCTGGTGGTGGCAGGTGGTCCCTGGTATTGGCCGGTGGTTCTTGGTGGTCGCTGGCGGTTCCTGGTGGTGGCTGGAGGTCTCTGGTGGTGGCTGGTGATCTCTGGTGGTGGCTGTTGGTGGCTGGTGGCCCCTTATGGTAGATGGTGGCGGTCGGTGGCAGGTGGTCCCTGGTGGTGGCTGGTGGGTCACTGGAGGTGGCTGGTGGTCCCTGTTGGTGGCAGCTGGTCTCTCGTGATGGCCAGTGGTCCCTGGTAGTCGCATGCAGTTCCTAGTGTTGGCCGGTGGTCTCTGGTGGTGGCAGGTGGTCCCTGGTGGTGGCTGGTGGTAGTTGGTGGTCCCTGGTGGTGGCTGCCGTTGGCAGGTGGTCCCTGGAGGTGGCTGGTGGTCCTAGGTGGTGTCTGCTGGTGGTAGGGTGTCCCTGACGGTGGATGGTGGTCCCTGGTGGTGGCTGGTAGTCGCTGGCTGCTTGTCCCTGGTTGTGGCTACTGGAAGTTAGTGGTTCCAGGTGGTGGCTGCCGGTGGCAGGAGGTCCCTGGCGGTGGCTGATGGGTCACTGGAGGTGGCTGGTGGACCCTGGTGGTGGCAGGTGGTCCCTGGTATTGGCCGGTGGTTCTTGGTGGTCGCTGGCGGTTCCTGTTGGTGGCTGGTGGTCTCTGGTGGTGGCTGGTGATCTCTGGTGGTGGCTGTTGGTGGCTGGTGGCCCCTTATGGTAGCTGGTGGTATCTGGTGGTGGCTCGTGGTCCCTGGTGGGGGGCAGGTGGTCCCTGGTGGTGGCAGGTGGTCCCTGGTGGTGACAGGTGGTCCCTGGTGATGGCTGAGCTCCTTGGTATTTGCTGGTGGTCCCTGATGGTGGCTGGTGGTTCCTGGTGGTGGATGGAGGTCCTAGTTGGGGTCTGCTGGTGGTTGGGTATCCCTGGCGGTGGCTGGTGGTCCCTAGTGGTGGCCGGTGGTCGCTGGTGATGGCTGCCTTTGGCAGGTGGTCCCTGGCGGTGGCTGGTGGGTCATTGGGGGTGGCTGGTGGTCAAAGGTGGTGGATGGTGGTCCCTGGTGGTGGCAGGTGGTCCCTGGTGTTGTCCGGTGGTCCATGGTGGTCGCCGGTGGTTCTTGGTGGTGGCTGGTGTTCTCTGGTCGTGGCTGGTGGTACCTGGTGGTGGCTGGTGGTCGCTGTTGGTGGCTGATGGTCCCTGGTGTTGGCTGGTGGTAGCTGGTAGTCCCTGGTGATGGCTAGTGGTCCCTAGTGGTGGCTGGAGGTCCCAGGTGGTGGCTGGTGGTGGCAGGTGGTGGCAGGTAGTCCCTGGTGGTTTCTGGTGGTCCCTGGTGGTGGCAGGTAGTCCCTGGTGTTTGCTGGTGGTCCCTGGTTGTGGCTGGTTGTCCGTGGTGATGGCTGTGCTCCCTGGTAGTGGCTGGTGTTCTCTGGTGGTGGCTGGTGGTCGCTGGATGTGGCTGGTGGTCCCTGGTGGTGGCTGGTGGTTCCTAGCGGTGGCTTGTGGTTCCTGGTGGTTCCTGGTGGTGGCTGGTGATCCTAGGTGGTGTCTGCTTGTGGCAGCGTGTCCCTGGCGGTGGCTGGTGGTCCCTGGTGGAGTCCGGTGGTCGCAGGTGGTGGCTGGTGGTGGTAGCTGGTGGTCCCTGGTGGTGGTAGCTGGTGGTCCCTGGTGGTGATAGCTGGTGGTCCCTGGTGGTGGCTCACGGTGGCAGGTGGTCCCTGGTGGTGGCTGGTGATCCCTGGTGGTGGCTGGTTGTCCCTGGTGGTGACTGCCGGTGGCAGGTGGTCCCTGGTGGTGGCTGGTGGTCCCTATTGTTGGCAGGTAGTCCCTGGTGGTGGCTGGTGGTTCCTGGTGGTGGCAGGTGGTCCCTGGTATTGGCCGGTGGTTCTTGGTGGTCGCTGGCGGTTCCTGGTGGTGGCTGGTGGTCTCTGGTGGTGGCTGGTGGTCCCTTATGGTAGATGGTGGTATCTGGTTATGGCTCGTGGTCCCTGGTTGGGGCAGGTGGTCCCTTGTGGTGGCTGGTGGTCCCTGGTGGTGGCTGATGGTCCCTGGTGGTAGCTCCCAGTGGCAGGTGGTCCCTGGAGGTGGCTGGTGGTCACTGGTGGTGGATCGTGGTCCCTGGTGGTGGATCTTGGTCCCTGGTGGTGGCTGGTGGTCCCTGGCGGTGGCTTGAGGTCCCCTAATGGTGTCTGGTGGTCCCTAGACGTGGCTGGTGGTTCCTGGTGTTCCTAGGTGGTGTCTGTTGGTGGCAGGGTGTCCCTGACGGTGGCTGGTGGTCCCTGGTGGTGGCGGCTGGTGGTCCCTGGTGGTGGTGGCTGGTGGTCCCTGGTGGTGATGGCTGGTGGTCCCTGGTGGTGGTGGTTGGTGGTCTCTGGTGGGAGCAGATGATCCCTGGTGTTGGCCGGTGGTCCATGGTGGTCGCCGGTGGTTCCTGGTGGTGGCTGGTGGTACCTGCTAAAAGCTGGTGGTCCCGGGCGGTGGCTGCCAGTGGCAGGTGATCCCTGGTGATGGCAGGTAGTCCCTGGTGGTTGCTGGTGGTCCCTGGTTGTGGCAGGTGGTCCCTGGTGATGGCTGTGCTCCCTGGTAGTGGCCGGTGTTCCCTGGTGGTGGCTGGTGGTCCGTGGTGGTGGCCAGTGGTTCCTAGTGGTGGCTTGTGGTTCCTGGTGGTTTCTGGTGGTGGCTGGTGATCCTAGGTGGTATCTGCTGGTGGCAGGGTGTCCCTGGCGGTGGCTGGTGGTCCCTGGTGGTAGCTGGTGGTCCCTGGTGGTGGCTGTTGGTTTGTGGTAGTAGCTGGTGGTCCCTGCTGGTGGCTCCCGGTGGCAGGTGGTCCCTGGCGGTGGCTGGTTGTCCCAGGTGGTCCCTGGTGGTGGTTGATGGTCCCTGGTGGTGGCTGGTTGTCCCTGATAGTGGCTGACGGTGGCAGGTGGTCCCTGGTGGTTGCTGGTGGTCATAATTGTTGGCAGGTGGTCCCTGGTGGTGGCTGGTGGTCCCTATTGTTGGCCGGTAGTCCCTGGTGGTAGCTGGTGGTCCCTGGTGGTGGCAGGTGGTCCCTGGTGATGGCTGAGCTCCTTGGTATTTGCTGGTGGTCAATGGTGGTGGCTGGTGGTCCCTGGTTGTAGCTAGTGGTCCCTGGTGTGGCTGCCAGTGGCAGGTGGTCTCTGGTGGTGGCTGGTGGTCCCTGATGGTGGCTGGTGGTCCCTGATGGTTGCTGGTGGTCCCTGATGGTGGCTAGTGGTCCCTGATGATGGCTAGTGGTCCCTGATGGTGGTTGGGGGTCCCTAGTGGTGGTTGGTGGTCCCTAGTGGCGGCTGGTGGTTCCTGGTGGTGGCTGGAGGTCCTAGTTGGGGTCTGCTGGTGGCAGGGTATCCCTGGCGGTGGCTGATGGTCCCTGGCCGTGGCCGGTTGTTCCTGGTGGAGGCCGGTGGTCGCTGGTGGTGGCTAATGGTCTCTGGTGGTGGCTGTTGGTAGCTGGTGGTCCCTGGTGATGGCTGCTGGTGGCAGGTGGTCCCTGGCGGTGGCTGGTGGGTCATTGGGGGTGGCTGGTGGTCCCAGGTGGTGGATGGTGGTCCCTGGTGGTGGCAGAAGGTTCCTGGTGTTGGCCGGTGGTCCGTGGTGGTCGCAGGTGGTTCCTGGTGATGGCTGGTGTTCTCTGGTCGTGGCTGGTGGTACCTGGTGGTGGCTGGTGGTCGCTGTTGGTGGCTGGTGATGGCTGGTGGTCCCTGGTGGTGGCCGGGGGTAGATGGTGGTCCCTGATGGTGGCTGCCGGTGGCAGGTGGGCCCTGGTGGTGGCTGGTGTCCCTGAAGGTGACTGGGGGTCCCTAGTGGTGGCTGGTGGTTCCTGGTGGTGGCTGGTGGTCCTAGGTGGTGACTCCCGGTGGCAGGTGGTCCCTGGCGGTTGCTGGTGGTCCCTGGTGGTGTCCCGGTGGTCGCTGGTAGTCCCTGGTGATGGCAGGTGGTAGCTGGTGGTCCCTGGTGGTGGCTGTCTGTGGCAAGTGGTCCCTGGCGGTGGCTGGTGGGTCACTGGAAGTAACTGGTGATCCGAGGTGCTGGATGGATGTCCCTGTTGTTGGCCGGTGGTCCCTGGTGGTCGCCGGTGGTTCGCAGTGGTGGCTGGTGGTCTCTAGTGGTGGCTGGTGGTCCCTGATGGTGGCTGGCGATGGCTGGTGGCAGCTGGTGGTCCCTGGTGGTGGCTCCCGGTGAGAGGTGGTCTCTGGTGTTGGCTGGCAGTCCCTCATGGTGGCTAGGGGTCCCTAGTGGTGGCTGGTAGTCTCTGGTAGTGGCTGGTGGTCTCTGGTATTGGCCGGTGGTTCTTGGTGGTCGCTGGCGGTTACTGGTGGTGGCTGGTGGTCTCTGGTGGTGGTGGTGATCTCAGGTGGTGGCTGTTAGTGGATGGTGGTCCTTTATGGTAGCTGATGGTATCTAGTGGTGGATGGTGGTCCCTGATAGGGGCAGGTGGTCCCTGGTGGTTGCTGATGGTCCCTGGTTGTGGCTGTTGGTTTGTGGTGGTAACTGGAGGTCCCTGGTGGTGGCTCCCGGTGGCAGGTGGTCCCTGGCGGTGGCTGGTGGTCCCTAGTGGTGGCAGGTGGTCCCTGGTGGTGGCTGGTGGTCCCTGGTGGAAGCTGGATGTCCCTGATGGTGGCTGCCGGTAGCAGGTGGTCCCTGGTGGTGGCTCGTGGTCCCTGATGGTGGCTGGTGGTCCCTAGTAGTGGCTGGTGGTTCCTGATGGTGGCTGGTGGTTCTAGTTGGGGTCTGCTGATGGCAGGGTATCCCTGGAGGTGGCTGGTGGTCTCTGGTGGTGGCTGCGGGTGACAGGAGGTCCCTGGCGGTCGTTGATGGGTCACTGGAGGTGGCTGGTGGTCCCTGGGGGTGGCTGGTTGTCCCTGGTGGTGGCAGATGGTCCCTGGTATTGGCCGGTGGCTCTTGGTGGTCGCTGGCGGTTCCTGGTGGTAAATGGTGGTCTCGGATGGTGGCTGGTGATCTCTGGTGGTGGATGTTGGTGGCTGGTGGTCCCTTATGGTAGCTGGTGGTGTCTGGTGGTGGCTCGTGGTCCCTGGGGGGGCAGGTGGTCCCTAGTAGTGGCTGGTGGTCCCTGGCGGTGGCTGATGGTCCCTGGTGGTGGCTCCCGTTGGCAAGTTTTCCCTGGCGGTAGCTGGTGGTCCCTGGCGGTGGCAGGTGGTCCCTGGTAGTGGCTGGTGGTCCCTGGTGGAGGCTGATTGTCACTGGTGGTAGCTGCCGGTGGTCCCTGGTGGTGGCTGGTGGTCCCTATTGTTGGCAGGTAGTCCCTGGTGGTGGCTGGTGGTCCCTGGAGGTGGCAGGTGGTCCCTGGTGTTGGCTGAGCTCCTTGGTATTTGCTGGTGGTCAATGGTGGTGTCTGGTGGTCCCTGGTTGTGGCTAGTGGTCCCTGGTGGTGGCTGCCAGTGGCAGGTGGTCTCTGGTGGTGGCTGGTGGTCCCAGATGGTGGCTGGTGGTCCCTGATGGTGGCTGGTGGTCCCTGATGGTGGCTGGTGGTCCCTGATGGTGTCTGGTGGTCCCTGATGGTGGCTGGTGGTCCCTAGTGGTGGCTGGTGGTTCCTGGTGGTGGCTGGTGGTCCTAGTTGGGGTCTGCTGGTGGCAGGGTATCCCTGGCGGTGGCTGGTGGTCCCTGGTGGTGGCCGGTGGTCGCTGGTGGTAGCTAATGGTCGCTGGTGGTGGCTGTTGGTAGCTGGTGGTCCCTGGTGATGGTTGCCTTTGGTAGGTGGTCCCTGGCGGTGGCTGGTGGGTCAATGGGGGTGGCTGGTGATCCCAAGTGGTGGATGGTGGTCCCTGGTGGTGGCAGGTGGTCCCTGGTGTTGGTCGGTGGTCCGCGGTAGTCGCCGGTGGTTCCTGGTGGTGGCTGGTGTTCTCTGGTCGTGGCTGGTGGTACCTGGTGGTAGCTGGTGGTTGCTGTTGGTGGCTGGTGGTCCCTGGTGGTCCCTGGTGGTGGCCGGGAGTAGATGGTCATCCCTGATGGTGGCTGCCGGTGGCAGGTGGTCCCTGGTGGTGGCTGGTGGTCCCTGAAGGTGGTTGGGGGTCCCTAGTGGTGGCTGGGGGTTCCTGACGGTGGCTGGCGGTCCCTATTGTTGACAGGTAGTCCCTGGTGATGGCTGATGGTGGCAGGTGGTCCCTATTGTTGGCAGGTAGTCCCTGGTGGTGGCGGGTGGTCCCTGCTGGAAGCTGGTGGTCCCGGGTGGTGGCTGCAGGCGGCAGGTGGTTCCTGAAGGTGGTTGCTGGTCCCTATTGTTGACAGGTAGTCCCTGGTGGTCCCTGGTGGTGGCAGATAGTCCCTGGTGGTTGCTGGTGGTCCCTGGTTGTGGCAGGTGGTCCCTGGTGATGGCTGTGCTCCCTGGTAGTGGCTGGTGTTCCCTGGTGGTTGGAGGTGGCTGGTGGTCCCTGGTGGTGGCTGGTGGTCCCTGATGGTGGCTGGTGGTCCCTGATGGTGGCTGGTGGTCCCTGATGGTGGTTGTGGCTCCTGGTGGTTCCTGGTGGTGGCTGGTGATCCTAGGTGGCGCCTGCTGGTGGCAGGGTGTCCCTGGCAGTGGCTGGTGGTCCCTGGTGGTGTCCGGTGGTCGCGGGTGGTGGCTGGTGGTCCCTGGTGGTGGCAAGTGGTAGCTGGTGGTCCCTGGTGGTGGCTGTTGGTTTGTAGTAGTAGCTGGTGGTCCCTGGTGGTGGCTGTTGGTTTGTGGTAGTAGCTGGTGGTCCCTGGTGGTGGCTGTTGGTTTGTGGTAGTAGCTGGTGGTCCCTGGTGGTGGTTCCCAGTGGCAGATGGTCCCTGGCGGTGGCTGGTGGTCCCTGATGGTGGCAGGTGGTCCCTGGTGGTAGCTGGTGGTCCCTGGTGGAAGCTGGTTGTCCCTGATGGTGGCTGCCGGTGGCAGGTGGTCCCTGGTGGTGGCTGGTGGTCCCTGGTGGTGGCAGGTGGTCCCTGGTGATGGCTGAGCTCCCTGGTAGTTGCTGGTGGTCCCTGGTGGTGGCTGGTGATCGCTGGTGGTGGCTGGTTGGAGCTGGTGGTCCCTGGTGGTGGCTGCCGGTTGCAGGTGGGCTCTGGCGGTGGCTGGTGGTCCCTGATGGTAGCTGGTGGTCCCTGATGGTAGCTGGTGGTCCCTAGTGGTGGCTGGTGGTTCCTGGTAGTGGTTGGTGCTTCTAGTTGGGGTCTGCTGGTGACGGTGACAGGGTATCCCTGGAGGCGGCTGGTGGTCCCTGGTGGTGGCCCCTGGTCGCTGGTTGTCCCAGGTGGTGGCCGCTGGTCGCTGGTTGTCCCTGGTGGTGGCTGGTAGAAGCTGGTGGTCTCTGGTGGTAGCTGCGGGTGGCAAAAGGTCCCTGGCGGTGGTTGATGGGTCACTGGAGGTGGCTGGTGGTCCCTGGGGGTGGCTGGTGGTCTCTGGTGGTGGCACGTGGTCCCTGGTATTGGCCGCTGTTTCTTGGTGGTCGCTGGCGGTTCCTGGTGGTGGCTGGTGGTCTCTAGTGGTGGCTGGTGATCTCTGGTGGTGGCTGGTGGTCCTTTATGGTAGCTGGTGGTATCTGGTGGTGGCTCGTGGTCCCTGATGGGGGCAGGTGGTCCCTAGTGGTGGCTAGTGGTCCCTGGTGGTGGCTGTGCTCCCTGGGGTTGGCTGTTGGTCCTTGGTGGTGGCTGGTGGTCCCTAGTGGTGGAATGTGGTCCCAGGTGGTGGCTGGTGGTCCCTGGTGATGGCTGGTGGTCCCTAGTGTTGGCTTGTGGTCCCTGATCGTGTCTGGGGGTCCCTAGAGGTGGCTGGTGGTTCCTGGTGGTGGCTGTTGGTCCCTGGTGGTCGCTGATGGTCCCTGGTGGTGGCAGATGGTCCCTGATGGAGCCTGGTGGTCCCTGGTGGTGGCTGGTGGTCTCTGGTGGTCTCTGGTGGTTGCTGTTGGTGGCAGGAGGTGGCTGGTGGTCCCTGGTGGTAGCTGGTGGTCTCTAGTGGTGGCTGGTGGTTCCTGGTGGTGGCTGCTGGTTCTAGTTGGGGTCTGCTTGTGGCAGGGTATTCCTGGAGGTGGCTGGTGGTCCCTTGTGGTGGCAGGTGGAAGCTGGTGGTCTCTGGTGGTGGCTGCGGGTGGCAGGAGGTCCCTGGCGGTGGTTGATGGGTCACTGGAGGTGGCTGGTGGTCCCTGGGGGTGGCTCGTGGTCCCTGGTTGGGGCAGGTGGTCCCTAGTGGTGGCTGGTGGTCCCTGTTGGTGGCTCCCGGTGGCAGGTGGTCCCCGGCGGTGGTTGGAGGTCCCTGGTGGTGGCAGGTGGTCCCTGATAGTGGCTGGTTGTCCCTGGTGGAAGCTGATTGTCCCTGGTGGTAGCTGCCGGTGGCAGGTGGTCCCTGGTGGTGGCTGGTGGTCCCTATTTTTGGCAGGTAGTCCCTGGTGGTGGCTGGTGGTCAATGGTGGTGGTTAGTGGTCGCTGGTGGTGGCTGGTGGTCCCTAGTGGTAGCTGGTGGTCCCTAGTGGTGGCTGGTGGTCCCTGGTGGTGGCCGGTGGTCGCTGGTGGTGGCTGTTGGTAGCTAGAGGTCCCTGGTGGTGGCTGCCAGTGGCAGGTGGTCTCTGGTGGTGGCTGGTGGTCCCTGGTGGTGGCCCCTGGTCGCTGGTTGTCCCAGGTGGTGGCCGCTGGTCGCTGGTTGTCCCTGGTGGTGGCTGGTAGAAGCTGGTGGTCTCTGGTGGTAGCTGCGGGTGGCAAAAGGTCCCTGGCGGTGGTTGATGGGTCACTGGAGGTGGCTGGTGGTTCCTGGGGGTGGCTGGTGGTCTCTGGTGGTGGCACGTGGTCCCTGGTATTGGCCGCTGTTTCTTGGTGGTCGCTGGCGGTTCCTGGTGGTGGCTGGTGGTCTCTAGTGGTGGCTGGTGATCTCTGGTGGTGGCTGGTGGTCCTTTATGGTAGCTGGTGGTATCTGGTGGTGGCTCGTGGTCCCTGATGGGGGCAGGTGGTCCCTAGTGGTGGCTAGTGGTCCCTGGTGGTGGCTGTGCTCCCTGGGGGTGGCTGTTGGTCCTTGGTGGTGGCTGGTGGTCCCTAGTGGTGGAATGTGGTCCCAGGTGGTGGCTGGTGGTCCCTGGTGATGGCTGGTGGTCCCTAGTGTTGGCTTGTGGTCCCTGATCGTGCCTGGGGGTCCCTTGAGGTGGCTGGTGGTTCCTGGTGGTGGCTGTTGGTCCCTGGTGGTCGCTGATGGTCCCTGGTGGTGGCAGATGGTCCCTGATGGAGCCTGGTGGTCCCTGGTGGTGGCTGGTGGTCTCTGGTGGTCTCTGGTGGTTGCTGTTGGTGGCAGGTGGTGGCTGGTGGTCCCTGGTGGTAGCTGGTGGTCTCTAGTGGTGGCTGGTGGTTCCTGGTGGTGGCTGCTGGTTCTAGTTGGGGTCTGCTTGTGGCAGGGTATTCCTGGAGGTGGCTGGTGGTCCCTTGTGGTGGCAGGTGGAAGCTGGTGGTCTCTGGTGGTGGCTGCGGGTGGCAGGAGGTCCCTGGCGGTGGTTGATGGGTCACTGGAGGTGGCTGGTGGTCCCTGGGGGTGGCTCGTGGTCCCTGGTTGGGGCAGGTGGTCCCTAGTGGTGGCTGGTGGTCCCTGTTGGTGGCTCCCGGTGGCAGGTGGTCCCCGGCGGTGGTTGGAGGTCCCTGGTGGTGGCAGGTGGTCCCTGATAGTGGCTGGTTGTCCCTGGTGGAAGCTGATTGTCCCTGGTGGTAGCTGCCGGTGGCAGGTGGTCCCTGGTGGTGGCTGGTGGTCCCTATTTTTGGCAGGTAGTCCCTGGTGGTGGCTGGTGGTCAATGGTGGTGGTTAGTGGTCGCTGGTGGTGGCTGGTGGTCCCTAGTGGTAGCTGGTGGTCCCTAGTGGTGGCTGGTGGTCCCTGGTGGTGGCCGGTGGTCGCTGGTGGAGGCTGTTGGTAGCTAGAGGTCCCTGGTGGTGGCTGCCAGTGGCAGGTGGTCTCTGGTGGTGGCTGGTGGTCCCTGATGGTGGCTGGTGGTCCCTAGTGGTGGCTGGTGGTTCCTGGTGGTGGCTGGAGGTCCTAGTAGGGGTGTACTGGTGGCAGGGTATCCCTGGCGGTGGCTGTTGGTCCCTGGTGGTGGCCGGTGGTCGCTGGTGGTGGCTAATGGTCGCTGGTGGTGGCTGTTGGTAGCTGGTGGTCCCTGGTGATGGCTGCCGGTGGCTTGTGGTCCCTGGCGGTAGCTGTGGGTCATTGGGGGTAGCTGGTGGTCCCAGGTGTTGGCCGGTGGTTCCTGGTGTTGGCTGGTGCTCCCTGGTGTTGGCCGGTGGTCCCTGGTGTTGGCCGGTGGTCCATGGTGGTCGCCGGTGGTACCTGGTGGTGGCTGGCGGTCGCTGTTGGTGGCTGGTGGTCCCTGGTGGTGGCCGGTGGTAGATGGTGGTCCCTGATGGTGGCTGCAGGTGGCAGGTGGTCCCTGGTGGTGGCTGGTAGTCCCCGATGGTGGCAGGGGGTCCTTAGTGGTGGCTGGTGATTCCTGGTGGTGGCTGGTGGTCGTAGGTGGTGTCTGCTTGTGGCAGCGTGTTCCTGGCGGTGGCTGGTGGTCCCTGGTGGTGGCTGGTGGTGGCTGATGGTCCCTGGTGTTGGCTGGTGGTAGCTGGTAGTCCTTGGTGATGGCTAGTGGTGGCTGGAGGTCCGTGGTGGTGGCTGGTGATGGCAGGTGGTCCCTGATTTTGGCTGGTGGTCCCTGGTGGAAGCTAGGGGTCCCTGGTGGTGGCTGGTTGGAGCTGGTGGTGGCTGGCGGTCCCTGGTGATGGCTGTCCTCTATAGTAGTGGCTGGTGGTCCCTGGTCGTGGCTAGTGGTCGCTGGTGGTCCCTAGTGATGGCTGGTGGTCCCTGATGGTGGCTGGTGGTCCCTGATGGTGTCTGGTGGTCCCTAGTTGTGGCTGGTGGTTCCTGGTGGTGGTTGGTGGTCCTAGGTGGTGTCTGCTGGTGGCATGCTTTCCCTGGCGATGGCTGGTGGGCCCTGGTGGTGGCCCGGTGGTCGCTGGTGGTGGCTGGTGGTCCCTGGTGGTGGCAGGTGGTAGCTGGTGGTCCCTGGTGGTGGCTGTCTGTGGCAAGTGGTCCCTGGCGGTGGCTGGTTGGTCACTGGAGGTAGGTGGTGATCCCTGATGGTGGCTGGTGATGGCTGGTGATCCCTGATGTTGGCTGGTGATGGCTGGTGGTAGCTGGCAGTCCCTGGTGGTGGCTGCCGGTGGCATGTGGTCTCTGGTGTTGGCTGGTGGTCCCCCATGGTGGCTGGGGGTCCCTAGTGGTGGCTGGTGGTCTCTGGTAGTGGCTCGTAGTCCCTGGTGGTGGCAGGTGGTCCCTGGTGGTGGCAGGTGGTCCCTAGTGGAATCTGGTGGTCCCTGATCGTGGCAGGTGGTCCCTGGTGGTGGCTGGTTGTCCCAGGTGGTCCCTGGTGGTGGCTGGTGGTCCCTGGTGGTCCATGGTGGTGGCTGGTGGTCCCTTGTGGTGGCTGGTGGTTGCAGGTGGTCCCTGGTGATGGCTTTGCTTCCTGGTAGTGGCTGGTGGTCCCTGGTAGTGGCTGGTGGTCCCTGGTAGTGGCTGGTTGTCCCTGGTGGTGGCAGGTGGTAGCTGGTGGTCCCTGATGGTGACGGTCGGTGGCAGGTGGTCCCTGGCGGTGGCTGGTGGTCCCTGATGGTGGCGGTCGGTGGCAGGTGGTCCCTGGCGGTGGCTGGTGGGTCACTGGAGGTGGCTTGTGGTCCCAAGTGGTCCCTGTTGGTGGCAGGTGGTCACTTGTGTTGGCTAGTAGTCCCTGGTGGTCGCATACAGTTCCTAGTTTTGGCTGGTGGTGGCTGGTGGTCCCTGGTGGTGGCTTGTGGTAGCTGGTGGTCCCTGGTGGTGAATGCCGTTGGCAGGTGGTCCCTGGTGGTGGCTGGTGGTCCGTGATGGTGGCTGGGGGTCCCAAGTGGAGGCTGGTGGTTCCAGGTGGTGGCTGGTGGTCCTAGGTGGTGTCTGCTGGTGGCAGGGTGTCCCTGACGGTGAATGGTGGTCCCTGGTGGTGGCTGGTAGTGTCTGGCGGTAGCTGGTTATCCCTGGTGGTGGCTGCTGGAAGTTGGTGGTCCCTGGTGGTGGCTGCCGGTGGCAGGAGGTCCCTGGCGGTGGCTGATGGGTCACTGGAGGTGGCTGGTGGTCCCTGGGGGTGGCTGGTTGTCCCTGGTGGTGGCAGGTGGTCCCTGGTATTGGCCGGTGGTTCTTGGTGGTGGCTGTTGGTCTCTGGTGGTGGCTGGTGATCTCTGGTGGTGGTTCGTGATCTCTGGTGGTGGCTGGTGGTCCCTTATGGTAGCTAGTGATAGTGGGTGATGTTTAGTGATGGTGGCAGGTGTTGGGTGATAGTGGATGGTGTTTTTGATGGTGGGTTGTGTTTGGTGAAAGTATGTGGTGTTTAATTATGGTGGGTGGTGTTTGGTGATGGTAGGTGGTGTTTGGTGATGGTGGGGTGGTTGGTAAAGGTGGATCGTGTTTGATGATAGTGAGTGGTGTTTAGTGATGTTGGGTGGTGTTTGGAGATGGTGGGTGGTGTTTGGTGATTGTTGATGGTGTTTGGTGATGGTGGATGGTTTTTGGTGATAGTGGGAGGTGGTTAGTGATGGTGGGTTGTGTTTGGGGATGGTGGATGGAGTTTGGTGAAGGTGGGTGGTGTTGGGTGATGGTGGGTGGTGTTTAGTGATTGTTACGGCCTTACTGGGACGCAGCCGGGTTCTTCTCTGATGGTAGTAGAGTTTGGGAATCCGGCCCCAAGTTAGTAGAGGCTTTCAAGGGGTGTGTTCCGTAATGCAAGTCAAAGCTATCAAGGAAGGTACATTGAAGACAAGTATTCTAATTTATATATACGTATATATATATATATATATATATATATATATATATATATACATATATATATATATATATATATATATATATATATATATATATATATATATATATATATATATATATATATATATATATATGTATATATATATATATATATATATATATATATATATATATATATTCCCACCACCGTAATTTAAAGTCATAAAAGGGAATTATTACTACACAATGTACAATGAGGTCTCCCTCTCTGAAGACGCTCAACACTCGGCGATGCTTCTTCTAGGTAGCCCTGGTCTCGGCTTCCGTGGCTCACGATGAATTCACGATAACTACGACGAATCTACCCTGGCCACAGGCCAGCCAAATCACAGTCCCACTGGGTGCCCCGTCGTGATGGCCTTCAACCACAATCCAGCCTGTAGCTGGCTAGTGATGTTCATGGCTTTTATAGTAATAGCCGCTAGTGACGTACAAGGCTTTTATATTAATAGCAGCTAGTGACGTTCAAGGCTTTTATACTAATAGCCGCTAGTGGTGTACAAGGCTTTTATAGTAATAGCTCCTAGTGACGTACAAGGCTTTTATACTAATAGCCGGTAGTGGCGTATATGACTTATAGTAATAGCTGCTAGTGATGTACAAGGCTTTTATAGTAATATCTGCTAGTGACGTACAAGGCTTTTATAGTAAAAGCCGCATGTGAAGTACATGGCTTTTATGGTAATAGCCGCTAGTGACGTACAAACAAATCAGACTAATAGTCGCTAGTGATCGGACCTTTTAAATACAAGGCAACTTTAAGAAATCTGGCGTATGAACCTCTTTCAGAATATTGCAGTACCATATCTAGAGGTTATCTTGAGATGATTTCGGGGCTTAGTGTGCCCGCGGCCAGGTCCTCGACCAGGCCTTCACCCCCAGGAAGCAGCACGTGACAGCTGACTAACTTCCAGGTACCTATTTACTGCTAGGTAACAGGTGCATCAGGGTGAAAGAAACTCTGCCCATTGTTTGTTGCCGGAGCCCGGGATCGAACCCGGGACCCCAGGATCACGCGCCACGTGTTCTGTCCGCTCAGCCACCGACTTGCATTATCGCAAATACATCATAGAGCCCTAAGCACATTCTCTATTACTCTATTTTGCCAGAATCTCGTAGTGACGACGAGTAAGATAACGATGTTACTTACTCGGTGAGTAACAAATAAATTATTAGATGAGTAACGAGCAAGTTAAGGTGTTTGTGTTTTCAGTAACAATGGTGGTTCGTGTTTTCTAGATGATGCAGCGCTCTTCAGAAATCATTAAATTTTCATTATTATATAATTACATTATATTATGCGATATTTTAAATCATTCCTATCAATTTCTGTTGATAATATACATCTTGTAGTTATTTAATTTGTATATGATATGTATGCTAAACATGTCTCAGTTTATGCAATCACTATGTGACAAATATGAATTGCAAGTAATATACATTAGTGTACAGATGGCGTTAGATACATTTAATAGCGTCTTGTAATGGAGGAGAGAATTGAAATCCCTCAAGATCCCAAGGCATCTTTGAGCATAATAAAAATATGAACATAATTATATGTTTGTCGAAGAGTATTGTTGAAACGCGTCGGTGTAATGATTTATGTGGAATCCGACCTAAGGTTAGAGGTAGTAAGAGCAGGTGATTTATATTACACTCTCTTTTGTCGTCTCTGTGGCTTAAAAATATTATTGTTAAGACACATCTGAGAATAATTAATATTCATTCAACACCGACAAAATTCCGTATCAGTTCATTATCTCGTCTCCTGCAATGTTGCAACACAATGCTTCTCTTCTTCATAGTCATTAAGAAGAGCTTTTTTTATTTAAGATAAAATATTTTTTATTCCTTGTAATACATCGTCCTCGGAACTTTATTCACATGAAGCCCTTTTTATTTAGGGTTTTAATCAGCAGTTCTATTGAATTGGCTTTTCAAAGCCCCTGCGCTGTTAAATTGTGGCCATCGCCGCCCCTATGATGTCCGACATCCCAATAATCACTTCCTTTGTGTATTTTATATTGGTGGATGGTTTCTCCAGTTTGCATATTATTGTTAGTGTCTTGTTCTGAATTATATTCTTAATTAGCAGATTATTATTATTATTTTTTCTTTTTGCAAAATGTTTCTGACAAGTATTTGTGTCACTGTTGCCAGCTGAGGCGAGGGAGGTTGGGAAACAGAATGATCAGGGATAAACAACATTCACATTAAATAATTTTTGTACAGTAATGGATCCAAAATATTTAACTTATTGTGCAGCCACTAAATCACTACAAAATATCACGTGACACCAAGAGCTCTGCCAGACTTGTAAAAGCAAACACTTACAATCTTTGATGAATACATTGTTTACAACACCTTGATGAAGGATGTTGGCTCGTATGAAAATTCGGTTTAATAAATTCACTTACACATGTGTTAGGTGTTTTCTTCACTTTTCGTATTATTATTATTATTATTATTACTAGCTGTACCCGGGCACGCGATGCTGTAGCTCAGCAATGCATGTGCGTTGCTAAGCCACAGCAACCTTCCCGTTTCCCAGTCCTCCCAACCATTCCTATCTCCCACGTCCCCTCGTCCTCCCAACCATTCCTAACTACCCCGTCCCTTCGTCCTCCTAACCATTTCCCACTCCTCCGTCCCCTCGTCTTCCCCACCATTCCCTCCCTCCCCAATCCCGGGGGAGGGAGGGAACGGGGCCTCGTAGCCTGGTGGATAGCGCGCAGGACTCGTAATTCTGTGGCGCGGGTTCGATTCCCGCACGAGGCAGAATCAAATGGGCAAAGTTTCTTTCACCCTGAATGCCCCTGTTACATAGCAGTAAATAGGTACCTGGGAGTTAGTCAGCTGTCACGGGCTGCTTCCTGGGGGTGGAGGCCTGGTCGAGGACCGGGCCGCGGGGACACTAAAGCCCTGAAATCATCGCAAGATAATCGCAAGATAAAGATCCCATGATCCTCCCCACCATCTCCCACTCCACCATCCCCTTGTCCTCCTAACCATTTCCCACACCACCGTCACCTCTTTCTCTCCACCATCTCCCACACTCCTGTCCCATCAGTCGCTAAGCCCCGAAATCATATTAAGATAACTACCCCTCTCACCTGGTTCCTCGTCCTCCCCACCATCTCCCACTCCCGTCCCCCTCGTCCTCCCTATCCTTTCCCACTCCCTCGTCCGATTCATTCCCAAATGATCTGATGTTCCCATCAGAAAATTTGGAACATCAAATGATCTGATGTTCCCATCACTGAAATATAAGAAAAACAGTTTGAAAACGAACTTAAAAATAAATGAAAAAATAAAAAATAAAGTATACTCAGGAAATTAACTATATGGTAAACAGCAAAGCTCCATTCCTACGCACAGTCACACAAAATCATTAAATTAAAATGAAAATAAATCGAAATGTATGAAAATTCAATTTATCAATGCAATCGGAAACATTAAAATGGAATTCGTAACATATTTATGTGTGTTGTTGGTATGTGTGTTGGTATTACGAGCAACAGATGGCGCTGTCTTAAAAAAGAATAAAAAAAATCCTGTCACAGGTGTGGCATCTATATAGTAAGCTTATAAAAACATGAGCGAATTCGAATGCATTCTCTCATTCTTTCAATCTCCCTCTCGTTCTTTCACACTTCCACTTGTTCTCTCTCTTTCCAAGGAGGCAAATATATTTAAGTAACCTTGAATCAATGCTAAATCATTGTAATCGACTTTGAATCAACATTTTTGGTGTTGAATCAACTTTTTTGGCGTAGAATCAACTTTTTTGAGTAGAATCAACGTTTATTGTTGTTGAATCAGCGTTTTGGGGGGTTGAATAGACGTTTTTGGTGATGAATCAACTTTTTTGGTGTAGAATCAATGTGTCTAGTGTTGAATCAACGTTTTTGGCGTTGAATCAACCTTTTTTTTGGTGTTGAATCAACGTTTTTGGTGTTGAATCAACGTTTTTGGTGGTGAATCAGCCTTTTCTTGGTGATGAATCAACCTTTTTTTTGGGTGTTGAATCAACGTTTTTTGGTGCTGAATCAACGATTTCGGTGGTGAATCAACGTTAATGGTGTTAAATCCACGTTAATGGAGTTGAATCAAACTTTTTTGGTGCTGAATCAACGTTTTTGGTGTTGAATCAACGTTTTTGGTGTTGAATCAACGTTTTTGGTGACAAATCAACGTTTTTGGTGTATAATCAACGTTTTAGGTGTTGAATCAACGTTTTTGGTGTTGAATCAACCTTATTTGGGGTTGAATCAATGTTTTTGGTGTTGAATCAACCTTTTTTGGTGTTAAATCAACGTTTTTGGCGTTGAATCATCCTTTATTGGTGTTGAATCAACCTTATTTGTAGTTGAATCAACGTTATTGGTGTTGATTCAACCTTTTTTGGTGTTGAATCAACGTTTCTAGTGTTGAATCAACGTTTTCGGTGTTGAATCAACCTTTTTTGGCGTTGAATCACCGTTTTTAGTGTTGAATAAACTTTTTTACTGTTGAATCAACATTTTTTGGTGTAGAATCAACGTTATTGGTGTTGAATCAACATTTTTGGTGTTGAATCAACGTTTCTTGTGTTGAATACCCGTTTTTGGTGTTGAATCAATTTTTTTCGCGTTGAATCAACGTTTTTAGTGTTGAATCAACCTTTTTTGGTGTTTAATAAACGTTTTTGGTGCTGAATCAACGTATCAATATTCACTGAACGTTACTGACCCGTGGAAAATCAAATATTATCACTCTATGGATAATACGTCCAGCACATCTGTCTTCATAGGAGCCGTTGGTTGTAGATATAGGAGCCATTCCCACTTAAAGAGGAACATAACAAATAAATCTTCAACATCTCTACCTGAATCTGGTTTGTACAGTAATTTTTTTATTAATACATATTAAGTTATTATTAATCTTTTCTCCTTTGTACATAATGCACGGAATTGTTTTTGTTTGTTAGAAAACAATAATACGATAATTGTTTGAAATCTAAACTTAAAAATTTTTTTAAATTAATTTTGATTGAGAGGTTATAACTATTTATTTATAAAGTTTCGGTTTTGATTAGATTTCATTAATCTTTCACAGGAACTTTGAGAACAGGCGGTCACTCTGAAGTATGAGGCCCACACTCACACTTGTTGACCTCGTTTTCTATATCATCCAGGACATACACGAGTCCTTTGACCTCCTGGGGGCACTACTTTGACCTCTTGGAGGCACTACTTTTCACTACTGGAGGCACTACTTTGACCTCCTGCGGGCTCTACTTTGACCTCTTGGAGGCACTACTTTTCACTACTGGAGGCACTACTTTGACCTCCTGGGGGCACTACTTTTCACTACTGGAGGCACTACTTTGACCTCCTGGGGGCACTACTTTGACCTCCTGCGGGCTCTACTTTAACCTCCTGGGAGCACTACTTTGACCTCTTGGAGGCACTACTTTGCCCTACTAGAGGCACTACTTTGACCTCCTGGGGGCACTACTTTGACCTCCTGGAGGCACTAGTATGACCTCCAGCAGGCACTAGTTTGACCTCCTGGAGGCACTAGTTTGACCTCCTGGAGGCACTAGTTTGACCTTCTGGAGGCACTAGTATGACCTCCAGCAGGCACTAGTTTGACCTTCTGGAGGCACTAGTTTGACCTTCTGGAGGCACTAGTTTGACCACCTGAAGGCATTAGTTTGATCTCCTGGGGGTAGTACTTTGACCTCCTGGAGGCACTACTTTGACTTCCTAGGGGCACTAGTTTGAAATCCTGGAGGCACTAGTTTGACCTTATTAGGGGCACTAGTTTGACCTCCTGGGGGCACTAGTTTGACCTCCTGGGGAGCACTAGTTTGACCTCCTGGGGGCACTAGTTTGACCTCCTTTGGGGCACTAGTTTGACCCCCAAAGGGGCACTAGTTTGAACTCCTAGGGGCACTAGTTTGTCCTCCTAGTGGGCACTAGTTTGACCTCCTGAGAGCACTAGTTTGACCTAGTGCTCTCAGGAGGCCTCCTGAGAGCATCTAGTTTGACCTCCTTGGGGCACTAGTTTGACCTACTTGGGGGCACTAGTTTGACCTCCTGTAGGCACTAGATTGACCTCCTATGGGCACTAGTTTGACCTACTGAGAGCACTAGTTTGACCTGCTGGGGGGCTCTAGTTTGACAGCCTGGAGACACAAGTTTGACCTCCTGTGGACACAAGTTTGACCTCCTGTGGGACACTAGTTTGACCTTCTGGTGACACTAGTTTGACTTTCTTGGGGGGCACTAGATTGACCTCCAGGGGGGCACTAGTTTGGCCTCCTGGTGACACTAGTTTGACTTTCTTGGGGGGCACTAGATTGACCTCCAGGGGGGCACTAGTTTGGCCTCCTTAAGCGGGGACAATAGTTTGATATCCTGGGGCACTAGTTTAACCTATTGGGGGCACTAGTTTGACCTCCCAAGGGAACTAGTTTGATATCATGGGGTCACTAGTTTGACCTCCAAGGGGGCACTAGATTGACTTCCTGTGGGACACTAGTTTGACCTGCTTGGGGCATTAGTTTGACCTCCTGGGGCACTATTTTGACCTCTTGGGGGCAATAGTTTGACCTCCTAAGGGAACTAGTTTGACCTCATGGGGTCACTAGTTTGACCTCTTAAGGGGCACTAGTTTGACCTACTGTAGGACACTAGTTTCACCTCCTGTGGGACACTAGTTTGACCTCCTGGGGGCACTAGTTTGACCTCCTGTGGGCACTAGTTTGACCTCTTGGGGGCACTAGTTTGATCTCCTTAGAGGCATTAGTTTAACCTCATGGGGGAACCAATTTGAACTCCTGGAGGGCACTAGTTTGACCTCCTGTGGGCACTAGTTTGACCTCTTTGGGGCACTAGTTTGACCTACTTGGAGGCACTAGTTTGACCTCCTGTAGGCACTAGATTGACCTCCTAGGGGCACTAGTTTGACCTACTGAGAGCACTAGTTTGACCTGCTGGGGGCTCTAGTTTGACACCCTGGAGACTCTAGTTTGACCTCCTGTGGACACTAGTTTGACCTCCTGTGGGACTCTAGTTTGACCTCCTGGTGACACTAGTTTGACTTTCTTGGGGGGCAATAGATTGACCTCCAGGGGGAGGCACTAGTTTGACCTCCTTAAGGGGGGACAATAGTTTGATATCCTGGGGCACTACTTTGACCTCATGTGGAATATAGTTTCACCTCCTGGGGCACTAGTTTGACCTCTTGGGGCTCTAGTTTGACCTCCTGCGGGCATTAGGTTGACCTCCTGAGGCACTAGTTTGACCTCCTGGGGGCACTAGTTTGACTTCCTGCGGGACTCTAGTTTGAGTTCCTGGGGACACTAGTTTGGCCTCCTCTGGGCACTATTTTGACCTCCTGGGGAAACTAGTTTGACCTCCTGCGGGCATTAGGTTGACCTCCTGAGGCACTAATTTGACCTCCTGGGGGCACTAGTTTGACCTCTAGTGGAAATAGTTTGACCTTCCGGGGACACTAGTTTGACCTCCTCTGGGCACTATTTTG
This sequence comes from Procambarus clarkii, assembly GCF_040958095.1. Classification (NCBI taxonomy): domain Eukaryota; kingdom Metazoa; phylum Arthropoda; class Malacostraca; order Decapoda; family Cambaridae; genus Procambarus; species Procambarus clarkii. The sequence goes on along the minus strand of NC_091185.1, from coordinate 37,450,935 downwards.
ACCTCCTCTGGGCACTAGTTTGACCTCCTAGGTGCACTAGTTTGACCTCCTAGGTACACTAGTGTGACCTCCTGTGAGATATAGTTTAACCTTCTTGGTGCACTAGTTTGACCTCCCGGGGTCACTATTTTGACCTCCTGGGGGCACTAGTTTGACCTCCTGGGGGCACTAGTTTGACCTCCACGAGGCACAAGTTAAACCTCCTTGGAGCAATAGTTTAACCTCCTGAGGTCACTAGTTTGACCTCCGAATATAACTAGTTTCAATTCCTTGGGGGCACTAGTTTGACCTCCTGGCGGCACTAGTTTGACCTCCCGGGGTCACTATTTTGACCTCCTGGGGGCACTAGTTTGAACTCCTGTGGGCACTGGTTTGACCTCCTGTGGCACTAGTTCGACCTCCAGGGGGCTCTAGTTTGACCTCTTGGGGGCACCAGTTTGACTTACTGGAGGCATTAGTTCGACCTCCAGGCGGCACTAGTTTCACCTCCTGGGGGGCAACAATTCGACCTCCTGGTGACACTAGTTTGACTTTCTTGGGGGCAATAGATTGACCTCCAGGGGGGCACTAGTTTGACCTCCTGTGGGATATAGTTTGACCTCCTGGGGGCACTAGTTTGACCTCCTGGGGCACTAGTTTGACCACCTGGAGCACTAGATTGACCTCCTGTGGGCACTAGTTTGACCTCCTGTGGGATATAGTTTGACCTCCTGGGGGCACTAGTTTGACCTCGTAAGGCACTATTTTGACCTCCTGGGGGCATTAATTTGACCTCCTAGGGGCACTTCTTTGACCTACTGTGGGTACTAGTTTGACCTCCCAGGGGCACTAGTTTGACCTTCTGGGGGCACTAGTTTGACCTCCTGGGGGCACTAGTCTGACCTCCCGGGGGGCACTAGTTTGACCTCCTGGGGGCACTAGTTTGACGTCCTGGGGGCACTACTTTGACCTCCAGGGGGCACTAGTTAAACCAACTTGGGCACTAGTTTGACCTCCTGGGGTCACTTGTTTGACCTACGAATAGAACTAGTTTGACCTCCTGGCGGCACTACTTTGACCTCCTTGCGGCACTAGTTTGACCTCCTTGCGGCACTAGTTTGACCTCCTGGGGGCACTACCTTGACCTCCTGTGGGCATTCGTTTGACTTGCTGGGGTCACTAGTTTGACCTCCTGGCGGTACTAGTTTGACTTCCTAGGGGTAATAGTTTTACCTTCTGGGGGCACTTGTTTGACCTCCTCTGGGCACTAGTTTGACCTCCTGGGGGCTCTAGTTTGACCTCCAGGGGGAACTAGTTTGACCTTCTTGGGGCACTGGTTTGACCTCCTGTGGAAATAGTTTGACCTCACGGGGGCATTAGTTTGACCTCCTTGGTGCACTAGTTTGACTTCCTGGTGGCACTAGTTTGACCTCCTGGAGCACTAGTTTGACCTCCTGGGGCACTAGTTTGACCTGCTGTGGGATATAGTTTGACCTCCTGGGAGCACTAGTTTGAACTCCTTGGTGCAGTTGTGTGACCTCTTAGAGTACTAGTTTTACCCTCTGGGGCATTAGTTTGACCTCGTGGGGCACTACTTTGACCTTCTAGGGGCCCTAGTTTGACCTCCTTGGGGCACTAGTTTGTCCTCCTGGATGACCTAGTTTGACCATTATAATAGACAGCTCCTATTATAACCACCGAATGAGAAGGATATAGTAACAGGAATAAGAACAGGATAGTAAGGGAACGTAAAAAAAACAATGAACATAAAAAGAGAGAAGAAAGGAAAGAGAAAGAAAGGTAAATGGAAGGGTAAGCTTATGTTAGGTCACGTTTGTTAGAAAAATTAGAGCATTTAAGTATATACTGTGAAAGGGAAGAGTCCACAGCAACTAAGCCAGGACTCAAGTTCATTTTGGGTACATTGTGTATAAGAGCTGATTCAACAAGACGGCGTCTGTCTAGAGTAGAGGCAGGAAAGATTATTTTGGAGAAAGACCAATCAATAGGATGATTGTAATCCCTTTCATGACAGAAGAGAGCATTGTTAGTGTCTGCAGACTTAACACTTCTCTTGTGTTCTTTAAGTCTGTCATTCAGTGTACGGCCAGTTGAGGAGACCACTCACGTCTCCTCTTCCCACCACTCCTCCACACTACACAACAAACTTCAACGCCTGATCTCCAACAGTTCTTGGGCCAAATACTCTCTCTCTGACTGTGTTACCAACCTTTCATCCTACCCTCTTTCTAAGCACCTGCAAGAACTTCTTGGTCTTGGTCTTTCTTTTGCTACTTTCCCCTGGCCCACGCTGTGGTATTGACCTCATTAGTTCCTTTGACAGGTTTGTCAATTCAAACTCTAGTACTCTTTCGGTCCTGTTTGCTTTTAAGAGGGGGCCCTAATCCCCGTTCTTGACAGCTTGTTTTCTAAAAATCACCACCTTCCTCGTCGCTTCCAGCTTGCCCTTGCCTCCCTGAAATCTAACAACTCTATTCTTATCCTTCCTTCCGACAAAGGAAATTCGGTGGTTGTCCTTGACCGTGACGACTACCTCCGAAAAGCAGATGTCTTGCTCTTTGACTCTCGCACTTATGCTCCTCTGACTTCTAACCCTTTGGATCGCATCAAAACTTCCTTTAACCGCAAACTAAGACAGCTCTCTAGTCTTTGTCCTCCTGACTTTGATCTCATTAAACGTTTCCGTGTCATCTGCCCTTCTCTTCCTTATTTCTCTGGTCTACCTAAGACTCATAAACCTGGTGTTCCTCTTCGTTCTATCATTTCTTCACGGGGCTCTGTCAGCTATCCTCTTGCCTCCTGGCTCGCTAAAATTCTGACACCTTACCTTGCCACTTTTTCCCCTGCCCACCTTCGTCACTCTCAGGACTTCATAGAAAGACTGCGCCTGCAACCCTCTTGTAAGATGTAAAGAGATTATAAGACTGACACTGTGGAACCAGTGCCTATGTATGTTAGATTATTTGGCAATTATTTGAAGAGCATTAATGGACTGTAATAATAATTAATTGAGAGTTAAAATCCTCAATCTTCAACATTGGGGGTATTACTAGATAATAATATATATCTAGGAACTAGTGTGGTTCGTCACCAGTTCATGTTAGTAAAGATTATAGAATCCGAAGTTGAATGTAGATTCTAAAAGATCTAAATAGAATAAATGATCAAATCTATGAAATGTTATCCAATCATAGAAAATAATAGGTGCAAACTTATTGAGCACTGAGCAGTAAATTATTGATTTAGGTTACTCCTCTTGAATATTATATGCATAAGAAAGTACATATGAAAAATAATAATGGTAATGGGAGCCGGTCGGCCGAGCGGACAGCACGCTGGGCTTGTGATCCTGTGGTCCCGGGTTCAATCCCGGGTGCCTGCGAGAAACAATGGGCAGAGTTTCTTTCACCCTATGCCCCTGTTACCTAGCAGTAAATAGGTACCTGGGTGTTAGTCAGCTGTCACGGGCTGCTCCCTGGGGGTGGAGGCCTGGTCGAGGACCGGGCCGCGGGGACACTAAAGCCCCGAAATCATCTCAAGATAACCTCAAGAAGATGGTCAAATATTCTACAAAATATGGGTTAAGACTTAGCTGTAAGAAGACTTCACTAAAACCGTTTCACTACTCGTAGCCGTGATCACATCGTCCAAATAAAGGGGGAAACACCAGTGGTGAACATCGTAGGTGGAGGAAGGAATGCTTGGTTCGTCCTCGCCTACACGCTGTAATCAGGGAAAATTGGGTAACATTTGACTAGGCTAGAAAATTATTTCATTATTCACTGAAATTGGAGAATAACGTTGAAAGAAACTAACGTTGTGTTTGTGGTCGGCGAATGTTATAGTAACAGGCTACCCACAGTAATAAATTATAGAATGATGCATCAAACTCCAATATATACTTAACCTAGGCATCTTGGAACACTTCGGCCTACCGATATCACGTCTGCTAGTCCCTGGGGTTCACTGCTGTGGACGATTAATTGCGGGACGTGACTATCTTCGTAAACGCGTAATTAAACAGTAACTAATGTTGTATGACCACGTAATCTTGATGTAATGGCTGCCGCTTGCAGAGGCTCGTGCACTCGTGGCTGTTACGAATCCATATATTTGATTCTAACATTATAATGATAAATATGTATGTCCAGTATTTCTTTCCTCAGTTATTTAAATAAAACATTGTATCCAGTTGCGTTCCAGTATATATATGTTTGATTTAAATGTAACATGCTGTAGTGTGATTGTATTTAATATTTTGTTAATGCTATTGCATGTTCATTCCTGTGTGGGGGAGACCGGGGCGTCTCATGGGGGGATGACCATATTTGGGATGTTCCAGTATGCGTGCAGTGTATCAAGCTAGCGTCACTGATTCACCCCATGTAATTATTCCTGTTTATTGATCGTACTTAATTTCTTATTTACACCTTAGCAGTGTTATAGGCATATAAGTTAATTATAATTATATTCTTATGTATTACTCTCTGATAGCGGAGTTTCTAAAGGTTTCATGTGGGTTTTAGTTGGTACCTTGTAGACGCCATGCCGTGCATGCTCCAGCAACGCCAGTCGCGTGGGTGGAGCTGGCTGGCGTGGACATGTTGTTGAGATAAGCCTGTGGTATTTGTTTATTGTTTAGTAACATAGCTAATTTCCTGGTTAGACCATTATGTGCATACCCATCTATCTATTTAAGTTTTAAAAAGTGATCATGCTTATATAATGATATTATGTTATTGTTTTCTGGTGTATAAATATTTCTGGCTGCCTGTATTTCCATTTATATGTTTGTATGTTCTTTGTTACCCCTTACTTTAAGTATATTGCTTTGTTGAGTAAGCAGTTGAATTTTTTACCCTAGACACTTTTAGTAGGCAAGGCCGTATTATTACATATTTTTTACAACTGCAAAACAGAGGAACCATACCCAGAGGTCAAGGGGTCATAACAGTTGAGGAGCCATATGCTCGAAGAACGTCTTGCTCATGCCCAGATGCCCGATCACGCATGCGCAGAGACGCTCATAGTAATCCAGGACTTAAACCAATTCGGTTTACTATTAATTATTTGGGGAACTGAAGGACTGGTGACAAGTGCTTATGTCACTAATAAATCTGTTAAAGTGCAATATATTTTTGCACAATGCAAGTCAGATTATTAAGACTGCATTATGAATTATTATATGAATTACTTTATACTACAATATTTTCCAATGTAGTATTTAATACACTTAAATGAACGAGTTCAGTAAGCAATAATATGCTATGTAAAAATTCCAGTAAATAAACGATTATCCTCAGTAAAGGAATGTAATTAACTAATCTCTGTTTACATGCAACTAAATGTGGAGAGATTCATGGTTAATGCCTATCGTTCCTCACGTCGTCACTCTGACTAGGAAGAATTTGGCAAATATATTGTTTCGTAATAGAAACATTAATTGAATAATTCTACATATTAAGAGTGTTAGTAATTACCATGGGTTAATACAATAATGATGTATTATAATACAATAATATTGTCGTTATAATTTAGTGTTGGAAAATTTTCAACAAGGGGGGGTTTGGGTAAAATTTGTCCATTGCAGTTTTCTCTTATTTGCCATATTTTCGGTATAAGAAGTCGTAATTTGCAACTCACAATGTGTGCAGTGAGGCAGAATTTGGCTAAAAAAAAAGCTCATGAGTCAGATTTCCGATATTTTCCATATTTTGAAAACTGTGGTTGGGTTGCATTAAACTTGACCCATCGCCTTTTCACTAATTTGCCATATTTTCGGTATAACAATTCGTAAATTGCAACTCCAGATATATGCAGTGAGCCAGCATTCGGCTAAAAAATAAGGCTTTTGAGTCAGTTTTCCGAAATTTCCAATGTTTTCAAAACTGGTGGGGGGGGGGGGGTTACCTTACCTTGAAGTTACCTTGAGGTGATTTCGGGGCTCGGCGACCTTGTGGCCCGGTCCTCGACCAGGCCTCCCCGTTGCTGGAATGGTCAACTGGGCTGTTGGACGCGGCTGCTCGCAGCCTGACGTGTGAGTTGGTTGATCAGGTATGCTATGGAGGTGTTTGTCAAGTTCTCTCTTGAACACTGTAAGGGGTCGGTCAGTTATGCCCTTTATGTGTAATGGAAGCGTGTTGAACAGTCTCGGGCCTCTGATGTTGATAGAGTTCTCTCTCAGAGTACCTTTTGCACCTCTGCAGTTCAACGGGGGTATTCTGCACATCATGCCATGCCTTCTGGTTTCATGTGCTGTTATTTCTGGGTGCAGGTTTGGGACCAGCCACTCTATTACTTTCCATGTGTAAATTATTATGTATCTCTCCCGCCTGCACTTAAGAGAATACAGATTTAGGCTCTTCAGTCGGTCCCAGTAGTTTAGATGTTTTTCTGAGTGGATTCTAGCAGTAAAGGATCTCTGCACGCTCTCCAAGTCAGCAATTTCTCCAGCTTTGAAAGGGGCTGTCATTGTGCAGCAGTATTCCATTCTAGAGAGCACTTGCGTCTTGAAAAGTATCATCATCGGTATAGCATCTCTTGTGTGAAAGGTTCTTGTTATCCAAAAAGTCATTTTTCTAGCAGTTGTGACGGCTACTTTATTGTGTTCTTTAAAGGTAAGGTCTTCCGACATCAGTACATCCAAATCCTTTACATTGCCTTTCCGTTCTATATTTTGATTTGACTGAGTTTTGCACGTAGTTTCCATTTTTATATTTTTATAAATATATATTATATATTTATAACATATAATATATATAATATGTACCCAAATACATATTATATATTTGGGTAAATTTTGACCCTTCGCGGTTTTCACTAATAGCCATTTTTTTCGGTATAAAAGGTCGTAATTTGCAACTCCAAATATGAGCAGTGAGCCAAAATTCGGATCAGAAATAACGCTCATGAGTCAGATTTCCGATATTTCCGAAATATTTAAAACTGTAGGAGGTTTGGGTAAAATTTGGCCCATCACCGTTTTAATTAATTGCCATATTTTCGGTATAACATAACAGAGAGAGAGAGAGAGAGAGAGAGAGAGAGAGAGAGAGAGAGAGAGAGAGAGAGGGGGGGGGAGATCACAGCTGCGGACAAGGTGGCAGAGAGTACTAATTCGAAAAAGAGGAATTTGGGAGATCATTCCAAACAAGGAGAGAGTGGGGAGTCACGGCGGCTCAAGTAGGGTGTGTACACAAGACAACGAGGCCAGTGATGGAGCCGCACCCCTTAAGTATGTGATACAGAACCCCTTTCCAAGATCAAGAGGCATACAGGGTGATCTGAGTAAATTTTAAGCACTCCAGTGTCCGATGGTAATGGAGTGTGGATGCCGAGGTCGGTTGTCTGTTCCAGCAGAGAGTAGGTGGGGGACTTTGTCCGCCTGTACGTAAGTGACAGACTGGTGCAACAACCAGAGCTCTCTTTTGGAGGTTTAAGTTCCATAAGCCCCAACCCCCTCAGATCAGAACAGGAGTCAGCCTTCACCTCATCACTATCTAATGCATTCCATCTGTTACCTACTCTGACACTGAAAAAGTTCTTTCTAACGTCTCTGGTTCAATTGGGTACTCAGTTTCCACCTGTGTCCCCTTGTTTGCGTACCTCCCGTAATAAACAGTTTATCCATATCTACCCTTGCCAATTCCTATGAGAATTTTGTAGGTGATCATGTTTCCCCTTACTCTTCTGTCGTCCAGTATCGTGAGGTGCATTTCACGCAGCCTTTCCTTATAACACATGCCTCTTAGTTCTGGGATTAGCCTAGTGGCAGGCCACTGAACTTCTTCCAGCTCGTCTTGTACTTGACAAGGTACGGGCTCCATGATGGGGTCGCATACTCCAGGGTTGGTCTTACATATGTGGTATACAAGGTTCTGAATGATTCCTTACACAGGTTCCTGAAGGCTGTCCTGATATTAGCCAGCCTCGCTTATGCCGCAAAAGTAATAATTCTTTCTATGTGGGGCTTCAGGAGACAGGTTTGGTGTGATATCAACTCCTAGATCATTCTCTCTGTTTGTTTCATGACATATGTCATCTCCTATTCTGTATCCTGTTTCTATCGCCTAGTTTCATTACCTTACATTTACTCTGGTTGAACTTTAGTAACCATTTGTTGGATCATTCATTCCCTCTCTAGGTCATCTTGCAGCCTCTTACTATCTTCCTCTGTTTTAATCCTCTTCATAATTTTTTTATGATCAGCAAACAATGAGAGGAACGAGTCTATTCCTTCTTGGAATATAAACAGTATAGGTCCAAGGATTGAACCCTGCGGGACTCCACTGGTGACGCCTCGGCAATCTGAGACATCACCACATACAGTGACTTGCTGTCTTCTGTTACTTAGGTACTCCCTTAACCAATGGAGTACCTTCCCTTTCACTCCTGCTTGCATCTCTAGCTTTCGCACTAGTCTCTGGTGTGGAACTGTGTCACAGGCTTTCTGGCAATCCAAAAATATGCAGTCTGCCCACCCCTCTCTTCTTGTCTGATGCTTGTTGCTTGATCGTAAAATTTAATTAATCCTGTGAGGCATGACTTGCCATCCCTGAAATCATGTTGGTGTTGTGTCACATAGTTCCTTCGCTCCAGATGTTACACTAGCTTTTTTTGCACAATTTTCTCCAATAACTTGCGTGGTGTGCATGAGGGGGGGATGGTAAGAGGGGGTGGCCAGTGGGGGGGGGGGCGGTACAGGGAAAAGGAGGGGTTAGGGGGATGCGGAGGATGGGAGGGTTTAATTCCCGTAGTCTCTCCTCGTGGCTCATATCCCTCAGTTCGGGTAATAGTCTGGTGGCAAACCTTTGAACCTTTTCCAGTTTAGTTTTATGCTTGACTAGATATGGACTCCATGCTGGAGCCGCATACTCCAGGATTGGTCTGACATATGTGGTATACAAAGTTCTGAAGAATTCCTTACACAAGTTTCTAAAGGCCGTTCTTATGTTAACTATCTTGGCATATGCCGCTAATGTTATCCTCCTGATATGAGCTTCAGGGGACAGGTCTGGCGTGATATCAACCCCCAGGTCTTTCTCTCTCTCTGACTCTTGAAGTATTTCATCTCCCAAATGATACCTTGTATCTGGTCTTCTGCTCCCTTCACCTATCTTCATTACATTGCATTTGCTTGGGTTAAACTCTAACAACCATTTGTTCGACCATTCCTGCAGCTTGTCCAAGTCTTCTTGAAGCCTCAAGCTGTCCTCCTCTGTCTTAATCCTTCTCATAATTTTGGCGTGGTCAGCAAACATTGAGAGGAATGAGTCTATACCCTCCGGGAGATCCTTTACGTATATCAGAAACAGTATTGGACCTAGTACAGAGCCCCGTGGGACTCCACTGGTGACTCCACGCCAATCTGAGGTCTCACCCCTTACTGTAACTCTGCTTCCTATTGCTTAGGTACTCCCTTATCCACTGGAGCGCCCTACCAGTTACTCCTGCCTGTTTCTCCACCTTATGCATCAGCCTTTTATGGGGTACTGTGTCAAAGGTTTTCCAACAATTCAAAAAAAGCAGTCCGCCAACCCTTCTCTTTCTTGCTTAACATTTGTCACCTGATCGTAGAATTCTATTAAGCCTGTAAGGCAAGATTTACCCTCCCTGAACCCATGTTGATGGGTTGTCACAAAGTCTTGTCTCTCCAGATGTGTTACAAAGTTTTTTCTCACAATCTTCTCCATCACCTTGCATGGTATACAAGTTAAGGTCACTGGCCTGCAGTTCAGTGCCTCTTGCCTGTCACCCCTTTTGTATATTGGGACTAGATTAGCCGTCTTCCATTTTTTTTGGTAGGTCTCCCATTTCTGATTGAACTACTATACACTATGGAGAGTGACAAGCAAAGCACTCCTGCACACTCTTTCAATACCCATGGTGAGATTCCATCCGGACCAACAGCCTTTCTCACGTCCAGGTCCAACATGTGCCTCTTGACCTAATCTCTTGTAATTTCGAATCCTTCCAAGGCCGCCTGGTTTACTGAAACCTCTCCTAGCGCAGTGACCTCTCCTTGTTCTATTGTGAAGACCCCCCCTGGAACCTCCTTGTGTGTGTTTCATCTAGTTGTGCTTACGGGGGTTGATCTTTGCTCTTTCGGCCTGCCTCTCAACTGTCAATCAACTGTTTACTAACTACTTTTTTTTTTCTCAACACACACACACACACACACACACACACACACACACGCACACACACACACACACACACACACACACACACACACACACACACACACACAGGAGACAGACAAACAGACAGACACAGACAAACTCCTAGACAGGAGTTTGATAGGAACAACATGGCAACCATTAATATAATAGAGAGAGCAGCTTCAGTTGCCTGCAGGAATGGCTCAAGACTCTTAATCATGGGTGATTTCAACCATGGAAAGATAGACTGGGAGAATGGGGACCCACATGGTGGTGCAGATACGTGGCGAGCTAAACTCTTGGAAGTGGCAACAAGGAATTTTCTGAGCCAGCATGTCAAGGAACCCACAAGAATGAGAGGCAATGATGAACCAGCTAGACTCGACTTAATATTCACCCTGAATGAGTCAGAAATAAGGGAAGTCAAAGTTGAAGCCCCCATAGGAATGAGTGACCACAGTGTACTGACCTTTGAGTACTTGGTGGAGGTAAGGATAACCTATCCAAGGATGGGAGTGGAGGGGAAAAGACTGAATTACCGAAGAGGAAAATATGACGAGATGAGGAACTTCCTCAGGGGAATACCATGGGAAACAGAACTTAGAGACAAGAATGTGCAGGTCATGATGGATATTGTCACCCAAAAGTGCCAGGAAGCTGCAGACAGGTTTATCCCCGTCCAAAAGGAGAAAAACGAAAAACAACAGAAAAACCCATGGTTCAACCAGGAATGTAAGATAGCGAAACAACTGAGTAAAAGAACATGGAGAAACTACAGAAATAACAGAACACCAGACAGCAGGGAGAGGTACCAGAGGGCCAGAAATGAGTACATCAGAGTGAGGAGGGAAGCAGAGAGACAGTTTGAAAATGACATCGCGAGTAAAGCCAAGACCCAACCAAAGCTGCTCCACAGCCATATCAGGAGGAAAACAGCAGTGAAGGAACAAGTGATGAAGCTGTGGAAAGGGGAGAACAGATACACAGAGAATGACCAGGAGGTGTGTGAAGAACTCAACAAGAGATTCCAGGAGGTCTTCACAATAGAACAAGGAGAAGCCCCTGCACTAAATGAGGAGGCGGCAAACCAATCAACCTTGGAGGAATTTGACCTCACCAGTGATGAGGTCAAAAGGTGTCTGCTGGAGCTAGATGTGACAAAGGCTGTTGGGCCTGATAGAATCTCACCATGGATACTAAAGGAAGGTGCAGAAGCACTAAGTGTGCCACTCTCTATGGTGTATAACAGGTCACTGGAAACAGGAGACTTACCAGAAAGTTGGAAGACAGCTAACGTGGTCCCAATATACAAAAAGGGTGACAGGCAAGAGGCACTGAATTACTGGCCAGTTTCCTTAACTTGTATACCATGCAAGGTGCTGGAGAAGATCGTGAGGAAAAGGCTCGTAGAGCATCTGGAGGGAAATAACTTTGTAACGCACCACCAACATGGGTTCAGAGATGGTAAATCGTGCCTCACAGGTTTAATAGAATTTTATGACCAGGCAACGAAAATTAGGCAGGAAAGAGAAGGGTGGGCCGACTGCATTTTCCTGGATTGCCAAAAAGCCTTTGACACAGTACCCCATAAAAGGCTGTTAAAAAAGTTGGAGCAACAGGCAGGAGTAAAAGGGAAGGTGCTCCAGTGGATAAGGGAGTACTTAAGCAACAGGAAACAGCGAGTAACGGTGAGGGGGAAGACATCAGAGTGGCAAGATGTCACCAGCGGAGTTCCACAGGGCTCAGTACTTGGACCCATCCTGTTTCTAATATATGTGAACGATCTTCCAGAGGGTATAGACTCATTCCTCTCGATGTTTGCTGATGATGCAAAAATTATGAGAAGAATCAAGACGGATGAAGATAGACAGAGACTACAGGATGACCTGGATAAACTGGAGGAATGGTCTAGAAAAATGGGTGCTGAAGTTCAACTCTGGAAATTGTAAGGTGATGAAATTAGGCGAAGGGAGCAGGAGGTTGAACACAAGGTATCATCTGGGAGGGGAAATCCTGCAAGAATCAAATAGAGAGAAGGATCTGGGGGTTGATATCACACCGAACCTGTCCCAAGAGGCCCACATCAAAAGAATATCATCAGCGGCATATGCTAGACTGGCCAACATAAGAACTGCCTTCAGAAACTTGTGTAAGGAATCTTTCAGAACCTTGTATACCACTTATGTAAGACCAATCCTGGAGTATGCAGCTCCAGCCTGGAGTCCATACCTAGTTAAACACAAGACAAAGTTAGAGAAGATTCAGCGGTATGCCACCAGGCTCGTCCCGGAACTGAGAGGATTGAGCTACGAGGAAAGGCTAAAGGAGCTGAACCTCACATCCCTGGAAAACAGAAGAGTAAGGGGAGACATGATAACCACCTACAAAATTCTCAGGGGAATTGACAGGGTGGACAAAGACAAACTCTTCAACACGGGTGGGACACGAGCAAGGGGACACGGGTGGAAACTTAGTACCCAGATGAGCCACAGAGACGTTAGAAAGAATTTTTTCAGTGTCAGAGTAGTTAATAAATGGAATGCACTAGAAAGTGATGTGGTGGAGGCTGACTCCATACACAGTTTCAAATGTAGATATGATGTACACCAATCAACTGTACACCAGTTGATTGACAGTTGAGAGGCGGGACCAAAGAGCCAAAGCTCAACCCCCGCAAGCACAATTAGGTGAGTACAATTAGGTGAGTACACACACACACACACACACACACACACACACACACACACACACACACACACACACACACACACATACACACACACACACACACACACACACACACCGAGCTGAGAGGTATGAGCTACGAGAAGAGACTACGGGAATTAAACCTCACTTCGTTGGAAGACAGAAGAGTTAGGGGGGACATGATCACCACATTCAAGATCCTCAAGAGAATTGACAGGGTTGATAAAGACAGGCTGTTTAACACAAGGGGCACACGCACTAGGGGACACAGGTGGAAACTGAGTGCCCAAATGAGCCACAGAGATATTAGAAAGAACTTTTTTAGTGTCAGAGTGGTTGACAAATGGAATGCATTAGGAAGTGATGTGGTGGAGGATGACTCCATACACAGTTTCAAGTGTAGATATGATAGAGCCCAATAGGCTCAGGAACCTGTACACCTGTTGATTGACAGTTGAGAGGCGGGACCAAAGAGCCAGATCTCAACCCCCGCAAGCACAACTAGGTGAGTACAACTAGGTGAGTACACACACACACACACACACACACACACACACACACACACACACACACACACACACACACACACACACACACACACACACATGAGTTACGAGGAAAGGCTGCGGGAAATGCACCTTACAACACTGGAAGACAGAAGAGTAGGGGAGACATGATCACAACCTACAAAATCCTCAGAGGAATCGACCGGGTAAACAAGGATGAACTATTCAACACTGGTGGGACGCGAACAAGGGGACACAGGTGGAAACTGAGTACCCACATGAGCCACAGAGACGTTAGAAGGAACTTTTTCAGTGTCAGAGTAGTTAACGGATGGAATGCATTAGGCAGTGATGTGGTGGAGGCTGACTCCATACACAGTTTTAAATGTAGATATGATAGAGCCCATTAGGCTCAGGAATCTGTACACCAGTTGATTGACAGTTGAGAGGCGGGACCAAAGAGCCAAAGCTCAACCCCCGCAAGCACAAATAGATGAGTACAAATAGGTGAGTACACACACACACACACACACACACACACACACACACACACACACACACACACACACACACACACACACACACGCGCACACACACACACACACACACACACTCACAAGAAGCAGCCCTTCACAGCTGACTAACTCCAAGGTACCTATTTACTGCTAGGTAACAGGGGCATTCAGGGTGAAAGAAATCTTGCCTATTTGTTTCTGCCTGGTGCGGGAATCAAACCCGCGCCACAGAATTACTGCGCGCTGTACTGCGCCTAAAACTGTCCTTCCTTGAGCGCAGGCGGGAGAGGTACATAATAATTTACACGTGGAAAATATTAGAGGGGCTGGTCCCAAACCTGCACACAGAAATAACATCACATGAGACCAGAAGACATGGCAGGATGTGCAGAATACCCCCGTTGAAAAGCAGAGGTGCAACAGGTACTCTGAGAGAGAACTCTATCAACATCAGAGGCCCGAGACTGTTGAACACGCTTCCACTACACATAAGGGGCATAACTGGCCGACCCCTCACAGTGTTCAAGAGAGAACTGGATACGCACCTCCAAAGGATACCTGATCAACCAGGCTGTGACTCATACGTCAGGCTGCGAGCAGCCGCGTCCAACAGCCTGGTTGATTAGTCCGGCAACCAGGAGGCCTGGTCGACGACCGGGCCGCGGGGACGCTAAGCCCCGGAAGCACCTCAAGGTAACCTCAAGGTAGGCTATCCACCAGGCCCCCTACCAGGTACTCACCTAGTTGTGTTTGCGGGGGTTGAGTTCTGGCTCTTTGGTCCCGCCTCTCAACTGTCAATCAACTGGTGTACAGATTCCTGAGCCTACTGGGCTCTATCATAGCTACATTTGAAACTGTGTATGGAGTCAGCCTCCACCACAACACTACTTAATGCATTCCATTTGTTAACTACCCTGACACTGAAAAAAAAAATCTAACGTCTCTGTGGCTCATCTGGGTTCTAAGTTTCCACCTGTGTCCCCTTGTTCTTGTTCCACCCACGCTAAAGAGTTTGTCTTTGTCCACCCTGTCAATTTTCCTGAGAATTTTGTAGGTGGTTATCATGTCTCCCCTTACTCCTCTGTTTTTCAGGGTTGTGAGGTTCAGCTCCCTTTGCCTTTCCTCGTATCTCATTCCTCTCAGTTCCGGGACTAGTCTGGTGGCATACCTCTGAATCTTCTCTAACTTCGTCTTGTGTTTAACTAGGTATGGAATCCAGGCTGGAGCTGCATACTCCAGGATTGGTCTTACATAAGTGGTATACAGGGTCCTGAACGATTCCTTACACAAGTTTCTAAAGGCAGTTCTTATATTGGCCAGTCTAGCATATGCCGCTGATGATATCCTTTTCATGTGGGCCTCTGGGGACCGGTTCAGTGTGATATCGACCCCCCAGATCTTTCTCTCTATTTGAATCTTGTAGGATATCATCCCCTAGATGGTACCTTCTGTAGATGTTCAGCCTTCTGCTCCCTTCTCCTAATTTCATTACATTACACTTTCCTGAATTGAAGCTTAGTAGCCATTTTCTAGGCAATTCCACCAGTTTGTCCAGGTTGTTCTTTAGTCTCTATCTATCATCAACTGTCTTGATTCTTCTCAGAATTTTTGCATTATCAAGAAACATAAAGAGGAATGAATCTATGCACTCTGGAACATCGTTTACATATATTAGAAACAGGATGGGCTCAAGTACAGAGCCTTTTGGGACTCCGCTGTGACATCCCCCCACTCTGATGCCTCCCCCCTCACAGTTGCTCACTGTTTCCTGCTGCTTAGATACTCCCTTATCCACTGGAGAACCTTACCTTTTACTCTTGCCTGATGCTCCAATTTGTGAAACAGCCTTTTGTAAGGTGCTGTTTGAAAAGCTTCCAGAGTTGTGAGTGAAATCCCGGTCGACGTAAGCGTTGACAACACTCCTCTTGTACCTGTCTGGGCAGTCACTATTGACATTAATGCCTATTCCTATGTTTGTTTCTTTAGTGTAGACTGCAGTGTGGAATCCACCATTCCTTTCCGTGACTGTTTCATCTAGAAAGAGCAACATCCCACCACTCTGCATCTCGTAAGTGAAAGTTAACACCGAATTCTGCTCGAATGCCTCCTTCAGCTGCTGCAGACGTCTGACATCAGGTACCTGCATAAAAATGTCAACATACCTGCAGTATATGGCAGGTTTCAAGTCCATATCAACTAAGACCCTTCTGCTCGATGGTACCCATGTAGAAGCCTCGCAAACAGGACACCTAGGGGAGAACCCATGGTGACCCCATCTACTTGCTTATACATGTGCCCATCGGGACTCAAGAAGGGTGCCTCTTTAGTGCAGGCTTGGAGTAACTTTCTCAGTATGCTCTCTGGTATGTCAAGAGGAGTACAAGCTGGATCACGATACACTTGTCATACCAGAGAGTATACTGAGAAAGTTAATCCAAGCCTGCACTAAAGAGGCACCTTTCTTGAGTCCCGATGGGCACATGTATAAGAGAGTTATCGTTACGTCGCTTGAAAATCAAGTCAAACACTTTGAGCGATCAAACCGACTTTTTAGACACCGTAGGCGTTAGTGGGGTTTAGAATAAGAGCCGATCCTTCTGAAATAGTGTAGTGAGGGTGGAAGCCAACCACCCAGTGATGATGACCAAACCACACATCAGAAGATGGAGATACGACGACGTTTCGGTCCGTCCTGGACCCTTATCACATACGTCTTGATAATGGTCCAGGACGGACCGAAACGTCGTCGTTTCTCCATCTTATTGTGTGTCGATTGGTCATTATATCTTCAACTTCGTTATTGTGACTCGTCGTCCACCCAGTGGTTAAAATACTGGCACACAAATACCACATGCAAAGTTCATCACGAAGAACATCAAAGTTTGGCCAAGCATCTGGCCGATAATTTTGGACTTAGAAATGGACAAGCAGGCAGACATTCTCTCTCATAGAGAGCATTAAAAATATATAAATAAATATCATAATTATATTCAGTAATTTTTGTTTATTTGTTCTCAATTTATGACTGTGATCCATAAACATTAAAAGCTCTCTATATAGAGCTACTAATCATGTAATTTGAACAACAATATAGGTTCTCTCTGACCATGACTTAGTACTTGTATGCACATTTATTTAAAGAGCAATTATTTTTTTAATAAATATTTCCAGAGAGGTAACAGAAGATGGTCTAAGTTTTGTCATAACTATGATAATTAAGAGAAATACGGTTCTAGTGAGAACTAGGTATTGTATATTTCTTTGTATTTTGTCAAATATTTGAGACAATGTTCCAATTATAATTTAGCTTCTCAGACGTTAATCTTGAGTTTTAAATATAAATTTACAAGTTAGCAAAATAACTGCATTACACAAATTTAAAATAGTTTGTCATGCAATGTCTGCAATGTTGGAGAGGTCACGAAGGGAGTTAAGGAGGAGATAATAATAATGGGTAATAATCGGTTGGATTCGTTAGGGTGTGGTGTAGCAGGCCTGGGTACAGGAGAGTTGGGTCTCGGTGGAATGGGTGTGTTTGTGTATACAAAGGTTGGGAGTAGAATGCTGTACCTGGGTTTGGAAGGAATAGATATGGAAGGCTCGAGTCTGGAATGGTTGAGTATCCAATAGCTGGATACTTAACCATTCCATTACTCGGTTAAGAACACAAGAGTTGAGAATACATGGGTTCACTAATGTGTATGCAGTAGTCTGGCATAAAAAGATTAGTATGGAATGACTCTGCATACTCAAATTGTAAATTAAATGAATAAGCATGGAATTGATGGTTTTACAGTAGATGGATATGGGCAAAAATAGGAATATAATGGTTAGAAGCTCACGTGAAACAACTTCGGCTGCCAGCGTGGGCGCCTCGCTTCTGCGGGACCAGTAACGATCGCCTTCAACCTCTAATTGGGTTGTTTGTCACAACATTACACATCTCATCCACGACCCAATCCTCCATCTCGGCCCCAAGAACAGGGCAGCAGGTGCAGCCGAGCAACCATATCTCGCTGACGGTGACTGGAGACTCTGGCAGAGTCGTCACACTATGGCGAGGCCTGCCAATATCTGCCTATAATATCTTGTCCTCCTGCGTGACTGAGACACGCAGGAGGACAACTGAATGAACCTCTCATGGGCCTTCTGCAGTTTTAAATGAAGTAGTTAGGTAGGTGACGGCCTCTTTTATTTAATGATTATTCTATGTCGTTGTGCTAAGCTATTTAGAATGCACATCACTTGCAATAGATGGGCTACGGTCCATTATTTATTAAAAACATACCCAGCACTCACTATAAACATGCCCAGCATTCACTTTAAACATGCCCAGCACTCACTATAAACATACCCAGCACTCACTCTAAACATACCCAGCACTAACTATAAACATAACCAACACTCACTATAAACATACCCAGCACTCACTATAAACATACCTAGCACTCACTATAAACATACCCAGCACTCACTATAAACATACCCAACTATTCGTTTGCCTTGTTCGGGGTAGAAGGTAGACACAGTAGTCGCTTCTGAATATATTTATTGACTGAGATAGCAAGGTATATATCTGCCTAGCCGAGGTCTTTCTACTCTGAGTCTGTGTGGAGAACTGAGGCTGCTGCTGGGAGCATGCTTGATGCTCCTCTGTCTGGCATGACGTCAGAGGCCTACTTGCCTGTGATTGGTTACATTTCAACTGACAGAATTTTGAGTATAACACTGCTCGGACACGTTACCAAGTCGACGTCCCTTGTCGACAAGCTCTGGCTAGCTATATAGTTACAATGATACTGAAAGGACCTCGGTGGCATACAATAATGGCTTACATGTGAAATTTGCATAATAAAACATTGAAAGAATATCAGGTGTGCGTAATACTAACAACTCGGCATATATGCACCAAAAAAAAAAAAAATTCATCATAATAGGTGAAAATCATGGTAACAATGCTTTGATTAAACCAGAGTATTAAGAACATGTGTATGTCTACTGATCAGATATGAACAATACAACTCAAGGTATTGCCTAAACAAAATTATTAACATGTGTCAATGGCATGTGCTTGAAAACCATACAAAATTAAACAATTATTACATTAATGGAACAAAGTTCTGACCTAACAACCACAATTGAATTTCAAGATAAAGATTTTTTTTTTTTTTTTTCTCTCTTTTTTTTCTGAAATAATACAATATATTTACAAGACCAATGTACAATATATATAATGTGCAATATATTTACAAGCATATACAAGACCTGGATCAAGAAGACTAACATCTGCGTGATAGCAGTCAGGATTCACTGGCCTCAATGTGGTTGCTAGAACAATAATAACTCTTATGACAAGCACTGTAAAAATACAAATGGTAGTAGACTTAACAATGGCATCTAATTCATAACAAAATAAAGTTGAGAAAAACTATACATTATATATAATGGTAATAATAAGACACATGTGGTAGAAATACTGCAAATGAGTTTTTTTTTTTTTTTCAAAACAAACAGAATAACTGCAGAGTGCATTCAATTATAAATTCTGCGGATATCTACACCTAGCTCATCCAGAGCACTATACAACTCTGGCTCTGACTGAAGGTCCGGAACAGATGAAACTTCATGCGACTAACTATCATCTTGAGAGATATCCTCGTTAACATCTAGCCAATGGACATGTGGTGAGTGCACTGTTGAAACGAGAGGTCTAGATCTAAGATTATAATTGCTAGTATGGGGTTGCTGAACATCAAGTGGTCTGTCAACCACAGAAGGTGGTGTCCGAGTAGGAGTATCTGTCTGGGTAAGTTCATTGTCATCTTCCTCATCAGTCTCGTCAACAGTCATTTTAGCTAACTTCATGTGGTCTAAATGTTCATTTATATACTCTCCTGTTAACAAGTTCTTAAGTCTGTATTTGTTACCTTTAATAAGCTCGATTACCTTATATGGACCCAAAAATTTCTTAGTTAACTTGTACATTGGACCAGACCTGTGTTGGTTAAGTATCATTACTACAGATCCAATAGTTATTTTACTGGGTTTAGCTCGTGCATTCCTTGCTAGAGTGAACTCGGCTGTTGCTTTGGACAGTTGTTCTCGTATTTTCTTGAATACTAGTTGCATTTGTCTACGCTTCACTTGAACAAAATCATCTACGTTATATAAGGGAGTAGGAGGTACGTTAATCAATTCATTAGGGAGGATCTTATCTGTACCATAAAGAATAGCGTGAGGTGTGTCACCAGTAGAAACATTAATTGAAGAATTTATAGCACACTGAATTAAGGGTATAAAATCATCCCAATTGTTGTTATCAAAATTCAACGTGACTCTCAAGGCATCTAACACTTTCCTGTTAGTACGTTCAGCTAGTCCATTACTTGCCGGATGATAAGGCATAATGCTACATTTTTTGATGTTATATAAATCACACAAGCTAGTTAGAATACTATTACTGAATTCTGGTCCATTATCTGAAAGGATTACTTTAGGCATACTATATCTACAAATTATTTGGTCATGGAATGCGCTGGCTATGGTTTCTGCTGTTTTGTTCGGGATAGGAACTAGTTCGCAAAACCGTGAAAAATTATCGACCATTACAAGCAAATGTTTGTTCCCTTTCTCTGTTTCCGCAAAATTTGTCAATAAATCCATCGATATTCGTTCCCAAGGAGCTTTAGTTGCTGGGTACACCTGAATTGGATTAGGTCCTGAAACATGTCCCTTGTGCTGTAAACAAGTTAAACATCTGTCAACATAATGAGCAATCTCCTTAGCCATTTTTGGCCAAAAATATTTCAATCGACCTTGTTGGAGTGTACGATCCTTTCCTGGATGTGCACTTGCAGGAGCATCATGGATAATTTTTAATACAGTTGGTACCAAGACAGCTGGAACAACTAACTGACAACATTTCCTCGAGGCTGTCCCTAGCTTTACTACTCTACACAGTAAATTGTCCAACATAACTAGTTCTTTCAATGGTACTGGCGGTTTATGAATCGGGCGAGTGTCTTGCTTAGTCAAAAATTTAATGACAGGTGCCCATATGGGGTCTTGTCTTTGTTCCGTTTCTACTACTGTAGCATCTAATGCTGGGTAATTTAACTGAATCGCAGCTACGTGTCGAGAAAACGCATCGGCTACAACATTTTGCTTTCCTAGAATATATCCAAATGTGGGATTGAATTCTTGAATTGTGAGCAAATATCTAGCAAACTTTCCAACTGGATTCTTATTTTTGAACAAGGGAATTAATGGTTGGTGATCTGTAAGAACATGAACTGGGTAATTATAAATTGTATCCTTGAAATGTTTAAGTGCCCAAACAACTGCCAAGGCTTCTCGTTCTGTTGCACTATAATTTTTCTCTTCTTTAGATAAAGTACGGCTAGCATAAGCTATTGCGTGATCTCTGTGACCTTCTGTTTGAAGTAATGCAGCACCTAGACCTATGTCACTAGCATCTGTAACCAACGTAAAAGGTTTAGAAAAATCTGGGTACCTAAGGACAGGTGACGAAATTAAGGCTGCTTTGAGTTTTTTGAATGACTGATCCTGGGCCTCTCCCCAAACAAAGGGTTCATCTTTTCTTTGCAACTTGTAAAGCGGAGCGGCTATAATAGAGAATCCAGCAATAAATGAACGATAAAATCCTACAAGACCTGTGAACTGTCTTACGGCCTCTGCGGTACGAGGTGTTGGAAAATCACGGGCAGCAATAATTTTTGATTCATTCAATGTAATACCTGAAGGTGTAACTGTATGACCTAGGAAATTAATCTTTTGCTTTAAAAATGAACATTTTGCAAGCTTTATTTTTAAATTAGCTTCAGCGAGCTTTGCAAGTACCTTTTCAAGGTTCTGGAAATGAGTCTGAACATCTTGCGACATGATTATGAGATCATCAAGGTAAACTAGAAGCGTACTTCCTATCAATCTACGAAATAGATTTGTCATGAGCCGTGAAAAGGTTATTGGACTACTACGCAAACCAAACGGCATTCTTTTGAAATGAAAATGACCATTGGGAGTACTAAAGGCTGTCAATTGTTTACTTTCCTCATCAAGGGGGATTTGCCAGAATCCCTGCAACAAATCTAACGTTGAGAATACTTTGTTTCGACCAATACTTTGCAACAAATCATTTAGAACTGGAAGTGGGAAACGATCAGGTATTGTTACTCTGTTAAGCTTGCGATAATCGATTACAGGTCTCCAAGTCCCATCTCGCTCTGGTACAAGAATCAATGGAGCGTTCCATGGTGAATTACTTGATTCAATTACATCACTCTGTAACATTTCCTCTACAAGTCTATCTGCTTCTGCTCTCTGAGAATGGGGAAGACGGTAAGCTGGTACATAAATAGGCGTAGTTCCTTGTTCAAGGGGAATTTTATGTGTAATAAGAGGAGTGAGACCTAATTTTTCTCCTGGTAGAGCAACAACAGCTCTATTCTTGTTCAAAATTTTCAAAAGCTGAGCCACAGAGTCAGGAAAATCAGTAGGACTGAGGTGTTGCGCTTGCACCTCTGGCTGAGATCCCTGTTCTCCTGGTGTGAGTGTACAAACAGTATGATCCATGGAGACATCATCCACAACTCGCACCGGTAACGAGTAATGGGCAAAATCTACAACATGGGTACCAGACTGGAGATGGATATCGGCATTACTTGTGTTTGCGATAAAAAGTGTGACAGTACCATCCTGCACTGTGTGCCAGGAGGGTTCAACAAATGTACCATTCACTTTACATGTTTCACTTTCCGCAATCACATCCGACAACTCAGGTACTCCCTGAACCTTAACTCTTATTCTGGTGAGAGAATGAGGGTGTAACACAGTGTCAGTAGCCGTGGAACCACTGACTTCAGAGATGGAAGCTGCCAGGCGAGCGAGACAACGAGAATCCGTTAGGGCGTCCCCTTCCAGAAAGTCCCGATACTCATTCTCCTTAACAACTGCACAACTACTATGCTTCAATCGAGTGCCTGTTTTCTCGGGTATGCTACCACGACAATGATCTGACAAACCTACGCTTGCAAGGCGGGTGTCAACAAAATTAACATAATCTGATTGAAGGTTGAACTCGTGGCCCTGTCGATACATGCTACACAAGGGTATGACATGGTCTTTGATACTTATGTTCCAACGATGGGGAAACAATGCAATATTTTCATCAATCATGGTGTACAGACCTAAGAGAATGTCTCCAGGAAAATGAATAATGTCAACAACTAAACATGTTATAGACAATGTGACTTCATTGAACTTGAGTGGGAGGTCAATTTCACCCTGAACTTTTACTTTATTTCCTGAAATACCACTTAGAAAAGGTATGTGTGACTGTTTTAAAATAGTAGGGTGCTTACTTTCAATGTCTCTAAGAGCTGAGGGCTTGACAATATTAATTTTTGCACCTGAGTCAAGAAAAACTTTTAAAACTCTACCATGTACAATGGCTGATACAAGGGGACCATCACTTGAGACTGGACAAGTTACTATTTTTGACTTATGTTGTCTGGGATATCTGTGTCTTGTTTGTGTCAAATTTACTGTGGATCCGTCAACATCTACAACTGGTCTAGAGTCAGTGTCCTCCTCTGTCAAGTGTCCAAATCTATTTTGGGTAGCTACTGAATACACAGGGAGGGCACTAGGATTGGCTAGCTTGAATTGGTTAGCGGATGGCCTTGGGGGTTTCCCGACGACATGGAGTGAACATTCTGAGCTCCAGCATTCTGTGACTGAGCATTATAATTTGAAGTTGCATTATAGCTGGGCTGGGAGTTGTAATTACGAGAGTTCTGATAATGTCTTGGACGCTGTGAGCCTCGCCAAGACTGACCATGGGAGTTACGAGGTGGAGATGTCCTTTGTCTAGCTCTACAATCCGCAGTGTGGTGACCAACTTGTTTATGGTACTTGCAATATGGTAGCCTAGAATAATTAGATTGATGAGGGGACCGAGAGAATTGTCTAGGAGGTGATGATCTAGGGGCGGACCAACAGTCCCTTGCAAGGTGGTTACTCTTACCACAATGCCAACATGAGGGAGTGGATGGTTGTGGACTATGGCGTTTCGGCATTTTATGAGGCAGCGAATTTGACTGGGGGCTACGAGCATGGGTACGCTTCTGCGACCAAGAGTTTTGAGAATTTGTGGGAGGATGCTGAGAGCTTGTGACTACATTTACAGCATCAGAGGGTGGCAACAGTTGAGCACTTCGGGGAGCTAGTTTATCTGCGGCATTGTTAATAGCCTCAAATACTTCACCAATTTCATGTTTAACACCAAAATTTTGTTGCTCAACGATTGGTTTTGTATGCTCGGGGGCAAAATGCATTAAAGTACCAAATGCTATCATTTTGGCCATAGCCTCAGGGGACAGATTATTGTCTTTATCTAACCAAGTTGAATTATTCATAGCAGAAACTAAGGCATACAGATACTGATCGAGACGGCTAGTAAACGCATTAAACGATTCACCAGGCTGCATGGTGGCATTGGCAATTTTCTTGACTAACCTATATGGGTCAAGGTCTCCTTTATTAACAAAGCGACGGGGAAAGAAATCCTTAAATTCAGGCCAAGACTGGAGGCTAACAATGGCTTTCTCATCAACAACAAAACGTGCATCACCTTTGGTTGTGTCCACAGCTGACCGTGCAATTGCTAAGTATTCGGCATCAGTAGGCTTAGAAAAACGTGCAACAGTTTTCGCTTCAACCTTACTAAACCATGATTCTAATAAACGCGATTCCCCAGCAAAAAGAGGAATAGCCATTTCCTGAGCTGATCTCTGGCCATTGGGACGAGCAACTGTTCCCATTGATTCTGAAGGGGTTTCAACAGTGGTAGGCATTGTCACAGCCGTGGAAGTAATATTTGAACGCAGATTATAATTAAGTGCACCTGGCATCAGAAATAGTATACACAAAAATAAACACAAAAAAATATCAACTTGGCTAAAGTAAAAATGGCAGAAATAAAATTATTAAATTGGGCTAGGCAAGAAAATAATTAAGAACAAGCAATTGTAAACTAAATTTAGCAATCTTTCATTAAAAAAATGACTGGAATTAGATGTATGTAAATTAATTAAACAAGACTAAGCACAGCCATTGAGAATATAAAAACTGGAAGTGCAATTGCAAAATTTCATTAAAAAGATTCAACACAACAAGTGGCAATGCAAGAAATATGGATGTAGCACATAAACTGGACACAGGAATGTATATAACTGCTAGAAACAATTATTTCTTACTTCTCTCACCTTTGAATTCACTAATGACACTAGTAACAATTAATGAATAATGGAATCATATGCAGGGAATATTGAAATGTCTCAGAGAAACTGTGGGCCTCTGGAGTACTAAACCGGCTCCAATATTTAACAAGTCACTGAAAGATTAATTCATAAGATATTTTGGATATATTTACGTTAAACCTCATTAAATCATAGCACACGATATCTTAGCTCATATTTACTTAACTCAGGGCTGCAGGATTTGCAATATAACAGTGGCCAAAACGAAAAACGGTGACCAGACGTGTGAAGAGGACCATGTGAGGGCTTGTTTACAAACTGGTGCGATGGCAGCGCTCCTGGCGGCGATGGCGCGAAACTCAGGGACCCCACACTGTTGATGCTGGAAGTGCGAAGATAAATTCTGACGACGACGATATTACGACGATGTCGGTGGAGAAACACGATTGGGAGGCAGGAGTTCACACAAAATGATGTAGCAGGGGCTGGTGGCGAGGTGTGAGCTTAGAGGGAGGCGAGGCGTGTGAGCCTGGGGAGGCGACACTAGTCAAACAATTGCAGTCCACCAAATATTCTCAAGGAACAATACAGTACATACGATGCACAGTTGATAGTTGCGACGATGATTGACCACGATTTCAGTAGCTTGAACACTCACAAAGCTTAGATACTGTCAGCTTGGGTGGCGGTGGTGGTGGTGGGTGCACTAGGTGGTTCCCACGTGGTGGCGCGAGGTTCAAAAAAATGGCTGGCGCGGGAAGCTTCCTTCCTCATCAGTGATGAATGAGCGTTCTCACAGGAAAATATTGACCCTTACTTCTGAACGTTGGCCTGGAGTAGTGGTTGATGGCAGGACCCCGGTCTGGCACAATATTTGATGCGTGGGTGGCAGGATGGCGGCTTATGGCGGTGGCGGTGGCGGCTGGAACACGAGGCGATGCTGGGTACTTGAACTTTTGTTTCCAGAAAAAAATTTCTGGGTCCCACTGCTGCTACCAGTATTCGTTTGCCTTGTTCGGGGTAGAAGGTAGACACAGTAGTCGCTTCTGTATATATTTATTGACTGAGATAGCAAGGTATATATCTGCCTAGCCGAGGTCTTTCTACTCTGAGTCTGTGTGGAGAACTGAGGCTGCTGCTGGGAGCATGCTTGATGCTCCTCTGTCTGGCATGACGTCAGAGGCCTACTTGCCTGTGATTGGTTACATTTCAACTGACAGAATTTTGAGTATAACACAACACTCACTATAAAAATACCCAGCACTCACTATACACATACCCAGCACTCACTATAAACATACTCAGCACTCACTATAAATATACCCAGCACTCACTATAAACATACCTTGTACTCACTATAAACATACCCAGCACTCACTATAAACATACCTTGTACTCACTATAAACATACCCAGCACTCACTATAACATAAGGGAGCCGGTCGGCCGAGCGGACAGCACGCTGGACTTGTGATCCTGTGGTCCTGGGTTCGATCCCAGGCACCGGCGAGAAACAATGGGCAGAGTTTCTTTCACCCTATACCCATGTTACCTAGCAGTAAAATAGTCAGCTGTCATGGGCTGCTTCCTGGGGGTGGAGGCCTGGTCGAGGACCGGGCCGCGGGACACTAAAGCCCCGAAATCATCTCAAGATAACCTCAAGATAAGATACCCAGCACTCACTATAAACATACCTTGTACTCACTACAAACATACCCAGCACTCACTATATACATGCCCACCACACACAATAAACATGCCCAGCGCTCACTATAAACATGCCCAGCACTAACTATAAACATACCCAGCGCTCACTATAAACGTGCCCAGCACTCACTATAAACATGCCCAACACTCACTATAAACATACCCAGCGCTCACTATAAATACACCCCAGCACTCACTATAAACATACCCAGCACTCACTATAAACATGCCCAGCACTCACTATAAACAAACCCAGCACTCACTATAAACATGCCCAGCACTCACTATAAACATGCCCAACACTCACTATAAACATACCCAGCACTCACTATAAACATGCCCAACACTCACTATAAACATGCCCAGCACTCACTATAAACATGCCCAGCACTCACTATAAACATGCCCAGCACTAACTATAAACATGCCCAGCACTCACTATAAACATACCCAGCGCTCACTATAAACATGCCCAGCGCTCACTATAAATATACCCAGCACTCACTATAAACATGCCTAGCACTCACTATAAATATACCCAGCACTCACTATAAACATGCCCAGCACTCACTATAAACATGCCCAGCACTCACTATACACATACCCAGCACTCACTATAAACATGAACAGCACTCACTATAAACATACTCAGCACTCACTATAAACATACCCAGCACTCACTATAAACATGCCCAGCACTCACTATAAACATGCCCAGCACTCACTATAAACATGCCCAGCACTCACTATAAACATGCCCAGCACTCACTATAAACATGCCCAGCACTCACTATAAACATACCCAGCGCTCACTATAAACATGCCCAGCGCTCACTATAAATATACCCAGCACTCACTATAAACATACCTAGCACTCACTATAAATATACCCAGCACTCACTATAAACATGCCCAGCACTCACTATAAACATACCTTGTACTCACTATAAACATACCCTGTACTCACTATAAATATGCCCAGCACTCACTATAAACATGCCCAGCACTCACTATAAACATGCCCAGCACTCACTATAAACATGCCCAGCACTCACTATAAACATGCCCAGCACTCACTATAAACATACCCAGCGCTCACTATAAACATGCCCAGCGCTCACTATAAATATACCCAGCACTCACTATAAACATACCTAGCACTCACTATAAATATACCCAGCACTCACTATAAACATGCCCAGCACTCACTATAAACATGCCCAGCACTCACTATAAACATACCCAGCACTCACTATAAACATGAACAGCACTCACTATAAACATACTCAGCACTCACTATAAACATACCCAGCACTCACTATAAACATGCCCAGCACTCACTATAAACATGCCCAGCACTCACTATAAACATGCCCAGCACTCACTATAAACATGCCCAGCACTCACTATAAACATGCCCAGCACTCACTATAAACATACCCAGCGCTCACTATAAACATGCCCAGCGCTCACTATAAATATACCCAGCACTCACTATAAACATACCTAGCACTCACTATAAATATACCCAGCACTCACTATAAACATGCCCAGCACTCACTATAAACATACCTTGTACTCACTATAAACATACCCTGTACTCACTATAAATATGCCCAGCACTCACTATAAACATGCCCAGCACTCACTATAAACATGCCCAGCACTCACTATAAACATGCCCAGCACTCACTATAAACATGCCCAGCACTCACTATAAACATACCCAGCGCTCACTATAAACATGCCCAGCGCTCACTATAAATATACCCAGCACTCACGATAAACATACCTAGCACTCACTATAAATATACCCAGCACTCACTATAAACATGCCCAGCACTCACTATAAATATGCCCAGCACTCACTCTAAACATACCCAGCACTCACTATAAACATGCCCAGCACTCACAATAAACATACTCAGCACTCACTATAAACATACCCAGCACTCACTATAAACATGCCCAGCACTCACTATAAACAAGCCCAGCACTCACTATAAACATGCCCAGCACTCACTATAAACATGCCCAGCACTCACTATAAACATGCCCAGCGCTCACTATAAATATACCCAGCACTCACTATAAACATACCTAGCACTCACTATAAATATACCCAGCACTCACTATAAACATGCCCAGCACTCACTATAAACATACCTTGTACTCACTATAAACATACCCTGTACTCACTATAAATATGCCCAGCACTCACTATAAACATTCCCAGCACTCACTATAAACATACCCAGCGCTCACTATAAACATGCCCAGCGCTCACTATAAATATACCCAGCACTCACTATAAACATACCTAGCACTCACTATAAATATACCCAGCACTCACTATAAACATGCCCAGCACTCACTATAAACATGCCCAGCACTCACTATAAACATACCCAGCACTCACTATAAACATGAACAGCATTCACTATAAACATACTCAGCACTCACTATAAACATACCCAGCACTCACTATAAACATGCCCAGCACTCACTATAAACATGCCCAGCACTCACTATAAACATGCCCAGCACTCACTATAAACATGCCCAGCACTCACTATAAACATGCCCAGCACTCACTATAAACATACCCAGCGCTCACTATAAACATGCCCAGCGCTCACTATAAATATACCCAGCACTCACTATAAACATACCTAGCACTCACTATAAATATACCCAGCACTCACTATAAACATGCCCAGCACTCACTATAAACATACCTTGTACTCACTATAAACATACCCTGTACTCACTATAAATATGCCCAGCACTCACTATAAACATGCCCAGCACTCACTATAAACATGCCCAGCACTCACTATAAACATACCCAGCGCTCACTATAAACATGCCCAGCGCTCACTATAAATATACCCAGCACTCACTATAAACATACCTAGCACTCACTATAAATATACCCAGCACTCACTATAAACATGCCCAGCACTCACTATAAACATGCCCAGCACTCACTATAAACATACCCAGCACTCACTATAAACATGAACAGCACTCACTATAAACATACTCAGCACTCACTATAAACATACCCAGCACTCACTATAAACATGCCCAGCACTCACTATAAACATGCCCAGCACTCACTATAAACATGCCCAGCACTCACTATAAACATGCCCAGCACTCACTATAAACATGCCCAGCACTCACTATAAACATACCCAGCGCTCACTATAAACATGCCCAGCGCTCACTATAAATATACCCAGCACTCACTATAAACATACCTAGCACTCACTATAAATATACCCAGCACTCACTATAAACATGCCCAGCACTCACTATAAACATACCTTGTACTCACTATAAACATACCCTGTACTCACTATAAATATGCCCAGCACTCACTATAAACATGCCCAGCACTCACTATAAACATGCCCAGCACTCACTATAAACATGCCCAGCACTCACTATAAACATGCCCAGCACTCACTATAAACATACCCAGCGCTCACTATAAACATGCCCAGCGCTCACTATAAATATACCCAGCACTCACTATAAACATACCTAGCACTCACTATAAATATACCCAGCACTCACTATAAACATGCCCAGCACTCACTATAAACATGCCCAGCACTCACTCTAAACATACCCAGCACTCACTATAAACATGCCCAGCACTCACTATAAACATACTCAGCACTCACTATAAACATACCCAGCACTCACTATAAACATGCCCAGCACTCACTATAAACAAGCCCAGCACTCACTATAAACATGCCCAGCACTCACTATAAACATGCCCAGCACTCACTATAAACATGCCCAGCGCTCACTATAAATATACCCAGCACTCACTATAAACATACCTAGCACTCACTATAAATATACCCAGCACTCACTATAAACATGCCCAGCACTCACTATAAACATACCTTGTACTCACTATAAACATACCCTGTACTCACTATAAATATGCCCAGCACTCACTATAAACATTCCCAGCACTCACTATAAACATACCCAGCGCTCACTATAAACATGCCCAGCGCTCACTATAAATATACCCAGCACTCACTATAAACATACCTAGCACTCACTATAAATATACCCAGCACTCACTATAAACATGCCCAGCACTCACTATAAACATGCCCAGCACTCACTATAAACATACCTTGTACTCACTATAAACATACCCTGTACTCACTATAAATATGCCCAGCGCTCACTATAAACATGCCCAGCACTCACTATAAACATGCCCAGCACTAACTATAAACATTCCCAGCTCTCACTATAAACATGCCCAGCACTAACTATAAACATGCCCAGCACTCCCTATAAACATGCCCAGCTCTAACTATAAACATGCCCAGCACTCCCTATAAACATGCCCAGCACTCACTATAAACATATCCAGCACTCACTATAAACATAACCAAGTACTCTCTCATAAACAAGCACATCAGTAAGTACCATTAAGTGTCAAGTGCCATTATTCTAGGTCAGAGGTCAATATAATTAAACTCAAGTGCCATTATAAACAAAGGAGGAACCAAGTACCTGTTCGTATACTTTCATGACCACGACTACAGTGGTTTTGCTGAATTGACTTTCTACAACGGTCACCGAATTGCTACCTTGTCGAGTTTCACCTTACGACGTGGCTAGTTCATGTAGCCACGAATTTCATCCTGCCATTTTATATTCACATTGGCTTCTCCGAAAGCTACAAAGACACAACCATTTCATATTCATTGAACTGTGATGCTGTTGGCACGTTGGAGGAACCCGAGCTTATAATACAGTTGAAATAGAAAAATGCCAGTGGCATATTTTTTTATTATTATTTATATAGATAAAACACATACTAGAACATACAAATATAATGAAATCCAGTACATATCAAGTATACCAACGAAAGATCATTACATAGAAAAACAAAAAATAACAGCTAACAGCAACAGTAACAGTAACCACAAAAACAAAAAGGAAAACATAAGCGGTAAGTAAAGAAAAATTACAATACAGGGTACAGCCTGTACTGTGATAAACACAAAACAGGTTTCCTGGTACCCGTGTCGAAACTTCGACACGGAACTCTACCGGAACCACCACCAGGTAAACCGCATGCGCTCCCATAAAAAGCCTAAAATCCGGGTAACGCGAAAACCCTCCAGCTTCCCCACCCACACACAAAAGACATAATCTGCAATCAAGACACCCAACGTATTACGCACTCGCCTCGAACAACCCGGAAAATGCAAAAACCGCAAAACACCACCACGACACTCCGGACCACAAAACACCTCCAGGACATCCTGAAACCAGGCAACCAACCCCTACAACCGGACACAAAAATAAAACACATGCACCTGAGATTCACTTAAGCCACAGTGGACACACGCCTTAGAATCACGCAAGCCAATCATACACAGCCGCTCATTCGTCTTCAGCGACAAATGCAGATATCGAAACAGCAATTCATGCTGCTGAGGCGCCAAGAACCTCCCCTCCAAACACGACCAGATACCACCCCAATCCCAACACGGGAATAAGCTCTCCACTCGAGGCCGCACCCGGGGCAACAACACCCCATATACAGCCTTGAACGAAAAGAACAGAAACCCAAGATGGCAGCAGAGCTCTCGAAGAATCCTCAAGGGCCAAGAATAAATGGGGGGGGGGGGGTAAACAAGGCCACCTCCTGACAAACCCCCAAATCAACCAAATAACTGAATCAAAGCAAGGAGAAAAAACACCCAGCGCATTCAACCCCCCGCCGAGAACCAGCCCCTGGCGCAACGAGATCCAGAGGAGGGCCTTGGCCTTCGTGAAGACGAAGGAATGCCAACACCTCCCTCCCTCCCTCACCCCTAATACTAACGTCGAACGTTGCACCGGTTGATAACGCCCACACCACACATATCTGTACACCATACTCTTCAAACCCAAGGCTCTTGCAAACCAAATGAACAACTCTTCTAGAAATGAAGCATGAGCTGAGAAATTAAACTCAGGTGTTAAGCAAGCACATGCATCAGTCAACGCTACGTCGGGTTTTACAGGGTTCTAGTTTTCTAGTGGCATGAATTCCTAAGTTTGCTAATTTTCTTTGCAGTCCTTTTATTTTTGTAGCTCTAGACCTTCTACCTCTAGTTTTTAAATTTCGAATTTTCTAATTTCTAACACTGAAGCCGCTATCACAGGTACTCCATTTTCACCTATTCATAATTTGCATGCCTCTGATATATCCTGTCTGTTAAGGTCAATTGACAACTGCTCTATTTTCCGAGCAGACAAACTCTGTAGCATAAAAGTAATGTACACAAATGCAAACGGAATTGCTTACAAAGTAATTGTGTTAGAGGGAAGTTTGGCAGCTGGAGGTACAACGGCACATGATCGCAATGATAGAAAGTAACTGACAAGCGTTAAAAGAAATGCAATCTTGCCAAGAGAGTATCAAGTAATAAGGGGAGACAGGGTTCTCGGAGGGGGAGGTGGTGTAACTCTGTTGTTACAGCAACACTGGAGCTTTGAAGAAGTGAAACTAGCAGAGGGAGCTGACCAGCGAGAGTATACACTAAGAAAAGCAACAGTGAGAGGCGTGGAGATAGTGGTGATTTATAATCCCTCGTAAGAGGGGCCTCGTAGCCTGGTGGATAGCGCGCAGGATTCGTAATTCTGTGGCGCGGGTTCGATTCCCGCACGAGGCAGAAACAAATGGGCAAAGTTTCTTTCACCCAGAATGCCCCTGTTACCTAGCAGTAAATAGGTACCTGGGAGTTAGTCAGCTGTCACGGGCTGCTTCCTGGGGGTGGAGGCCTGGTCGAGGACCGGGCCGCGGGGACACTAAAAGCCCCGAAATAATCTCAAGATAACCTCAAGATAACCTCACCAAAAATTATATTTATTTAACCATGAACTATATTGTTTCTGTTGTATAGATAGGCCAAAGACCCATAATAGAAGTGCACTTGTCTCTGCATCAGTAACAAATACTGCCATCAAGGTCTCATCTGGCATAAGTCAATATGAAAAATATTTGGTCATGGGGCAGTTAAATACATAATTAAGGATTGTTTGGTTACAGACAAGTCTCCGGCACGGAGGGAGCCCAAAGTGTACTGACTTGAAAAAGGTCACAGAGTTATCCCTGCAACCATGGAAGAATGATAAACAAGTTGTACTCACCTAATTGTGCTTGCGGGGCTGAGCTCTGGCTCTTTGGTCCCGCCTTTCAACCGTCATTCAACTGATGTACAGATTCCTGAGCCTACTGGGCTATGTTATATCTAAATTTGAATCTGTGTATGGAATCAGACTCCAACACATCACGTCCTAGTGCATTCCATTTACTAACTACTCTGACACTTAAAAAGTTTTTTCTAATATCTCTGTGGCTCATTTGGGTACTCAGCTTCCACCTGTGTCCTCTTGTGCGTGTGCCACCCGTGTTAAATAATCCATCCTTGTCCACCCTGTCAATTCCCCAGAGAATTTTGTATGTGGTGATCATGTCTCCCCCAAGCTCTTCTGTCTTCCAGCGACGTGATGTGCAGTTCACGTAGTCTGTCTTCATAGCTCATGCCTCTTAGTTCTGGGACTAGCCTAGTGGCATACCTCTTATCTTTTTCCAGCTTCGTCTTGTGCTTGACTACATATGGGCTCCATGCTGGAGCTGCATACTCCAGGATTGGCCTTACATATGTGGCATACAAGGTTCTGAAGGATTCCTTACACAGGGTTCTGAAAGCTGTTCTGATGTTAGCCGGCCTCGCATAGGCCGCTGATGTTATTCTTCTGATGTGGGCTTCGGGAGACAGGTTTGGCGTGATATCAACTCCCAGATCTTTCTCTTTGTCCGTTTCGTGAAGGACTTCATCTCCCATTCGGTATCCAGTGACTGGCCTCCTAGTTCCTTCTCCTATTTTCATTTCCTTACATTTACTTGGGTTGAACTTTAGTAGCCATTTGTCGGACCATTCTTTCAGCTTGTCTAGGTTATCTTGTAGACTCATACTATCCTCCTCTGTCCTGATCCTCCTCATTATTTTTGCATCATCAGCAAACATTGAGGGGAATGAGTCAATTCCTTCTGGGAGATCATTTACGTTTATCAGAAACAGTATAGGTCCAAGGACTGATCCCTGTGGGACTCCACTGGTGACTCCCCGCCACTCCGAGACCTCACCCTTCACGGTGACTCGCTGTGTCCTGTTGCTTAGTTACTCTCTTATCCAGTGGAGTACCGTCCCTCTCACACCTGCTTGCGTCTCCAGTTTGTGCACTAATCTCTTATGTGGTACTGTGTTCAAACCTTTCTGGCAGTCCAGAAATATGCAGTCTGCCCAGCCCTCTCTCTCTTGGCTGATTTTTGTTGCCTGGTCATAGAACTCAATCTTGTTAGGCATGATTTGCCATCTCTGAACCCATGCTGATGTTGTGTTACAAAGTTCCTTTGCTCCAGATGTTCCACTAGCTTTTTTCGCACAATCTTTTCCATCATCTTGCATGGAATGCAAGTTAGGGACACTGGCCTGTAGTTCAGTGCCTCCTGCCTATCACCCTTCTTGTATATTAGGAATACATTGGCCGTTTTCCCAATTTTTGGCAGTTCACCTGTTACTAGTGACTTGTTGTACACCATGGAGAGTGGTAAGCACAGAGCTTCTGCTCCTTCCTTTAGAATCCTTGGTGAGATTCCATCCGGGCCTATAGCCTTTGTCACGTCCAAATCTAGCAGATGCTTCCTCATCTCCCCACTGGTAATCACAAACTCCTCTAGTATTGTCTGGGTTGATGTTCCCTCCCTTTTCTCTTGAACTTCTCCTTGCTCTGGTGTGAAGACTTCCTTTAATTTGTTATTGAGTTCCTCGCATACTTCCTTGTCGTTTGTAGTGAATCTTTCTGCCCCTATCCTCAGTTTCATTACCTGTTCCTTCACTGTTGTTTTCCTCCTGATGTGGCTATGCAGCAGTTCGGGTTGAATCTTTGCCTTGCTCGCTATGTCATTTTCATATTGCTTCTCTACCTCTCTTCTCACCCTGACGTATTTATTCCTGGCACTCTGGTATCTTTCTCTGCTCTCTAGTGTTCTGTTGTTTCTATCGTTTCTCCACGCCTTTTTACTTAGTTGCTTTGCTAGCTTGCAACTCTGATTAAACCATGGGTTTCTCATCTCCATTTCATTGTTTTCGTTTAGGACTGGGACGAACTTGTCTGCTGCCTCCTTACACTTCTGTGTGATGTTGTCCATCATACCTTGATCCGTCTTTCCTCTGAGCTCTGTTTCCCAAGCTGTTTCAGTTAGTAATTTTCTCATCTCCTCATAGTTTCCCTTCCAGAATACCAGCCTCTTGCTTTCTGGTCCTTTCCTTGAGTACATTAACCATTGTTCACATTAAATGTACAGTCCCATTGTTTGGGACTTCACATGTGCATCTGCAATGGCTGAGGTCTACAACACAGGGAATTTGATGGACATGGAGGGTGTTGCTTCCATGGGGACCCAGATACCCAGTAATTACAATGGGTATCGACCCAGATAAATAGTAATTACAATGGGTTTCGATCCAAATAAACAGTAATTACAATGAGTTTCGACCCATATAACCAGTAATTACGATGGATTTCGACCCAGATAACTAGTAATTACAATGGGTTTCGACCCAGATAACTAGTAATTACAATGGGTTTTGACCCAGAAAAATAGTAATTACAATGGGTTTCGAGCACCGTTAAAGGGTCACGCTAGTAGGCTCGTAGACTCTTGGGTTCTGAGCCAAATCTACACGCAGCTCCTGAAGGAGTTAATGATGAAACTCTGTATGTAGACAAACCCGATACCTAATATCAGCCAGGTTCCTGTTCCAGTGCCTCAGTGACGCGCTCTAGAGAAGAAATCCCTTCTGTTTTATGGGATATGGCCACAAATAATTGACACTTGACGTTTTGAGAATTGCATGATGGTTCTATATAAATGCTAACATTTCTTAAAGCATTGAAGTTAGGCCTACCACTACCAGGCTGAATCTGAACCATACCCCAAACCCTTCCCTCTCAATAGTTATGTGAGGCTATCTCTTAGTCTCTGGTCTTCCACTGCAGACATACGGACAATCATTCACTTACCGTTTACTATGGGAGTATTGGTATTGCTCGATTCTTTATCTGCTCTCTCTGTCTCTATGTATATTTCTATGATGAATCCGTCTATCTCTATGTATCTATATTTCTATCTATCTACTACTTTCTATCTATCTATCGCTATCTCAATCTATCTTTGTTTATCTATTTTTTCTTTGTTGTCGTCTCATCCTCACCTTTCCCCCTCTCCCCTCATCTCACACCTCCAGTATATATTACCTTCCCTGTATATACTATCTTCTTCCTTTCATAACCATCTTCACTACTCAATATTTAAATCACTCTAATCCAAAAGAATTTAGTTATTTTTTTTAGTAATTCATGAATGTTCGCAATAAATTGAAATCACATCCACAATTTCATTTCAGACTTCATTTTTCATTTCCCCTGTGCGATAAATATCGCACAGGGGTTGGGAAGGGTTACTGACTTCCCACAGCGTTACCATTTTCAGTGCCAGTTTGAATGAGGCTAGCCCCTAGCGTCTTGCGTCCAGCCTTGAACAAACTAACACATTCCCTCTTGTAGATTCACTCCCCGACCGACCAAGTGGTTGGGTCCCTTTCCTTTCCCCCGTCCCATGCCATATCCTTATGATCCTGACCTCTTCCCAGTGCTTTATAGTCATAATTGCTTGGCGTTTTTCCCAAATAATTTCCCCCCTTCTCTCTTGCAGATATACATGTTATTATTAGATTTATAGGTCGTCGTCCATGAAATATTATTAAATTTTGCGTCTATAAAGTTTAGGAACATAGATTTAACACAGGCATTAATGGAGCGATTAGTTTTCACATAATAATATCTTGTGGCTGGCACAAAATAAATGATAGTTTGGAGGTGTTAATGACGCCACACAAGTATGGCCATGAATGTTGGCCTTGTCTGCCTTAAATGGAACTCCTAAAACCCGAGACATTACGAGGGAGCCGGTCCAGGGTGTTCCTTATGGTCGAGACTCCTGCGTTTTTATTGGCTCTCTCCTTAGTGGAAGTTTGAACATTATCGATACGGGAGCGTCTCCTCAGCTTTAAGGTGGCCATTAGCCCTCAGGGCCTTTAATCTCATAAGGTGGTCACTTTGTCGGGTCAGGGAAGGGCGAACCTCAGCTGGGGGGGATTGTTACCTCATGAGGGGGTCACTTTGTCGGGTCAGGGAGGGGCGAACCTCAGCTGGGGGGGATTGTTACCTCATGAGGGGGTCACTTTGTCGGGTCAGGGAGGGGCGAACCTCAGCTGGGGGGGATTGTTTCCTCATGAGGGGGTCACTTTGTCGGGTCAGGGAGGGGCGAACCTCAGCTGAAGGGGATTGTTACCTCATGAGGGGGTCACTTTGTCGGGTCAGGGAGGGGCGAACCTCAGCTGAGGGGGATTGTTACCGCATGAGGGGGTCACTTTGTCGGGTCAGGGAGGGGCGAACCTCGGCTGAGGGGGATTGTTACCTCATGAGGGGGTCACTTTGTCGGGTCAGGGAGGGGCGAACCTCGGCTGAGGGGGATTGTTACCTCATGAGGGGGTCACTTTGTCGGGTCAGGGAGGGGCGAACCTCAGCTGAGGGGGATTGTTACCTCATGAGGGGGTCACTTTGTCGGGTCAGGGAGGGGCGAACCTCGGCTGGGAAGGGATTGTTACCGCATGAGGGGGTCACTTTGTAATGAAGATGTGGCCTCCGGCACCTGGGCAACGCCGGGTACTTCCTATAGTTTAATATGCTAGTCGTCTATTATGGCCAAGGTGGTAAGGCTCGGCTTGCCGAACTGAGAGCACATGCAATGTGCTCTCCTGAGAGTAAGCATTTCTCTCATGAGAGAGCAAGAGAGCATTTCCTGTGCTCTCAGAGAGCACATCCCTCTTCTTGTATAATTATTGTCTACAATTCTCCTGGAAATATAGCATATATGGACACAGGGAGGTGTCGGTCGCGGTTGAGTGGGGCAGGGGGGGGGGTGGAGACCCGTACCTCTCGACATGTGGGTTGGGTGACGGTACACACTTGAAGGTGTGGGTGGGGGAGGGGGGGAACAGAGGGGTGACACAAACACATATGTATAATTTCGAGATATATCACTGCACTTGTAATCTTGTTCACTGTGTATAATATGGTTCACTATTTATATATATATATATATATATATATATATATATATATATATATATATATATATATATATATATATATATATATGTGTGTGTGTGTATGTGTGTGTGTATGTGTGTGTGTGTGTGTACTCACCTATATGTACTCACCTATATGTGCTTGCAGGATCGAACATTGACTCTTGGATCCCGCCTTTCTAGCTTTCGGTTGTTTACAGCAATGACTCCTGTCCCATTTCCCTATCATACCTAGTTTTAAAAGTATGAATAGTATTTGCTTCCACAACCTGTTCCCCAAGTGCATTCCATTTTTCTACTACTCTCACGCTAAAAGAAAACTTCCTAACATCTCTGTGACTCATCTGAGTTTCCAGTTTCCTCCCATGTCCCCTCGTTCTGTTATTATTACGTGTGAACACGTAATAATTCCACTTTGTGGAATTATTTCCACAAAGTTCCACTTTGTGAACACGTAATAATTTCCACTTTGTCAATTCCCTGAGTATTTTATATGTCCCTATCATATCTCCCCTCTCCCTTCTTTTCTCTAGTGTCGTAAGGTTCAGTTCCTTCAGCCGCTCTTCATAACCCATCCCTCGTAGCTCTGGGACAAGCCTCGTCGCAAACCTCTGAACCTTCTCCAGTTTCTTTATGTGTTTCTTCAGGTGGGGGCTCCATGATGGCGCGGCATACTCTAAGACGGGTCTCACGTAGGCAGTGTAAAGCGCCCTAAAAGCTTCCTCATTTAGGTTTCTGAATGAAGTTCTAATTTTCGCCAGTGTAGAGTACGCTGCTGTCGTTATCCTATTTATATGTGCCTCAGGAGTTAGATTAGGTGTCACATCCACTCCCAGGTCTCTTTCTCGAATCGTTACAGGTAGGCTGTTCCCCTTCATTGTGTACTGTCCCTTTGGTCTCCTGTCACCTGATCCCATTTCCATAACTTTACATTTACTGGTGTTAAACTCCAGTAGCCATTTCCCTGACCATCTTTGCAGCCTGTTTAAGTCCTCTTGGAGGATCCTACAATCCTCGTCTGTCACAACTTCAACAACTGTCACAACTCAACAACAATCCTCGTCTGTGTGTGTGTGTGTGTGTGTGTGTGTGTGTGTGTGTGTGTGTGTACTCACCTAATTGTACTCACCTAATTGTGCTTGCGGGGGTTGAGCTCTGGCTCTTTGGTCCCGCCTCTCAACCGTCAATCAACTGGTGTACAGATTCCTGAGCCTATTGGGCTCTATCATATCTACATTTGAAACTGTGAATGGAGTCAGCCTCCACCACATCACTTCCTAATGCATTCCATTTGCTAACTACTCTGACACTGAAAAAGTTCTTTCTAACGTCTCTGTGGCTCATTTGGGTACTCAGCTTCCACCTGTGTCCCCCCCACACACTTGTGTGTGTGTGTGTGTGTGTGTGTACTCACCTAGTTGTACTCACCTAGTTGTGTTTGCGGGGGTTGAGCTCTAGCTCTTTGGTCCCGCCTCTCAACCGTCAACTGTGTGTGTGTGTGTGTGTGTGTGTGTGTGTGTGTGTGTGTGTGTGTGTGTGTGTGTGTGTGTGTGTGTGTGTGTGTGTGTGTGTGTGTGTGTGTGTGTGTGTGTGTGTAATATATACGTTAATATGGTAAACGCATGAAGTGCCAGGAATATTGACAGGGGACCAGGGAGAGGCAAGAGGGGCCCCAAGTGTTGGAAGCATCGACTGAGCGTGGCAGAGGTCGTTTGACTCCCACACCCCTGACACCTACACCCCTGACACCCACACCCGTGACACCCACACCCCTGACACCTACACCCCTGACACCCACACCCCTGACACCCACACCCCTGACTCCCACACCCCTGACACCCACACCCCTGACTCCCACACCCCTGACACCCACACCCCTGACACCCACACCCTTGACACCCACACCCCTGACACCCACACCCCTGACACCCACACCCCTGACTCCCACACCCCTGACACCCACACCCCTGACTCCCACACCCC
This sequence comes from Procambarus clarkii, assembly GCF_040958095.1. Lineage (NCBI taxonomy): Eukaryota > Metazoa > Arthropoda > Malacostraca > Decapoda > Cambaridae > Procambarus > Procambarus clarkii. The sequence continues at coordinate 37,409,820 of NC_091185.1, read as the reverse complement.
TGACACCCACACCCCTGACACCCACACCCTTGACACCCACACCCCTGACACCCACACCCCTGACACCCACACCCTTGGCACCCACACCCCTGACACCCACACCCCTGACTCCCACACCCCTGACACCCACACCCCTGACACCTACACCCCTGACACCCACACCCCTGACACCCACACCCCTGACACCCACACCCCTGACTCCCACACCCCTGACACCCACACCCCTGACACCCACACCCCTGACACCCACACCCCTGACACCCACACCCCTGACTCCCACACCCCTGACACCCACACCCCTGACACCCACACCCCTGACACCCACACCCCTGACACCCACACCCCTGACACCCACACCCCTGACACCCACACCCCTGACTCCCACACCCCTGACTCCCACACCCCTGACACCCACACCCCTGACACCCACACCCCTGACACCCACACCCCTGACACCCACACCCTTGACTCCCACACCCTTGACACCCACACCCCTGACACCCACACCCCTGACACCCACACCCCTGACACCCACACCCTTGACTCCCACACCCCTGACACCCACACCCCTGACACCCACACCCCTGACACCCACACCCCTGACACCCACACCCCTGACTGCCACACCCCTGACACCCACACCCCTGACACCCACACCCCTGACACCCACACCCCTGACTCCCACACCCCTGACTCCCACACCCCTGACACCCACACCCCTGACTCCCACACCCTTGACACCCACACCCCTGACACCCACACCGTAAACACCCAAACCCCTGACTCCCACACCCCTGACTCCCACACCCTTGACACCCACACCCCTGACTCCCACACCCTAAACACCCACACCCTTGACACCCACACCCCTGACTCCCACACCCTAAACACCCACACCCTTGACTCCCACACCCCTGACACCCACACCCCTGACACCCACACCCCTGACACCCACACCCCTGACTCCCACACCCCTGACTCCCACACCCCTGACACCCACACCCCTGACACCCACACCCCTGACTCCCACACCCCTGACACCCACACCCCTGACACCCACACCCCTGACACCCACACCCCTGACACCCACACCTCTGACTCCCACACCCTAAACACCCACACCCTTGACACCCACACCCCTGACACCCACACCCCTGACTCCCACACCCTTGACTCCCACATTCCTGACTCCCACACCCCTGACACCCACACCCCTGACACCCACACCCCTGACTCCCACACCCTAAACACCCACACCCTTGACACCCACACCCCTGACACCCACACCCCTGACTCCCACACCCTTGACACCCACACCCCTGACTCCCACACCCCTGACGCCCACACCCCTGACACCCACACCCCTGACACCCACACCCCTGACACCCACACCCTTGACACCCACACCCCTGACTCCCACACCCTAAACACCCACACCCTTGACACCCACACCCTTGACACCCACACCCCTGACTCCCACACCCCTGACACCCACACCCCTGACTCCCACACCCCTGACTCCCACACCCCTGACACCCACACCCCTGACACCAACACCCCTGACTCCCACACCCCTGACTCCCACACCCCTGACACCCATACCCCTGACACCCACACCCCTGACACCCACACCTCTGACACCCACACCCCTGACTCCCACACCCCTGACTCCCACACCCTTGACACCCACACCCCTGACTCCCACACCCTAAACACCCACACCCTTGACACCCACACCCCTGACTCCCACACCCCTGACTCCCACACCCCTGACTCCCACACCCCTGACACCCACACCCCTGACACCCACACCCCTGACACCCACACCCCTGACACCCACACCCTTGACACCCACACCCCTGACTCCCACACCCTAAACACCCACACCCTTGACACCCACACCCTTGACACCCACACCCCTGACTCCCACACCCCTGACACCCACACCCCTGACTCCCACACCCCTGACTCCCACACCCCTGACACCCACACCCCTGACTCCCACACCCTTGACTCCCACACCCTTGACACCCACACCCTTGACACCCACACCCCTGACTCCCACACCCCTGACACCCACACCCCTGACACCCACACCCCTGACACCCACACCCCTGACTCCCACACCCCTGACTCCCACACTCTTGACACCCACACCCCTGACACCCACACCCCTGACACCCACACCCCTGACACCAACACTCTTGACACCCACACCCCTGACACCCACACCCCTGACTCCCACACCCCTGACTCCCACACCCCTGACTCCCACACTCTTGACACCCACACCCTTGACACCCACACCCCTGACACCCACACCCCTGACACCCACACCCCTGACACCCACACCCCTGACACCCACTCCCCTGACACCCACACCCCTGACACCCACACCCCTGACACCCACACCCCTGACACCCACACTCTTGACACCCACACCCCTGACACCCACACCCCTGACACCCACACCCCTGACACCCACACCCCTGACACCCACACCCCTGACACCCACACCCCTGACTCCCACACCCCTGACACCCACACCCCTGACTCCCACACCCCTGACACCCACACCCCTGACACCCACACCCCTGACACCCACTCCCCTGACACCCACACCCCTGACACCCACACCCCTGACACCCACACCCCTGACACCCACACTCTTGACACCCACACCCCTGACACCCACACCCCTGACACCCACACCCCTGACACCCACACCCCTGACACCCACACCCCTGACACCCACACCCCTGACTCCCACACCCCTGACACCCACACCCCTGACTCCCACACCCTTGACACCCACACCCCTGACACCCACACCCCTGACACCCACACCCCTGACTCCCACACTCTTGACACCCACACCCCTGACACCCACACCCCTGACACCCACACCCCTGACACCCACACCCCTGACACCCACACCCCTGACACCCACACCCCTGACACCCACACCCCTGACACCCACACCCCTGACTCCCACACCCCTGACTCCCACACCCCTGACACCCACACCCCTGACTCCCACACCCTTGACACCCACACCCCTGACACCCACACCCCTGACACCCACACCCTTGACACCCACACCCCTGACACCCACACCCCTGACACCCACACCCCTGACACCCACACCCCTGACACCCACACCCCTGACACCCACACCCCTGACACCCACACCCTTGACACCCACACCCCTGACACCCACACCCCTGACACCCACACCCCTGACACCTACACCCCTGACACCCACACCCCTGACACCCACACCCCTGACTCCCACACCCCTGACACCCACACCCCTGACTCCCACACCCTTGACACCCACACCCCTGACACCCACACCCCTGACACCCACACCCTTGACACCCACACCCCTGACACCCACACCGCTGACACCCACACCCTTGACACCCACACTCCTGACACCCACACCCCTGACTCCTACACCCCTGACACCCACACCCTTGACACCCACACCTTTGACACCCACACCCCTGACTCCCACACCCCTGACACCCACACCGCTGACACCCACACCCTTGACACCCACACCCCTGACACCCACACCCCTGACTCCTACACCCCTGACACCCACACCCTTGACACCCACACCCTTGACACCCACACCCCTGACTCCTACACCCAACATTACCCAATATCATGGCAGACATATCCAACATGACCGTCCACTCTGGCATAATACACAAGCTCTTATTAATTCCAGTTTAAAACTTAATTTTATCATGTGATATAATATCCGTTATATTTGCACGGATTACAAAATTTTATTATATATATTTTCTCTTTAGAATAAGAAGTAGTGCCGGTTAATTATTACTTAGATTTCCCTCCGCCACTGTTTCTTGTCATATTCTCCTCTGAAATAATTTAATTTGTAAGATATTTCTGTCTCTTCGTCTAGTTAGCTTCATGACACTTCATTGTCACTCAAAAATATATTTTTACGATTCCTTTCACACACATGAGCTTAACAGTTTATTTCACGTTCTCTCACTCCCATCTTTACTTTGCGTCACCTCTTTAGTATCCACTAGAATTGTATATGTTGTTATTATGTCTTCTCTATTCTTTTATGGTATGAATTAGCTCCTTCAGCCTCCCAAAATGGTTTGTTCCTCACAGTTCTCCTTACATTCCTTTGGACATTTAATCATTCTCTTCATGTTTCTGTGTTCAGGGTTTATCATGGGACGTCTTATCGCAGAATTAGCTTCCATATTTGTGATAATATTCAGTTTCCGGTAGACGTCATAGTTCTCTAATTCTCATTATTGTGTATTTTTCGCTGAATTTTTGTTTCTGGCAATTCAGGCCAATGCCTGAAATTCTTTCGATGTGATCCTGTATATTTGTACACTTTTCACGTGTTATGAATCTTTTCATGAATTATGAATTATCTGCAAATGGTTGATATACACTTAGCAACTTTCACATTTAGGCCACTTAAGGATGTGATGACAAGTTCAATCCTTATTAGAGAGCATTGTGGCACTTGTGCTTTTTGAGAACCTCAAATTGTCTCTATTCTCCAAAATCTCCCTCTCTATCTCATTTCCACTGACTTCTTCTTTGCCATATAATTCATCGCACTCATATTTCTCACAAACTGTTCTCTCTTTAACTCCCACACCATCTCTCTGCCTCAACACATTTATCCAGTGCACCTTCGCTTAACATCACCATCTCTCTCTCTCTCTCTCTCTCTCTCTCTCTCTCTCTCTCTCTCTCTCTCTCTCTCTCTCTCTCTCTCTCTCTCTCTCTCTCTCTCTCTCTCTCTCTCTCTCTCTCTCTCTCTCTCTCTCTCTCTCTCTCTCTCTCTCTCTCTCTCTCTCTCTCTCTCTCTCTCTCTCTCTCTCTCTCTCTCTCTCTCTCTCTCTCTCCTCTCTCCTCTCTCTCTCTCTCTCTCTCTCTCTCTCTCTCTCTCTCTCTACATCACCATCTCTATCTATATCATCGCATCTCTCCACTTTATTCCCCATTTCAACCCCCCCTTCCATCCATCTTCACCTTCAAACAATCTTTCACTATTCTCCACCCTATCGACCACTCACTTCCCCTCACTCTACTTGTCACTATCCACGCCCACCTCAAGCTTCCACTTGTAGTCCTCCTGCGTACAAACTTCTCCAGTCTCCATCATTCCTCTCACTCTCTGCAATCTCCCAACCATTTGATGTCTCTCAGAACCATGTCTACACTCACTCCTTCCTTCATCTCACACTCGCAAATTAAAATGTATCAAAAACGCAATTTAAAATAAACAAATGTGCAGCCTAAGTAGGTGTACATTTATAATAAAGTTTACACAAATTTACAGTCTATTATTTACATACAAGTCATAATTATCAGGATAATAGTAGTTTTAATTATATATTGTAGATTTAGATTTAGTTTTGGAATTGGATACTTTGCTTAACAGGCATTTTCTCAATCGTTACATTTGTTACTGGAGTTAATATGCGTTACAGCTAAAAAAAAAAATACTTTATGAGCATTCAGAATGAAAATGGTAAAACATGAATAACAAATAGGGATGATAAGGAGAGAATTAGAATAAGAACTTATTAGCAAAAAAAACACCATTAAGGTGGATAAATTTGAACACCTGCAACATCTTACATCAAAAGCATTTTTCCAACTTTCGTTCCATAACCTTTAATAGAAATGAGAAAATCCTTAGGAGCCGTGTAGAGGGTTCGAACCTATGCGGTGGGTGTTTACACTTGCGCTAACAGCACAAGCTGTTAGCGACCAGACCACGACATGGTATAAGGATTGCAACCTGGAGTTCTACTGAACACACACAAGGCTTTCCTGAGGTTTCTACTGAAGCCGGACCAGGATGTTCACAGAATTCGTTCCACCCCCCCCCCCCCCCCCCCCTCCCACATGCACTCTGGCTCTGCCATCTACGAATGTTCTACCTCTGACGCTCCTCTTTCACTACACAGAGAATAATCACAATGACAGAGTACATGGGAGGATATTTTTAAAATCTTGTGAAAATCCTCAGGAAATCCTTGTGTGTTCAGTACAACTCCAGGATGCCATCTTTATTCATTTCATGGTCTGGTCGCTAGAGCGTGTGCATGAGAACACCCACCGCATTGATTCGAACCCTTATCACAGCCACTACGAATCTTCTCATTGGTGCAGTCACGTTAGTGTGATTACTCTTTCTGTATTTAATATATATGATGTACAAAATATGAACCATTTTTTGTCACAAAATACTATTTTACAAAACTTAACCTTTTTTTGACCAGGAATAATACATTTATTTACTCAATTAGGCCTATGATTGCACGTCTTAGGTCTAAGATTGTGCGTGTTAGGCCTAAGATTGGTTATTTATTCCGTAGAGAGTTTAGTTAGGTTTATTAATCCTCTGACTTATTTCTTTTTACAATTCTAAAAAATAGAGAAAAGGAAAATTTGTGGAAGTAACAGTCCACATTTTAAACATTCCAACTATAATATTTATAAGATCTATCCTTTTAGGAGGATATGTTTTAATTCTCACAGAAGCACATCCAATATATGTCATTTCCTACACCTAACAATGAAATTTTAATTCAACAATCATAAGCACATATCACTTACCACCTCATTCTTGCACATATCACATAACCCTGTTATTAATATAATAAGTACCATTGAGTATGCATTTAAATAATGCTTCTTAGATAATAATCAAGATATGGTGTTCCAATGCTGATGGCGTCACAAACATATCAGATGAAATATGTGCTGTATTAAAAAGATACTGATGTGAGAGTCGTGCTAGAAACAAAATTCAATGAAGTTATTTGAAATGCTATATTTCCAGGAGAATTGTAGACAATAATTATACAAGAAGAGGGATGTGCTCTCTGAGAGCACATGAAATGCTCTCTTGCTCTCTCATGAGAGAAATGCTTACTCTCAGGAGAGCACATTGCATGTGCTCTCAGTTCGGCAAGCCGAGCCTTACCACCTTGGCCATAATAGACGACTAGCATATTAAACTATAGGAAGTACCCGGCGTTGCCCAGGTGACGGAGGCCACATCTTCATTACAAAGTGACCCCCTCATGCGGTAACAATCCCCCTCAGCCGAGGTTCGCCCCTCCCTGACCCGACAAAGTGACCCCCTCATGCGGTAACAATCCTCCCCAGCTGAGGTTCGCCCCTCCCTGACCCGACAAAGTGACCCCCTCATGAGGTAACAATCCCCCCCAGCTGAGGTTCGCCCCTCCCTGACCCGACAAAGTGACCCCCTCATGAGGTAACAATCCCCCCCAGCTGAGGTTCGCCCTTCCCTGACCCGACAAAGTGACCACCTTATGAGATTAAAGTCCCTGAGGGCTAATGGCCACCTTAAAGCTGAGGAGACGCTCCCGTATCGATAATGTTCAAACTTCCACTAAGGAGCGAGCCAATAAAAACGCAGGAAAGTCTCGACCATAAGGAACACCCTGGACCGGCTCCCTCGTAATGTCTCGGGTTTTAGGAGTTCCATTTAAGGCAGACAAGGCCAACATTCATGGCCATACTTGTGTGGCGTCATTAACACCTCCAAACTATCATTTATTTTGTGCCAGCCACAAGATATTATTATGTGAAAACTAATCGCTCCATTAATGCCCCTGTGTTAAATCTATGTTCCTATATTTTGTAGACGCCAAATTTAATAATATTTCATGGACGACGACCTATAAATCTAATAATAACATGTATATCTGCAAGAGAGAAGGGGGGAAATTATTTGGGAAAAACGCAAAGCAATTATGACTATAAAGCACTGGGAAGAGGTCAGGATCATAAGGATATGGCATGGGACGGGGGAAAGGAAAGGGACCCAACCACTTGGTCGGTCGGGGAGTGAATCTACAAGAGGGAATGTGTTAGTTTGTTCAAAGCTGGACGCCAGACGCTAGGGGCTAGCCTCATTCAAACTGGCACTGAAAATGGTAACGCTGTGGGAAGTCAGTAACCCTTCCCAACCCCTGTGCGATATTTATCGCACAGGGGAAATGAAAAATGAAGTCTGAAATGAAATTGTGGATGTGATTTCAATTTATTGCGAACATTCATGAATTACTAAAAAAAATAACTAAATTCTTTTGGATTAGAGTGATTTAAATATTGAGTAGTGAAGATGGTTATGAAAGGAAGAAGATAGTATTTACAGGGAAGGTAATATATACTGGAGGTGTGAGATGAGGGGAGAGGGGGAAAGGTGAGGATGAGACGACAACAAAGAAAAAATAGATAAACAAAGATAGATTGAGATAGCGATAGATAGATAGAAAGAAGTAGATAGATAGAAATATAGATACATAGAGATAGACAGATTCATCATAAAAATATACATAGAGACAGAGAGAGCAGATAAAGAATCGAGCAATACCAATACTCCCATAGTAAACGGTAAGTGAATGATTGTCCGTATGTCTGCAGTGGAAGACCAGAGACTAAGAGATAGCCTCACATAACTATTGAGAGGGAAGGATTTGGGGTATGGTTCAGATTCAGCCTGGTAGTGGTAGGCCTAACTTCAATGCTTTAAGAAATGTTATCATTTATATAGAACCATCATGCAATTCTCAAAACGTCAAGTGTCAATTATTTGTGGCCATATCCCATAAAACAGAAGGGATTTCTTCTCTAGAGCGCGTCACTGAGGCACTGGAACAGGAACATGGCTGATATTAGGTATCGGGTTTGTCTACATACAGAGTTTCATCATTAACTCCTTCAGGAGCTAACGTGTAGATTTGGCTCAGAACCCAAGAGTCTACGAGCCTACTAGCGTGACCCTTTAACAGTGCTCGAAACCTCTTGTAATTACTATTTATCTGGGTCAAAACCCATTGTAATTACTAGTTATCTGGGTCAAAACCCATTGTAATTACTAGTTATCTGGGTCGAAACCCATTGTAATTACTGGTTATATGGGTCGAAACCCATTGTAATTACTGGTTGTCTGGATCGAAACCCATTGTAATTACTAGTTATCTGGGTCGATACCCATTGTAATTACTGGGTATCTGGGTCCCCATGGAAGCAACACCCTCCATGTCCATCAAATTCCCTGTGTTGTAGACCTCAGCCATTGCAGATGCACATGTGAAGTCCCAAACAGTGGGACTGTACATTTAATGGGAACAATGGTTAATGTACTCAAGGAAAGGACCAGTAAGCAAGAGGCCGGCATTCTGGAAGGGAAACTATGAGGAGATGAGAAAATTACTAACTGAAACAGCTTGGGAAACAGAGCTCAGAGGAAAGACGGATCAAGGTATGATGGACAACATCACACAGAAGTGTAAGGAGGCAGCAGACAAGTTCGTCCCAGTCCTAAACGAAAACAATGAATTGGAGATGAGAAACCCATGGTTTAATCAGAGTTGCAAGCTAGCAAAGCAACTAAGTAAAAAGGCGCGGAGAAACGATAGAAGCAACAGAACACTAGAGAGCAGAGAAAGATACCAGGGTGCCAGGAATAAATACGTCAGGGTAAGAAGAGAGGTAGAGAAGCAATATGAAAATGACATAGCGAGCAAGGCAAAGATTCAACCCAAACTGCTGCATAGCCACATCAGGAGGAAAACAACAGTGAAGGAACAGGTAATGAAACTGAGGACAGGGGCAGAAAGATTCACTACAACGACAAGAAAGTGTGCGAGGAACTCAATAACAAATTAAAGGAAGTCTTCACACCAGAGCAAGGAGAAGTTCAAGAGATAAGGGAGGGAACATCAACCCAGACAATACTAGAGGAGTTTGTGATTACCAGTGGGGAGGTGAGGAAGCATCTGCTAGATTTGGACGTGACAAAGGCTTTAGGCCCGGATGGAATCTCACCAAGGATTCTAAAGGAAGGAGCAGAAGCTCTGTGCTTACAACTCTCCATGGTGTACAACAAGTCACTAGTAACAGGTGAACTGCAAAAAATTTGGAAAACGGCCAATGTATTCCCAATATACAAGAAGGGTGATAGGCAGGAGGCACTGAACTACAGGCCAGTGTCCCTAACTTGCATTCCATGCAAGATGATGGAAACGATTGTGCGAAAAAAGCTAGTGGAACATCTGGAACAAAGGAACTTTGTAACACAACATCAGCATGGGTTCAGAGATGGCAAATCATGCCTAACAAGATTGAGTTCTATGACCAGGCAACAAAATCAGGCAAGAGAGAGAGAGAGAGGGCTGGGCAGACTGCATATTTTTGGACTTCCAGAAAGGTTTGAACACAGTACCACATAAGAGACTAGTGCACAAACTGGAGACGCAAGCAGCTGTGAAAGGAAAGGTACTCCACTGGATAAGAGAGTACCTAAGCAACAGGACACAGCGAGTCACCGTGAAGGGTGAGGTCTCGGAGTGGCGGGGAGTCACCAGTGGAGTCCCACAGGGATCAGTCCTTGGACCTATACTGTTTCTGATAAACGTAAATGATCTCCCAGAAGGAATTGACTCATTCCCCTCAATGTTTGCTGATGATGCAAAAATAATGAGGAAGATCAGGACAGAGGAGGATAGTATGAGGCTACAAGATAACCTAGACAAGCTGAAAGAATGGTCCTACAAATGGCTACTAAAGTTCAACCCCAAGTAAATGTAAGGTAATGAAACTAGGAGGAAGAACTAGGAAGCCAGTCACTGGATACCGAATGTGAGATGAAGTCCTTCACGAAACGGACAAAGAGAAAGATCTGGGAGTTGATATCACGCCAAACCTGTCTCCCGAAGCCCACATGAAAAGAATAACATCAGCGGCCTATGAGAGGCTGGCTAACATCAGAACTGCTTTCAGAACCCTGTGTAAGGAATCCTTCAGAACCTTGTATGCCACATATGTAAGGCCAATCCTGGAGTATGCAGCCCCAGCATGGAGCCCGTATCTAGTCAAGCACAAGACGAAGCTGGAAAAAGTTCAGAGGTATGCCACTAGGCTAGTCCCAGAACTCAGAGGCATGAGTTATGAGGACAGTCTACGTGAACTGCACCTCACGTCGCTGGAAGACAGAAGAGCTTGGGGGAGACATGATCACCACAAACAAAATTCTCAGGGGAATTGACAGGGTGGACATGGATGGATTATTTAACACGGGTGGCACACGCACAAGAGGACACAGGTGGAAGCTGAGAACCCAAATGAGCCACAGAGACATTAGAAAGAACTTTTTAAGTGTCAGAGTAGTTACTAAATGGAATGCACTAGGAAGTGATGTGGTGGAGTCTGATTCCATACACAGATTCAAATTTAGATATAACATAGCCCAGTAGGCTCAGGAATCTGTACATCAGTTGAATGAAGGTTGAGAGGCGGGACCAAAGAGCCAGAGCTCAGCCCCGCAAGCACAATTAGGTGAGTACAACTTGTTTATCATTCTTCCATGGTTGCAGGGATAACTCTGTGACCTTTTTCAAGTCAGTACACTTTGGGCTCCCTCTGTGCCGGAGACTTGTCTGTAACCAAACAATCCTTAATTATGTATTTAACTGCCTCATGACCAAATATTTTTCATATTGACTTATTCCAGATGAGACCTTGATGGCAGTATTTGTTACTGATGCATAGAGACAAGTGCACTTCTATTATGGGGTCTTTGGCCTATCTATACAACAGAAACAATATAGTTCATGGTTAAATAAATTGAATTTTTGGTGAGGGATTATAAATCACCACTATCTCCACGCCTCTCACTGTTGCTTTTCTTAGTGTATACTCTCGCTGGTCAGCTCCCTCTGCTAGTTTCACTTCTTCAAAGCTCCAGTGTTGCTGTAACAACAGAGTTACACCACCTCCCCCTCCGAGAACCCTGTCTCCCCTTATTACTTGATACTCTCTTGGCAAGATTGCATTTCCTTTAACGCTTGTCAGTTACTTTCTATCATTGCGATCATGTGCCGTTGTACCTCCAGCTGCCAAACTTCCCTCTAACACAATTGCTTTGTAAGCAATTCCGTTTGCATTTGTGTACATTACTTTTATGCTACAGAGTTTGTCTGCTCGGAAAATAGAGCAGTTGTCAATTGACCTTAACAGACAGGATATAACAGAGGCATGCAAATTATGAATAGGTGAAAATGGAGTACCTGTGATAGCGGCTTCAGTGTTAGAAATTAGAAAACTCGAAATTTAAAAACTAGAGGTAGAAGGTCTAGAGCTACAAAAAGAAAAGGACTGCAAAGAAAATTAGTAAACTTAGGAATTCATGCCATTAGAAAACTAGAACCCTGTATAACCCGACGTAGTGTTGACTGATGCATGTGCTTGCTTAACACCTGAGTTTAATTTCTCAGCTCATGTTTCATTTCTAGAAGAGTTGTTCATTTATAGAGCAAACTAGAGTAACATAATAGTCGTCGCGAGCTCCTGGCATTGTTGCATACTAAGTGTTGACACACACATAAATGAATTTTGGGTGGATATAAATGGGAGCTTCCTTGTATGGGCCAATATGCCACTGGGTCCTCTGCCACTGTTGGGAGTGGACGTCTGGCTCTGGCTGCCAGAGCCCAACCACCACCAACCCGTTTGTCACGGCTTGTTGGTGGTTGCTCGTTGGTGTGGGGCGCCTGCTGACCGGGGCGGAGGTTAGCAATATGGCGGCGGCTGGTGGTAGCCGCATCCGCCGTGTTAATACTGTTCGTCTGGACTTCTCGGCGGCGGTGGATTGGGAGCATGTAGTGGCTGCTTTTCTGGATGCCTTGGACGTGGAGGTTAAGGATCTCATCGGTCTTTCATCTCATCAGAAGTTTTCTCCTACTCGTGTGGCGGTGACGTTTGCCACGTCACCTGGATACGAGCAGTTTGTGGGGCATTGGAACAAGCGGACGGCTCTCCTTCCTAATTCAGCTGTTTCTGTGACTGTCTCTGATCCATGGGGCCCGCTGAACTTTGTTAGTGTGCACGGAGTGCCTCTTACTTTTCCTGAGGCGGAGCTTTCCTCTGTGTTTGTGAGGTATGGTTTGGTGCTCTGCCATCGATACGACATTTTGAGTGCAGGGCGGCTGCAGGGTCTCCGTCTGGGTACGCGTACGCTGCATATGCGCTTCACGAAGTCGATCCCTTCCAAGGTTATGTGTTGTGGTCTTCCACTCCGTGTTTTCTATCCGGGGCAGGCCCGCACTTGCTTCCGCTGCGAGCAGGTGGGCCATGATGTTTCCCGGTGTGAGGTTCCCTGCATGGAGACTTCTTCTGTGTTCTGTGAGGGGGATTTCCCTCCCCCCCTCCCCATGCGTGAGCATGGTACCTCCCTGGCCGGTCCTCGACATAGGGGTATGCCTGGTGGTGTACCTGCGGCGGATGTGCCTGGTGTTCCGTCTGTGCCTGTGGTGTTTCCTGTGCCGGCTGCGGAGACATACGTGGCTGCCCCTGCTTCGCGTCTGCTATTGCCGGTGGATGTGGAGGTGCATCCCGTCCCTGGTACTTCAGTGGTGGATGTGCGTGGTGGTCAGTGTGTCGTGTCGGTGCCTCCCGCTAAGGGGGGTGCGTTTTCTGAGGATGTTGGAGGCGTCGTCGATGGTGCCAGCGTTCCTGTTGCCTATGTTGCGCATCCGCCTTATGATACTCCAGGGGGTGCGTGCTATGAGGGGACGTTGCCCTCCCCTCCTCGGGGAGGAGAGGTGCTTGCGCAGTGGAGAGCCCCCTTTCAAACGGGTTGAGGCTTCGCGGGGTTGCACCTTGGGTGGTGCCCCCCCCCCCTCCTCCTCCAAATTCTCCAGCGTCTGATGTGGATTCCGGAGGTGATGTAGTGCCGGATGGAGGCAAGTTTTCCTCGTCGGTGGTACTTGGTCAGTGGCGACGGGGTCTCAGCATGCTTCGCTGGGTGATGAAAGCACTGTCCGCTTCCTGCAGGGTCCGAGGCCCGGCGTTCTGGTGGATTCCCCGGTGGTGGAGAAGAGGCAGGTTGAGCCTAGAGTTGCAGTCGCCGCCTCTGCGGTGGGTGGCAATGTGCCCCTTGGTGGGCTAGGGGGGAGGGGAAGAGGTGTCTTTGTTGGGTTCGATGGCGCCTGCTATTATTTGCACATCTTTGAATGTTCGTAGTCTGAATGCTCTGGCGGTCCAGTTGGGCCTTGTTGATGTGCTTCGGGAGCAGCGTGTGGATGTGGCTATGATCCAGGAGCACAATATTTGGGATGTCTGTTTTGCAGGGGTTGTGTCCTGAGTATCATGTTGTGTTGAACCCGCCGAGGACGTCCTTTGGGGGGACACACATGTTGTTTTTGCAGCGGGCGTCTATTTCCGTGCTTCACACAGAAATGGATGAAGGGGGGCGGGTCGTGTTTGTTCGGGCGGAATATCTGGGGGTTGTGATTCCGTTCTTGATGGTGTACGCCCCTTCTGGGGTGGCGCATCGTCAAGACCAGGAGCTGTTTTTTTCGGGAGGGGCTTCTGCCATACCTGCGGACTGATACGAGGGATTTGATCTTTGGGGTGATTTTAAATGTGTTACGAGTGTGCAGGATTGCTCTAGTACTCACCCACGAAATGTTTCGGCCGCTTTAATTGAGGTTTTAATTGATGCGCATGCAGGTTTCGCGATGGGGCTGTTTTCTGTGGCGGCTCGTTGCAGTATACCTTCGCTGCATGTGGGGCAAGTTCTAGGTTAGATAGGTTCAATGTTTCTGGTGGGGAGTGCTCAGTTTTTTACTTTTCGCACTGTCCCATTGACATTCTAGGATCATTGTTTGGTGGTGGTCCGGGTTGATGTCCGGAGTCAGGTGTGAGTGGGGCCTGGGTGGTGGAAACTAAATTGTCAGTTGTTGCGTTGGATGGTGGGTTGAAATCGTTGCCCAGAGGGCTGAATTCTCCTCTCTTTTCGTTTGGTGGGAGTGGTGTAAGGTTGAGTGTCGGAGGTTTTTTGGGGTTGTTGCTAAGCGGGAGGCGTCCGGGAGGTATGGTCTGTTGCAGTTGTTTCAGGCGCGTTTGTCTAGTTTATGAGAGATTGAATGCTGGGGTTAATTGCTTTGGTGCTATTTCTGAGTGTAAGGATCGTATTTGTGATTTGCGTGCAGTGTTGGCTGACGGTGATCGGGTGCGTGCTCGTGCGGCTGGGCGTGTGGATGGGGAGAGGCTCTCTTCCTTTCTGTTAGGGAGAGGGGAAGGCTGCTCGGGATTCTGTTCTTCTTAAGGGCCTTCGGTGGCTGAGGGAGTTCTGCTTAGCGCGCGACGGGAGTTGGAGGCGCTCTATGGGGAGGTGCGGGGGGATAGTGTGCTCGCGGGTTCCTTTTTGGATGGGTATGGGTGCTCCCCCCGGTTTGTCAGGGGAGGAATGTGGCTGGCAGGTGCAGGATATTTCGATGGTGGAGCTCCTAGAGGTGGTTTGGTCGTTTCGTTCAGAGAGAGTGCCAGATACAGATGGCCTGCCCATTGAGTTCTATCTTACCAATAAGGGATGTGTTGGGTGTGGTCCTTTTGGAGGTGGTGCAGGCATGTCTGAGGATGGGTTCTCTGCCTGATTCCCTTTGTGACGGGACCGTGCGACTGCTCCCGAAGCCGGGTGATTTGCAGTTATTTTCAAAATGGAGGCCTATTACGCTCTTGAATGTTGATTATAAAATTCTGTCTAAGGTTTTAGCGCATCACTGTCGTGGCGTCGTTGCGTCGGTGGTATCTATAGAGCAGTTTTGTGGTGTGCCTGGCCGTGGCCTGATGCATTGCAATGCTTTATTTCGAAACGAGCTTCTCTATGCGTCCGAGGATCAGCTTTCAGCGGCTATGATCAGCTTGGACTGGTCGATGGCTTTCGATCGGATGTCTTTGGAGTTTGTTTTTAGTGTTATGGAGCGGCTTGGGTTTCCTGCAGTGTTTGTGGGTTGGGTTTGCTTGTTGTATGTCCGGAGTCGCAGTCGCATTTGTGTGAATGGATTTTTCAGTTCCTTTTTTCCTATTCGCCATTCCGTTCGTCAGGGGTGTCCCATGTCCATGCTTTTGTATGTGATTTTTCAGGAACCTCTCTTTCGGGCAGTGAAAGCGTGTTCCTTGATTGTGCCTCCTCGTCTGCCGTCCGGTCTTCGGCTATCCATTTGCGGATATGCTGACGACACTGTTCTGTTCGTGGCTTTGGTGAGTTCTGTCGGTGCTGTCCAGGAAGTTCTCCTGCGGTTTGAGTCCGCCACGGGGGCCGTCCTTAATCGGGCGAAGTCGGGGTTGATGGGGATCGGTGCCTGAGCCTCCCACCTGGTGTGGGATGGGTCATGGTTTCTGGTGGTCTCGTCGATTCGGGTTCTTGGAGTTACTTGGTTTGCCTTCTATGACCGCTCTTTGGAGTGGAATTGGGGTGCTGTCTCTTGGTCGGTTGGGGTTGCGATTGGCCTCTTGTCGCATCGTCCGTTGACGATTTATCAGCGAAGGCTGCTTGTTTCATGTAAGGTCTTGTCGCGTGTTTGGTTTGTGGCTCGGGTTTTCCCGTTGGATCGTCGGAAAGCCTTGGGTTTGGAGAGTATGGTGTACAGATATGTGTGGTGTGGCCGTTATCAACCGGTGCAACGTTCGACGTTGGTATTAGGGGTGAGGGAGGGAGGTGTTGGCATTCCTAACGTCTTCGCGAAGGCCAAGGCCCTCTTCTGGATCTCGTTGCGCCAGGGGCAGGTTCTCGGCAGGGGGATGAATGCGCTGGGTGTTTTTTCTTCTCGCTTTGATTCAGTTATTTGGTTGATTTGGGGGTTTGTCATGAGGTGGCCTGTGTGTCTACTGTGGCTTAAGTGAAGGCGTGTGTCTACTGTGGCTTAAGTGAATCTCAGGTGCATGTGTTTTATTTTTGTGTCCGGTTGCAGGGGTTGGTTGCCTGGTTTCAGGATGTCCTGGAGGTGTTTTGTGGTCCGGAGTGTCGTGGTGGTGTTTTGCGGTTTTTGCATTTTCCGGGTTGTTTGAGGCGGGTGCGTAATACGTTGGGTGTTTTGATTGCAGATTATGTCTTTTGTGTGTGGGTGGGGAAGCTGGAGGGTTTTCGCGTTACCTGGATTTTAGGCTTTTTTATGGGGGCGCATGCGGTTTACCTGGTGGTGGTTCCGGTAGAGTTCCGTGTCGAAGTTTCGACACGGGTACCAGGAAACCTGTTTTGTGTTTATCACAGTACAGGCTGTACCCTGTATTGTGTTTTTCTTTACTTACCGCTTATGTTTTCCTTATTGTTTTTGTGGTTACTGTTACTGTTGCTGTTAGCTGTTATTTTTTGTTTTTCTATGTAATGATCTATCGTTGGTATACTGGATATGTACTGGATTTCATTATATTTGTATGTTCTTGTATTTGTTTTATCTATAAAAATAATAAAAAAAAAATATGCCACTGGCATTTTCTATTTCTACTGTATTATCAAGCTCGGGTTCCTCCAACGTGCCAACAGCATCACAGTTCAATGAATATGAAATGGTTGTCTTTGTAGCTTTCGGAGAAGCCAATGTGAATATAAAATGGCAGGATGAAATTCGTGGCTACATGAACTAGCCACGTCGTAAGGTGAAACTCGACAAGGTAACAATTCGGTGACCGTTGTAGAAAGTCAATTTAGCAAAACCACTGTAGTCCTGGTCATGAAAGTATACGAACAGGTACTTAGTTCCTGCCTTGTTTATAATGGCACTTGAGTTTAATTATATTGACCTCTGACCTAGAATGTACTTACTGATGTGGTTGTTTATGAGAGAGTACTTGGTTATATATATGAATGAGTGCTGGGCATGTTTATAGTGAGCGCTGGGCATGTTTATAGTGAGCACTGAGTATGTTTATAGTGAGTGCTGGGCATGTTTATAGTGAGCGCTGGGCATGTTTATAGTGAGCACTGAGTATGTTTATAGTGAGTGCTGGGCATGTTTATAGTGAGTGCTGGGCATGTTTATAGTGAGTGCTGGGCATGTTTATAGTGAGCACTGAGTATGTTTATAGTGAGTGCTGAGCATGTTTATAGTGAGCACGGAGTATGTTTATAGTGAGTGCTGGGCATGTTTATAGTGAGCACTGGGCATGTTTATAGTGAGCACTGAGATTGTTTATAGTGAGCACTGAGTATGTTTATAGTGAGTGCTGGGCATGTTTATAGTGAGTGCTGGGCATGTTTATAGTGAGTGCTGGGCATGTTTATAGTGAGCACTGAGTATGTTTATAGTGAGTGCTGGGCATGTTTATAGTGAGTGCTGGGCATGTTTATAGTGAGCACTGATTATGTTTATAGTGAGTGCTGGGCATGTTTATAGTGAGTGCTGGGCAAGTTTATAGTGAGCACTGAGTATGTTTATAGTGAGTGCTGAGTATGTTTATAGTCAGTGCTGGGCATGTTTATAGTGAGCGCTGGGCATGTTTATAGTGAGTGCTGGGCATGTTTATAGTGAGCGCAGGGCATGTTTATAGTGAGTGTTGGGCATGTTTATAGTTAGTGCTGGGCATGTTTATAGTGAGTGCTGGGCATGTTTATAATTAGTGCTGGGCATGTTTATAGTGAGTAGTGGGCATGTTTATAGTGAGCGCTGGGCATGTTTATAGTGAGTGCTGGGCATGTTTATAGTTAATGCTGGGCATGTTTATAGTGAGTGCTGGGCATGTTTATAGTGATTGCTGGGCATGTTTATAGTGAGTGCTGGGTATATTTATAGTGAGTGCTGGGTACGTTTATAGTGAGTGCTGGGCATGTCTATAGTGAGCGCTGGGCATGTTTATAGTGAGTGCTGGGCATGTTTATAGTGAGTACAAGGTATGTTTATAGTGAGTGCTGCGTATGTTTATAGTGAGTGCTGGGTATGTTTATAGTAAGTGCTGGGTATGTTTATAGTGAGTGCTGGGTATATATATGGTAAGTGCTGGGCATGTTTATAGTAAGTACAAGGTATGTTTATAGTGAGTGCTGGGTATATTTATAGTGAGTGCTGGGTATGAGTATAGTGAGTGCTGGGTATGTTTATAGTGAGTGCTGGGCATGTTTTTAGTGAGCGCTGGGCATGTTTATAGTGAGTACAAGGTTTATTTATAGTGAGTGCTGGGTATGTTTATAGTGAGTGCTGGGTATATTTATAGTGAGTGCTGGGTATGTTTATAGTGAGTGCTGGGTATGTTTATAGTGAGTACAAGGTATATTTATAGTGAGTGCTGGGAATGTTTATAGTGAGTACAAGGTATATTTATAGTGAGTGCTGGGTATGTTTATAGTGAGTGCTGGGTATGTTTATAGTGAGTACAAGGTATATTTATAGTGAGTGCTGAGTATGTTTATAGTGAGTGCTGGGTATGTTTATAGTGAGTACAAGGTATATTTATAGTGAGTGCTGGGTATGTTTATAGTGAGTGCTGGGTATGTTTATAGTGAGTGCTGGGCATGTTTATAGTGAGCGCTGGGCATGTTTATAGTGAGTACAAGGTATATTTATAGTGAGTGCTGGGTATGTTTATAGTGAATGCTGGGTATGTTTATAGTGAGTGCTGGGTATGTTTATAGTGAGTGCTGGGTATGTTTATAGTGAGTACAAGGTATATTTATAGTGAGTGCTAGGTATGTTTATAGTGAGTAGAAGGTATATTTATAGTGAGTGCTGGGTATGTTTATAGTGAGTGCTGGGTATGTTCATAGTGAGTGCTGGGCATGTTTATAGTGAGTGCTGGGTATGTTTATAGTGAGTGCTGGGTATGTTTATAGTGAGGACAAGGTATATTTATAGTGAGTGCTGGGTATGTTTATAGTGAGTGCTGGGTATGTTTATAGTGAGTACAAGGTATATTTATAGTGAGTGCTGGGTATGTTTATAGTGAGTGCTGGGTGTGTTTATAGTGAGTACAAGGTGTATTTATAGTGAGTGCTGGGTATGTTTATAGTTAGTGCTGGATATGTTTATTATGAGTACTGGGTATATTTATAGTGAGTGCTGGGTATGTTTATAGTGAGTGCTGGGTATATTTATTGTGAGTGCTGGGCATGTTTAAAGTGAGTGCTGGGTATGTTTATAGTGAGTGATGGGCATGTTTATAGTGAGTGCTGGGTATGTTTTTAATAAATAATGGACCGTAGCCCATCTATTGCAAGTGATGTGCATTCTAAACAGCTTAGCACAACGACATAGAATAATTAATAAATAGAAGAGGCCGTCACCTACCTAACTACTTCATTTAAAACTGCAGAAGGCCCATGAGAGGGTCATTCAGTTGTCCTCCTGCGTGTCTCAGTCACGCAGGTGGACAAGATATTATCGGCAGATATTGGCAGGCCTCGCCATAGTGTGACGACTCTGCCAAAGTCTCCAGTCACCGTCAGTGAGATATGGTTGTTCGGCCGCACCTGCTGCCCTGTTCTTGGGGCCGAGATGGAGGATTGGGTCGTGGATGAGATGTGTAATGTTGTGACAAACAACCCAATTAGAGGTTGAAGGCGATCGTTACTGGTCCCGCAGGAGCGAGGCGCCCGCGCTGGCAGCCGAAGTTGTTTCACGTGAGCTTCTAACCATTATATTCCTGTTTTTGTTCATATCCAACTACTGTAAAACCATCAATTCTATACTTATTCATTTCATTTACAATTTGAGTATGCAGAGTCATTCCATACTAATCCTTTTACGCCAGACTAATACATATACATTAGTGAACCCATGTATTCTCAACTCTTGTATTCTCAACCGAGTAATGGAATGGTTAAGTATCCATCTATTGGATACTCAACCATTCCAGACTCAAGCCTTCCATACCTATTCCTTCCAAACCCAGGTACAGCATTCTACTCCCAACCTTTGTATACCCAAACACACCCATTCCACCGAGACCCAACTCTCCTGTACCCAGGCCTGCTACACCACACCCTAACGAATCCAACCGATTATTACCCATTATTATTATCTCTTCCTTAACTCCCTTCGTGACCTTTCCAACATTGCAGACATTGCATGACAAACTTTTTTAAATTAGTGTAATGCAGTTATTTTGCTAGCTTGTAAATTTATTTTTAAAACTCAAGATTAACGTCTGAGAAGCTAAATTATAATTGGAACATTGTCTCAAATATTTGACAAAATACAAAGAAATATACAATACCTAGTTCTCACTAGAACCGTATTTCTCTTAATTATCATAGTTATGACAAAACTTAGACCATCTTCTGTTACCTTTCTGGAAATATTTATTAAAAAAATAACTGCTCTTTAAATAAATGTGCATACAAGTACTAAGTCATGGTCAGAGAGAATCTATATTGTTGTTCAAATTACATGATTAGTAGCTCTATATAGAGAGCTTTTAATGTTTATGGATCACAGTCATAAATTGAGAACAAATAAACAAAAATTACTGGATATAATTATGATATTTATTTATATATTTTTAATGCTCTCTATGAGAGAGAATGTCTGCCTGCTTGTCCATTTCTAAGTCCAAAATTATCGGCCAGATGCTTGGCCAAACTTTGATGTTCTTCGTGATGAACTTTGCATGTGGTATTTGTGTGCCAGTATTTTAACCACTGGGTGGACGACGAGTCACAATAACGAAGTTGAAGATATAATGACCAAACCACACACAATATGATGGAGAAACGACGACGTTTCGGTCCGTCTTGGACCATTATCAAGACGTGTGTGAACAAGGGTCCAGGACGGACCGAAACGTCGTCGTATCTCCATCTTCTGATGTGTGGTTTGGTCATCATCACTGGGTGGTTGGCTTCCACCCTCACTACACTATTTCAGAAGGATCGGCTCATATTCTAAGCCCCAATAACGCCTACGGTGTCTAAAAAGTCGGTTTGATCGCTCAAAGTGTTTGACTTGATTTTCAAGCGACGTAACGATAACTCGCTTATACATGTGCCCATCCTGACTCAAGAAAGGTGCCTCTTTAGTGCAGGCTTGGATTAACTTTCTCAGTATGCTCTCTAGTATGACAAGTGTATCGTGATCCAGCTTGTACTCCCTTGACATAACAGAGAGCATACTGAGAAAGTTACTCCAAGCCTGTACTAAAGAGGCACCCTTCTTGAGTCCCGATGGGCACATGTATAAGCAAGTAGATGGGGTCACCATGGGTTCTCCCCTATGTGTCCTGTTTGCGAGGCTTCTACATGGGTACCATAGAGCAGAGGGGTCTTAGTTGACATGGACTTGAAACCCGCCATATACTGCAGGTATGTTGACATTTTTATGCAAGTACCTGATGTCAGACGTCTGCAGCAGCTGAAGGAGGCATTCGAGCAGAATTCGGTGTTAACTTTCACTTACGAGATGCAGAGTGGTGGGATGTTGCTCTTTCTAGATGTAACAGTCACGGAAAGGAATGGTGGATTCCACACTGCAGTCTACACTAAGGAAACAAACATAGGAATAGGCATTAATGTCAATAGTGACTGCCCAGACAGGTACAAGAGGAGTGCTGTCAACGCTTACGTCGACCGGGATTTCACTCACAACTCTGGAAGCTTTTCAAACAGCACCTTACAAAAGGCTGTTACACAAATTGGAGCATCAGGCAAGAGTAAAATGTAAGGTTCTCCAGTGGATAAGGGACTATCTAAGCAGCAGGAAACAGTGAGCAACTGTGAGGGGGGAGGCATCAGAGTGGGGGGATGTCACAGCGGAGTCCCAAAGGGCTCTGTACTTGAGCCCATCCTGTTTCTAATATATGTAAACGATCTTCCAGAGTGTATAGATTCATTCCTCTTTATGTTTCCTGATGATGCAAAAATTCTGAGAAGAATCAAGACAGTTGATGATAGATAGAGACTACAGAACAACCTGGACAAACTGGTGGAATTGCCTAGAAAATGGCTACTAAGCTTCAACTCAGGAAAGTGTAATGTAATGAAATTAGGAAAAGGGAGCAGAAGGCTGAACATCTACAGAAGGTACCATCTAGGGGATGATATCCTACAAGATTCAAATAGAGAGAAAGATCTGCGGGGTCGATATCACACCAAACCGGTCCCCAGAGGCCCACATGAAAAGGATATCATCAGCGGCATATGCTAGACTGGCCAATATAAGAACTGCCTTTAGAAACTTGTGTAAGGAATCGTTCAGGACCTTGTATACCACTTATGTAAGACCAATCCTGGATTATGCAGCTCCAGCCTGGAGCCCATACCTAGTTAAACACAAAACGAAGTTAGAGAAGATTCAGAGGTATGCCACCAGATTAGTCCCGGAACTGAGAGGAATGAGTTACGAGGAAAGGCTAAGGGAGCTGAACCTCACAACCCTGGAAAACAGAGGAGTAAGGGGAGACATGATAACCACCTACAAAATTCTAAGGAAAATTGACAGGGTGGACAAAGACAAACTCTTTAGCGTGGGTGGAACAAGAACAAGGGGACACAGGTGGAAACTTAGAACCCAGATGAGCCACAGAGACGTTAGATTTTTTTTTTTTCAGTGTCAGGGTAGTTAACAAATGGAATGCATTAAGTAGTGTTGTGGTGGAGGCTGACTCCATACACAGTTTCAAATGTAGATATGATAGAGCCCAGTAGGCTCAGGAATCTGTACACCAGTTGATTGACAGTTGAAAGGGGGGGGGGACCAAAGAGCCAGAACTCAACCCCCGCAAACACAACTAGGTGAGTACCTGGTAGGGGGCCTGGTGGATAGCCTACCTGGAGGTTACCTAGAGGTGCTTCCGGGGCTTAGTGTCCCCGCGGCCCGGTCGTCGACCAGGCCTCCTGGTTGCCTGACTAATCAACCAGGCTGTTGGACGCGGCTGCTCGCAGCCTGACGTATGAGTCACAGCCTGGTTGATCAGGTATCCTTTGGAGGTGCTTATCCAGTTCTCTCTTGAACACTGTGAGGGGTCGGCCAGTTATGTCCCTTATGTGTAGTGGAAGCGTGTTGAACAGTCTCGGGCCTCTGATGTTGATAGTTCTCTCTCAGAGTACCTGTTGCACCTCTGTTTTTCAACGGGGGTATTCTGCACATCCTGCCATGTCTACTGGTCTCATGTGATGTTATTTCTGTGTGCAGGTTTGGGACCAGCCCCTCTAATATTTTCCACGTGTAAATTATTATGTACCTCTCCCGCCTGCGCTCAAGGGAGTACAGTTTTAGGCGCAGTACAGCGCGCAGTAATTCTGTGGCGCGGGTTTGATTCCCGCACCAGGCAGAAACAAATGGGCAAAGTTTCTTTCACCCTGAATGCCCCTGTTACCTAGCAGTAAATAGGTACCTTGGAGTTAGTCAGCTGTGAAGGGCTGCTTCCTCTGTGTGTGTGTGTGTGTGTGTGTGTGTGTGTGTGTGTGTGTGGTGTTGAGAAGAAAAAGTAGTTAGTAAACAGTTGATTGACAATTGAGAGGCGGGCCGAATGAGCAAAGCTCAACCCCCGCAAGAACAACTAGGTGAAACACACACACACAAGAGGTTCCAGGGGGGTCTTCATAGTAGAACAAAGAGAGGTCACTGCGCTAGGAGAGGTTTCAGTAAACCAGGCGGCCTTGGAAGGATTCGAAATTACAAGAGATTAGGTCAAGAGGCACATGTTGGACCTGGACGTGAGAAAGGCTGTTGGTCCGGATGGAATCTCACCATGGGTATTGAAAGAGTGTGCAGGAGTGCTTTGCTTGTCACTCTCCATAGTGTATAGTAGATCAATCAGAAACGGGACACCTACCAGAAATATGGAAGACGGCTAATGTAGTCTCAATATACAAAAGCGGTGACAGGCAAGAGGCACTGAACTACAGGTTAGTGTCCTTAACTTGTATACCATGCAAGGTGATGGAGAAGATTGTGAGAAAAAACTTAGTAACACATCTGGAGAGACAAGACTTCGTGACAACCCATCAACATGGGTTCAGGGAGGGAAAATCTTGCCTTACAGGCTTAATAGAATTCAACGATCAGGTGACAAAAGTTAAGCAAGAAAGAGAAGGGTTGGCAGACTGCTTTTTTTGGATTGTCGGAAAGCCTTTGACACAGTACCCCATAAAAGGCTGATGCATAAGGTGGAGAAACAGGCAGGAGTAACTGGTAGGGCGCTCCAGTGGATAAGGGAGTACCTAAGCAATAGGAAGCAGAGTTACAGTAAGGGGTGAGACCTCAGATTGGCGTGGAGTCACCAGTGGAGTCCCACGGGGCTCTGTACTAGGTCCAATAATGTTTCTGATATACGTAAAGGATCTCCCGGAGGGTATAGACTCATTCCTCTCAATGTTTGCTGACGACGCCAAAATTATGAGAAAGATTAAGACAGAGGAGGACAGCTTGAGGCTTCAAGAAGACCTGGACAAGCTGCAGGAATGGTCGAACAAATGGTTGTTAGAGTTTAACCCAAGCAAATGCAAGGTAATGAAGCTAGGTGAAGGGAGCAGAAGACCAGATACAAGGTATCATTTGGGAGATGAAATACTTCAAGAGTCAGAGAGAGAGAAAGACCTGGGGGTTGATATCACGCCAGACCTGTCCCCTGAAGCTCATATCAGGAGGATAACATTAGCGGCATATGCCAAGATAGTTAACATAAGAACGGCCTTTAGAAACTTGTGTAATGAATCCTTCAGAACTTTCTATACCACATATGTCAGACCAATCCTGGAGTATGCGGCTCCAGCATGGAGTCCATATCTAGTCAAGCATAAAACTAAACTGGAAAAGGTTCAAAGGTTTGCCACTAGACTATTACCCGAACTGAGGGATATGAGCCACGAGGAGAGGATACGGGAATTAAGCCCTCCCTTCCTCCGCATCCCCCAAAGCCCTCCCTTCCCCTGTATCGCACCCCCCCCCCCCCCCGCACCAAGCCTCCCTGTCTCACCCCCACTGGCCACCCCCTCTCACCATCCCCCCCCCTCATGCACACCATGCAAGTTATTGGAGAAAATTGTGCGAAAAAAAGCTAGTGTAACATCTGGAGCGAAGGAACTATGTGACACAACACCAACATGATTTCAGGGATGGCAAGTCATGCCTCACAGGATTAATTAAGGCGTCCAGTAGATACCAGTTGCGTTGCTTCTGGCAGTATGGGTTCGAGTCACTTCTGGGGTGTGAGTTTTCAGTCAAATATATATATATATATATATATATATATATATATATATATATATATATATATATATATATATATATATATATATATATATATATATATATATATATATATATATATATATATGCGAACAAGCCTGAATGGTCCCCAGGACTATATGCGAATGAAAACTCACACCCCAGAAGTGACTCGAACCCATACTCCCAGAAGCAACGCAACTGGTAACTACAGGGCGCCTTAATCCGCTTGACCATCACGACCGTCAAAAGGAAGTGATAGCCGAGGCTATTTGAGCCACTTCCCCGACGGCAACTCGGATGGTAATCTTGGGCATAGCATTTCACCAAATCACCTCATTCTTTGGGGCACACGTGAGGAACACAAATGCGAACAAGCCTGAATGGTCCCCAGGACTATATGCGAATGACTATATGCGAATGTTTTCATTCGCATATAGTCCTGGGGACCATTCAGGCTTGTTCGCATTTGTGTTCCTCACGTGTGCCCCAAAGAATGAGGTGATTTGGTGAAATGCTATGCCCAAGATTACCATCCGAGTTGCCGTCGGGGAAGTGGCTCAAATAGCCTCGACTATCACTTCCTTTTGACGGCCGTGATGGTCAAGCGGATTAAGGCGCCCTGTAGTTACCAGTTGCGTTGCTTCTGGGAGTATGGGTTCGAGTCACTTCTGGGGTGTGAGTTTTCATTCATATATATATATATATATATATATATATATATATATATATATATATATATATATATATATATATATATATATATATATATATATATATGTCGTACCTAATAGCCAGAACGCACTTCTCAGCCTACTATTCAAGGCCCGATTTGCCTAATAAGCCAAGTTTTCATGAATTAATGTTTTTTCGTCTACCTAACCTACCTAACCTAACCTAACCTAGTTTTTTTTGGCTACCTAACCTAACCTTACCTATAAATATAGGTTAGGTTAGGTTAGGTAGGGTTGGTTAGGTTCTGTCATATATCTACGTTAATTTTAACTGCAATAAAAAAAAAATGACCTCATACATAGAGAAAAGGGTTGCTTTATCATTTCATAAGAAAAAAATTATAGTAAATATATTAATTCAAGAAAACTTGGCTTATTAGGCAAATTGGGCCTTGAATAGTAGGCTGAGAAGTGAGTTCTGGCTACTAGGTACGACATATATATATATATATATATATATATATATATTTTGTGACGATAATCTCTTTCAAGAGAGATTGAGCCTGCTCTTCTCTACATAAAGTTACTTATATATATACAACAATAAGATGCTACCTTCAAGATACGTCTACCAGTAGCACAAAACGTTTTGACCAGGAGGCAAACGTACCCAAAACTCCCCACTTCTCTACACTCCCTCCATGCCGGCTCCGTCATCAACCAGCAAACTACTATTCCTAGCCTGCCTGCTCCTGATTGGTGACGCGCCGACTGCACACCTGCACCTCAGCGCCCTCTACTTATTCGATGTCTGGGCTTGAACCAGTCATTGAAGTTAGAATATCTTGTGCTCTCAAACTGTGAACAACTAACTGATATACGCTCTGTCTATCAGGTGGATGTTTCTCAGCTAGCGCTTTATTCTCAGCACTTGTTTAATCACTTTTCTGTCTTTATATTATAGAGTAACGTCATTCCTGTTATTAATTTTTATGTTATATTTTTTGACTTGTTTGTTTGCACTGTACATAGCCAAGGGATTCCTTTTGTTCATAATTTGTTTTCAGTATTAATTAAAGTTTCATTGTCATACTATGTGTTTTGCGTGTCTTCCCTTAATTTACCACAGACAACAGCCAAGCAGTCTATCTTTTTTTTTGTAAATGTGACTAGGCATTGACACCAGCAATTAGGAGGACCGCCGAACATCTACACTCCTACACTTTCCAATCACATTTAATGGGGGCCTGTCCTAGGAGCCTATCACTCAGGTACTAGTACCAGTACATCAATTTGTGGTAGTGTACTTGGCTTTGATACAGTTGCTTTTCAATATTTTTATTACTTTTTAATATTTATATGGTGCTGTGTGTATTGTGCATTCCGAGAGTAGCATATTTTGAGTGTTGGATAATTTTGGATTACGTGGTGACTGAAGGCCTCAGTCATTCTCTTAATTGGTCATCCCCCCCTCCGTGTTATTACTCGTGTTTTCCACCTTTTGTCCCTAGGATATTTCTCACATTATCGGCAGATCATCATTGTGGTACCCTGGTACTTTGGTTTGTCTTCGGTTCAAAGCACCCTATCTTCTGCAATCCGACCGAAGGAGGATACAGAGAGCCATAGTTTCTCTAGCGCGGACTAAGTTGCTGAGTTGGGACCTCAACAGCAGTTCTCGTCACCAGTTGACACTCGCACCCCTACACGTCAGTCAGAGATGATGATATTTACTTAGGTAAGGAATTAGCTTTCTTTTTTCAGAGCACAAAGTTCGCCAATTCTGTAAGTATCATATTTCATTTACTGGGAAAACCCTTGCTTCTTTCCTAAAGAGACTCGGCAAGGTATACCTACATTCTTGGACTACCTTATTCACTTTTGAAACAATTAAATGTTTCATTTGTTTTAGAAACTATCAGTTTCATTTAATTAGTAGGATTTTCTTGCCCTTATTCTCTTACATTACCGGGTACAAGATTTCCTGCGCTTTTGATTGACTAATCATTTACCATACTAAAATTAACGTTAATTGTAAACGATTAAAATTCCACAGGATAGTTACCAGTTGCCACGTTATCCTGTTACTGACACTTAACATATCACAAGTATATTCGTTGTACATTTATTTGCTATTTTTCACCATGTTTCGTCTCCAAACTTTTCGTAACGATCCAGCAGGTGAAATAGGGAACTTAAGTCGTGCCAAGAGGACCGAATTACAAACTCTTGCACACGAGTATCAACTAGATGTTCCCTATGGAACCAACAAAAATGACTTGCACACTTTAATATTGGATCACCTCTTATATGAAAGGAAGATTGACTCTGACACTCACGAAAATTATTCTATTACAGATAGACATGATCTGACAGCTATAAAACTAAAGCTCGAACTTGCAAAGATCGAGCGGGAACAACAAAAAGAAGCTCTACAAATGAGGAAAGAAGAAGCGGCCATAAGGAAAAAAGAACAAGAACACGAGGTGGCCCTAAAGGAACGCGAGATGGCCCTAAAGAAAGAAGAACAAGAACGCGAGATGGCCCTCAAAGAACGAGAGGCTGCCCTGAGGAAAGAAGAAAGGGAACGTGAGACTACACTACTCCGTGAGCGTGAGCGAGTACAGCTTGAAGCAAGACAACGTCACCTGGAGATGCAACGCGAGCATGATAAGAAGCAAGCCGGTATGGCTATAGCATGTCGTCAACAAGAATTCGCGTTGGAAACTACACACCACACTCAGCGCCAACAAGCTACCGATAGTCTTCCTATAAGTTTCAATATCTCCCATGCAAGTTAGTTAATGCCACCATTCGTGGAGACAGAGATCGATGTCTTTTTTACCACTTTTGAGACCCTAGTTAAAAAACTTAGCTGGCCTGCAGATCAATGGTCTACCCTTCTCAGAGTGCATCTCACAGGTAGAGCTGCAGTTACTCTCAGTATCTTAGAGTCTGAGAATGACTACCAGACCGTGAAGCAAGCAGTTTTAGACCCCTACCTTCTCTCCACCGAAAGCTACAGACGAAAATTCCGTGATTATCTAAAGGCAAGTACCAACACCTTTCTAGAATTTGCCAATACAAAGAAAAGATATTTCATAAAATGGCTGGAAGCAGCACATGTCTCTACATTTTCAGAACTCGTCAACCTCATGCTAGTTGAGGAATTCTTTAGACGTGATCCCCCTTCCGTCCGTTTATATTTAGCAGACAAAGAAGAAACCGACTACATCAGATGTGCGAAATCAGCTGACACCTACAGCCTCATCCACCGGCTTACAACAGAACCACCTTCCAGTAAGAAGTCTTGGTATAGTTATGATAAAGTGAGTGCCGATCAAGCGAGCTCTCAATTCTATTGTAAGTATTGCAAACTCTATGGACATACCATATATAAATGTGGGAAGGCTCAATACAAAGGCAATGAAACTACTAAACCCAAACCGATTCCTCCTAAGTCCGGTAAGCCTGTGATGAATGTTGGTGTTCCTGTTAATGATCTTTCTCTCTTCAACAAACACCTGTATCCTGGAACTGTTTCTGCCAGCAGTACAAATTCGGAGAGACGTTTCAAATTGAAGATCTTGAGGGACACAGCGGCTCTTCAGTCAATAATATTGAAATCAGCTGTGCCTAACATCACCTACACCGGGGAAACCGTCCTTATCACTGACCTCACTGCTACCACTCCGTGTCCACTCGCCAGAGTCCACCTGTATTGTCCTTTTGTGACCGGTGAAGTCCAAGTCGCCATCAGGGAAAAGCCTTTTCCCATGTCAGGGGTACAACCTCTCCTGGGCAACGACTTGGCCGAAGATCTGCAACCGTCCAACCTTATCATCATGGACAAACCCCAGGTGTGTAACTCTGTAGTGGACAATCCCATCTTTAAGTTTGTTTCAGCAGAGGTCCAAGAAAGTGATGAAGTTTCTCCTCCGGTTTTGTTGACCACCCGTGCACAAGCTGCACGCTCGCAACCAGCTGATTCTACTGCAACCGCTGTCCCTCAAGACCCTCAGAATCTACCACCGAATCTTACTAGTTTGGAGTTCTGTAAGTTATAGAGGGAGGATCCATCATTAACACCATTATTCTTCCAGGCTGAGACTCAACCTGACAGTATCCCTGTGTTCTTCCTAGAGAATCAGTTGCTCTACTGCAGGTACATAAGAACATAAGAACATAAGAACAAAGGCAACTGCAGAAGGCCTATTGGCCCATACGAGGCAGCTCCTATTTATAACCACCCAATCCCACTCATATACTTATCCAACCCGCGCTTGAAACAATCGAGGGACCCCACCTCCAGCACGTTACGCGGTAATTGGTTCCACAAATCAACAACCCTGTTACTGAACCAGTATTTAGCCAAGTCTTTCCTAAATCTAAACTTATCCAATTTATACCCATTGTTTCGTGTTCTGTCTTGTGTTGATACTTTTAATACCCTATTAATATCCCCTTTGTTATGTCCATTCACCCCACTTGTAAACCTCTATCATGTCACCCCTAACTCTTCGCCTTTCCAGTGAATGCAACTTAAGCTTTGTTAATCTTTCTTCTTATGAAAGATTTCTAATTTGGGGAATTAACTTAGTCATCCTACGCTGGACACGTTCAAGTGAATTTATATCCATTCTATAATATGGCGACCAAAACTGAACTGCATAATCTAAATGTGGCCTAACTAGAGCAAGATATAACTTGAGAACCACACCAGGTGTCTTGTTACTAACGCTGCGATTAATAAATCCAAGTGTTCGATTTGCCTTATTACGAACATTTATGCATTGATCCTTTTGTTTTAAATTCTTACTAATCATAACTCCCAGATCCCTTTCGCAATCCGACTTCGCAATCTCAACACCATCTTGCTCGTATCTTGTAACTCTATCATCATTACCTAGGCTCAGAACTTTACATTTATCAGCATTAAACTGCATTTGCCAATCATTTGACCATTTCAAAACCCTATCTAGATCAACTTGAAGTGATAGTGAGTCCTCCTCCGAATTAATTTCTCTACCGATTTTCGTATCATCGGCAAATTTGCAAATGTTGCTACTCAAACCTGAATCTAAATCATTTATATATATTATAAACAACAGAGGTCCCAGGACAGAGCCTTGAGGCACTCCACTTACAACATTTTCCCACTCTGACTTGATTCCATTTATACTAACTCTCTGTTTCCTTTGTTATAGCCATGCCCTAATCCAGCTTAATATAGCACCCCCAATTCCATGAGACTATCTTTTTAATCAGTCTTTCATGTGGCACTGTATCAAAAGCTTTGCTAAAGTCAAGGTACACAACATCGCAATACTTACCACTATCGACTGCCTCAACAATGCTGGAATAAAAAGTTAGCAAATTTGTTAAACATGAACGGCCATTTGTAAAACCATGTTGCGACTCATTTATTAATTTATGTTTTTCAAGATGGAGACGAATTATATTTGCAATTATTGATTCGAGTAACTTTCCCACAATAGACGTTAGGCTAATTGGCCGATAGTTTGACGCAAGTGATCTATCTCCTTTCTTAAAAATTGGTACCACATTAGCTACCTTCCATGACTCTGGCACTCTGCCTGACTCTATTAATTTATTAAATATGGTAGACAGTGGCTCGGAAAGCTCCTCTTTGTATTCTTTAAGCACCCTGGCAAACACTTCATCCGGCCCTGGGGATTTGTTTGGTTTTAGTTTTTCTAATTGTTTAATTACATTCTCCCTGGTAACTGCTAAACTAGTCAACCTGTCCTCATCCCCACCCACATAGACTTGTTCGGCTGAAGGCATAATGTTAAGTTCTTCTTTAGTAAATACAGATATAAAATATTTGTTAAAAATACTACTCATCTCTTTGTCATTATCCGTTATTTGACCTGTCTCAGATTTTAATGGACCTATCCTTTCCCTAGTCTTAGTTCGAT
Organism: Procambarus clarkii; assembly: GCF_040958095.1. Lineage (NCBI taxonomy): Eukaryota > Metazoa > Arthropoda > Malacostraca > Decapoda > Cambaridae > Procambarus > Procambarus clarkii. The sequence continues at coordinate 37,377,210 of NC_091185.1, read as the reverse complement.
ATAACTGAAAAAAACCTTTAGGATTTGACTTTGCTTGCTCTGTTATGCGAACTTCATAGTTTCTTTTTGCTTTCCTAATCTCTTTTTTAACAATTCTAACCAGTTGTATGAATTCCTGTTCTAACCTGACTTCCCCATTCTTAATCCTTTTGTACCAAGCTCTCTTTTTACCTATAAGGTTCTTTAAATTATTTGTTATCCACTTTGGGTCATTAGTATTCGATCTATTCAATTTGTATGGTATACTACGTTCCTGTGCTTTGTTTAGAATATTCTTAAATAAGTTATATATTAAATCCACATCGAAATCCCCTTTTACGTCACCTGTCGCTGGGTTCCCATACCCCTACCCAAGAATTTCCAATCTATTTGACCCAAAAAATTTCATAGGCTATTAAAATCAGCTTTTCGAAAATCTGGCACTTTAACAGAATTTTCTCCTACAGGTCTATTCCATTCTATGCTAAATCTGATTACTTTGTGATCACTGTTCCCCAGCTCACTTCCTATTTCGATGTCATTAATTTGTGTTTCCCTGTTAGTTAACACTAAATCTAAAATATTATTTTCCCGCGTTGGTTCCTTAATGTGTTGCGTAAGAAAGCAATCGTCAATTAATTCTAGAAAATCTTCTGCTTCACTATTCCCTGTTTTGTTCACCCAGTTTATTCCACTAAAATTAAAGTCACCCATGACATAAATACTGTTAGATCTAGATGCTCTAGATATTTCATTCCATAGATGCTTTGCTTCCATTCTGTCAAAATTTGGTGGCCTATATATAACTCCTATTATAATATTATTTGCTTTTTCGTTTAATTCTATCCAAATAGTTTCTGTGTGTGGCTCAGTTTTGATTCCCTCTTTGAGACTACATTTCAAATTGTCCCTAACATATATGGCTACTCCCCCTCCTCGTCTAATATATCTATCTGTGTGGAATAGTTTAAATCCATTTATCTGATATTCAGCTAATAGTTCTCTATTTTCTACATTCATCCACGTTTCGGTAAGTGCAATAATATCTATTTTTTTCTGAGCAGACAAGAGCATTTAATTAATTAATTTTATTTCTTAGACTTCTACTGTTAGTGTAATATATCCTAAGTGAATTGTTATTTTGAGGCCCTTTTCTTTCCCTGATCATTTTGCCAATTCTTTTCTCCCACGAACACATACTTTTATTACCTCCTTCCTCCAAATTATTTCCCATACCACTATCTACTAACAGTTTAAACCCAAACAAACACCTCTAACCACTGGTTCCAACGAGTTCGCAACAGCAACAACCCCAGTCCTCGATAGATGCACCCCATCACGAGCATACATTTCATTTCTTCCATAGAAGCGTTCCCAGTTGTCTATGAAAGATATTGCATTTGATTTGCAATATCTTTCCAGCCGGCAATTGACACCAAGTGCCCTCGACATCCATTCATTTCCCACTCCCTTTCTTGGAAGAATGCCACATATGATCGGGATTCCTCCCTTGCTCCTAACTAATTCAATGGCTGTCCTGAATCTCTGTATTAGTTCCTCACTCCAAACTCGCCCAACATCATTACCCCCTGCACTAATACAAATAATGGGTTTGTTCCCATTTCCCGTTATAATATCATTCATGTTTTCAACAATATCACCAATTCCAGCTCCCGGATAGCAAACCCTTAATCTGTTCCTCCTATCTCTGGCACAAAACGTTCTGTCTAAATTCCTCACCTGGGAATCTCCCACAACCAAAATTCGATTCAGTACCGCCCTAACTTTCTGAGCAGCCTGAGGGGCCTGCGCTCCGCCGTTCCTCGCTGATTTTCTCGCTGCAGGCGCACTACAGAACTCGTCCTCCAACACGGCAAATGAATTTGCCGTCCTTAGGGCGTCTGTAGGCGGCCTTGTCAAGGTCTTCTTAAGACCCCTGTCTTTCACTACTCTCCACGATGAGGTCTCGTCAACACTGGTCTCCTCCTTCGTTTCCTCTCGAAGTCTCAGCCGTCGTACCTCCTCCCGCAGGGAATCCATCTCTGCTCTCAGAGCTCCAACCAAACTCACCAAATCATTCACTAATCCTTCCATTATTGCAATAATAATGTTACTCCAGAGCTCCAGCTAACACAACCTCTCACTGTGACAGCACCTGACTGACTGGTACAGACCCAGTAAGCTGAAGGAGGATGACAATTGGGCAAATGTCGAACAACTAGTGATTCCCACCAGCATACGGCCCGATATTCTACACCTGACCCACGGAGCACGTTCTCACTATGGATTTAACAAAACCTATCACGGAATCAGACAAGACTACTACTGGCCAGGTATGGTTAAAGACGTCAAAAGTTACGTGAAACAGTGTCATACATGTCAGATGGCAGGTAAACCTATCATCTCTATTCCCCAGGCTCCATTAACCCCTATCCAGGTGCCTGCGGAACCTTTCCACAGACTCATCATAGACTGTGTTGGTCCTTTACCCCGGACCAGTTCTGGCAATGCCTATATACTAACTATCCTGTGTCCTACCACCAGATTCCCCATAGCAGTTCCAGTAAAGAACATTACGGCTGCTACTGTGGTGAAACACCTATTGAAGATCTTCACCCAGTATGGATTTCCAAGAGAGGTTCAAAGTGACTGTGGCACCAACTTCACCAGTGATCTCTTCAAAAAGACACTGGAAGAGTTCAACATCACACAGGTATTGTCCAGCCCCCTATCATCCTGCTTTACAGGGTTCTCTTGAACGTAGTCATCAGACTATTAAAGCACTCCTAAAGAAAATTTGCAATGAAACCTTAAAGGACTGGGATAAACAACTTGACCTCATTATGTGCATTTTCAAAAGTCTCCCCAATGAGTCTCTAGGAGTATCTCCTTATGAGATGCTCTACGGACGTACGTGCCGTACTCCTCTCAAAGCTTTTAAAGACTCTCTACGTAATGCCACCTTCAGTGACCCTCAGAATGTGCCCCCGTTTCTTTAAAACTTAAAACACATTCTAGAGAGATTACGTAAATTTGCTAATGACAATCTATTGAAAGTTCAGGAGAGGATGAAGACTCATTTTGATCAAAGCAGCAAACTAAGGAAATTTAAACCAGGAGTCTTCGTGTTGGCATATTTTCCTATCCCAGGTTCTCCATTGCAAAACAAGTTTTCAGGACCTTACCGCATGAAGGAGTGCAGAAACAACCACAACTATGTTCTTGAGACTCCAGATAGGCGGCGAAAGACCCAGTTGTGCCACGTCAACCTCCTGAAGCAGTATCAAGGTACTCCCCTCACTGTGTTGGTATCATTATCCACATTTAAAGGTCCATACCTCCACAGTAAGACCTTCCCTGCTTCTCCTCCCAAAAGCACTAACACTGAGTCAGTGCCTTCCAACTCGGAAATCCTTAATGATCTTCATACCTATTTGCAGGACAGTAATAGTGCTCCTCTCATCAGATTCTTCAAGGAACATCAGAAGTTGTTCAGCGATGATCCACAGGAGTGTAATGTGGTTCAGTATGACATCCAGCTACTCCCTGACACCCGGCCGATTCGTCAACCTTTCTACCGAATCAGCCTGAGCAAAAAGGAAGTTATGCGTGCTGAGGTACAGTACCTCCTGGATCATGGGCTGGCCACCCCTTGTGAGTCCCCTTGAGCCTCATCCTGCATCTTGGTGCCGAAACAGCACGGTAAAGTGAGGCTGTGTACCGATTACCGGAAATTGAATCTTGTGACTGTCAAGGATGCTTACCCACTACCTAGAATAGATGACATCCTTGACGCCATTGGTAATGCTCGGTATCTATCCAAACTAGACTTACTCAAGGGATACTACCAAGTGTGTTTGACAGAGCGAGCTAAGGAAATATCTGCCTTCACCACTCCTTTTAGCCTTTACAGATACGAACGCCTTCCATTTGGACTATGTAATGCCCCGGCCACCTTCCAGCGAGTTGTCAACCACATCATCCAGGGCTTAGATAACACCTACACCTACTTGGATGACATCGTTGTGGCAACCAACACCTTGAGCGAACATATGCTCCAGCTGCAACGATTGTTTGCCAAGGTCCTGACAGCCGGCCTCACCATCAACTTGGGCAAGTCCACCTTTGCTAAAGGTAAAGTGCTTTATCTTGGTCATGAGATAGGGAGTGGCAGCATAGCTCCGTTAAACATACACACTCAAGCCATCCAGCATTACCCACAGCCTACCACCAGGAAGCAGCTCCTGCGCTTCCTTGGTCTTGCCTCCTACCACCGTAGGTTCGTGAAGAATTTTAGTAGTAACATGATTCTTCCACATTAGTTCCGGACCTCCCAAGAATTTTAGTACGGTAGCGACACCTTTGATCACTTTAACCAGCCCCAAGCAACGGTATCATTGGACCATTCAGCAAACCATTGCTTTTGAACAACTTAAATCCCTGCTCTGTTCTAATCCTATTCTCGTCTCGCCAGATATCACGAAGCCTTTCATCCTCTATGTCGACGCCAGTGGTACCGGCATCGGGGACGTCCTGATGCAACAACAAGGCGAGGAGGTTCTACCTGTTAGCTACTACAGCTACAAGTTAAAACCTCACCAGAAGAACTACAGCACTATCGAAAAGAAACTTCTCTCCATCGTCCTGAACTTGCAGCACTTTGAATCGTACCTACAAAGTGCTCGGTCTACCACCATCTACTCGGACCACAATCCCCTACGCTTCCTGCAGCAAGCCCAATTCAACAATCAACGACTTTTACGATGGGCTTTGTATCTGCAGAATTTCAACCTGGAGATCTTCTTCATCAAGGGTCTGACAACATCATAGCAGACGCCCTCTCCAGAGTCTATGAGGGAGAGGCAGCTACACCTACCACTCTACCATCTAATGACGTAACTTCACCCATTAGAGTAGGCTTCGGGGAAGAGTTGTGACGATAATCTCTTTCAAGAGAGATTGAGGCTGCTCTTCTCTACATAAAGTTACTTATATATATACAACAATAAGATGCTACTTTCAAGATACGTCTACCAGTAGCACAAAACGTTTTGACCAGGAGGCAAACATACCCAAAACTCCCCCCTACTCTACACTCCCTCCATGCCGGCTCCGTCATCAACCAGCAAACTACCATTCCCAGCCTGCCTGCTTCTGATTGGTGACCCGCCGACTGCACACTTGCACCTCTGCACCTCAGCGCCCTCTACTTAGTCGATGTCTGGGCTTGAACCAGTCAATGAAGTTAGAATATCTTGTGCTCTCAAATTGTGAACAACTAACTGATATACCTCTGTCTATCAGGTGGATGTTTCTCAGCTTGCTCTTTATTCTCAGCACCTGTTTAATCACTTTTCTGTCTTTATAATATAGAGTAACGTCATTCCTGTTCTTAATTTTTATGTTATATTTTTTGACTTGTTTGTTTGCACTGTACATAGCCAAGGGATTCCTTTTGTTCATAATTTGTTTTCAATATTAATTAAAGTTTCATTGTCATACTATGTGTTTTGCGTGTCTTCCATTAATTAATTTACTACAGACAGCAGCCAAGCAGTCTATCTTATTTTTTGTAAATGTGACTAGGCATTGACACCAGCCATTAAAAGAACTGCCGAACATCTACACTTTCCCGTCACAATATATATAAATAAATAAATAAATAAATAAATATATATATATATATATATATATATATATATATATATATATATATATATATATATATATACACACACACTAGATGGGTTTTACCTAACCAGCTACTTGAGATGTGATCGGGCCCTCTACACAGGGCTAAATATTCATCGTGGCCTATAAAATTTCTGTCTACATGGTCTGATCCCCCCTAAAACCTATGATTGCATAATAAGGCACCAGTTTCTCGAGATAGGGAACACAAACACAGGATATAAACTTATAATATATGCAAATATATCTGACAAAAAGTTATCACCACTGGGATATGATCACACTCGACAATATGTATGAACTAAGCTTATGCTTATCCTATAATATCTTATGAAACAGGTATATATATATACATTTTTGTATAAACTTTTGTAGTATGCCAGACTTGTTACTCACAACACAGCCTAACAACAGAGAACACAACAGACTTAACAGACACTTGTCCACCAGACCTCACCGCTATCTGCTGACGGTCTCCAAACGACGCTACTCTCATACAGACGTCTTCTCCCTCACTTCCGAGTTACCAGGCGTCTGACTCTTAACCCTTAAACTGCGCAAAACTTCAAATGATGTGTGACATTGAGCTCAGTTTTTTAAATTGTCTGAATCTCTCAACTTTTTTGTGAATAATCTACTAGGCAAATGCTCCAACTTTGTCAAAATGATACCAGTGTAACTTGAGAAACAAGACAATGAAAAATAATTATAAAATTGAATATTGAAAACTTCAGATTTTGAAATCAGCTGCAAAAATATAAAATATCACTACTCGTCATTTGGTGTTATTATTCTCTCAGAATAGCATACGATCTTCTTTTCATATATCTAGAATATAAGTTTTCATTAAAGTTTGCTGTAAAAAAAAAATCCGTATGGAATTTGAAATATGCGCAAATTTAGACAACAAAAAATACATAACTCCAAACGTTTAGAGTTTATGAAAAATGAATTCTATAGGGATTGTAGAACAGACAGCTGTGCACACTAAATGAAAAATGGTGAGAATCGGTCAGAAACTAGATTTTTGGATACTGAAGTAAGTTGAAATTCTAGTTATTGATATAATTGAAATTGAAGTTATCGACAATGAATAAGGCAGTTCTAATTCATGAATTTACTTGTATGTTGTAATAAACATTGTTTGGCATTCGTACTCAAGTATGTGAATGTTGTAGGTATATATGTGTAGAAATGAAGTCAGGAAAAATAACACCCCAAAAAACAAAATATAGGAATGATTATAATAATTATAATGATTTAGGGAGTATATTTAGGGTATACTTTATATAAGTAAAAAAAGCCTTATTCTGGTCCCTAATCACCAACACAACCTAAAAGAAATAAGGAAAATAGAGTTTGAAATCAATGAAAAAATCTGCTAAAATTTAAGTCCCAAGTTCTGAGAGTTGTAACTAATTTATTTGTTGACCAATTTAATTTTGGCTTCACACAGTTAGCGACCAGTATGCATTCTCCAGGATGTAAAGGTTAAAACAAATTCAAATAATAAACAAAGGAGGAAAAAAACTAAAATTCTAAAAAAAAATCCCCACCCCCCTCAAAAATATAAAAAAATTGGACATTGTTGAAAGTAACGATAATTACATTGGGCAATGTATTTATATGATATATAACAAAATAGAGCATAATAACATAATTATTCATCATTATTTGTGTTATTATGTATTAATCACCAATGCTATAAAGGTACCAGCTGTATATCCACTTTGAGGACACATCTTACTACTATTCTTCTTCTTTGTGTGTGGGACAGGTGTTTGCATCTCTTTTTTATTGCATTATCCTTCAGTTCAGTTAATAGGAGCTGTTCTCTTTATCAACAAAACGATGTTTTTTTTAAATATTCGTCCCAAATAAATCTCTGAAAATATTTTGATTTAGGTTTCACGAAGCTTAAGCCAATAAGTTGGAGATTTATTTAACATTTTTTTGGTAATTTTGACATAAATCAAATATTTTCAAGCTTATATCCTCTTCAATGTCACACATGACATGACGTTTTGTGCAGTTTAAGGAAGACTCGACATAAGGAAGTAGCCACTCATAAACAGACACAATCACACTAGCATACTAATATCTATACATGCTGCCATACTATTAACCCTATTAGAAAGTATAATTATGAAATATAGCAGCTTTCTTAAGATACACAAACTGGCAGCATAATCACCATCCCTCCCTCACACACAAGTCCTGGACGCGTTCATCCAACATGCACGATCCTGCTCACTCATACAATATTGTCACACCCATTCATAGACATGATATATATATATAAATACCTCTCATATACATTCTACAAACTGAGATGGAAGACAAAATATATATCCTCATAATCTCTGTGAGAATCAGGTCTTCTGATTTGTAACAATGGGGTACCCAGTGGTGCCCTGCTAGGCCCTGATCGTAGGGCCCTAGAGCTCTTCCACACAACCTAGTAGGTCTACCCGCTTTACAATCACTCTGTCGATATCCTCCCAAACACCCTCCAGACCTCCCACCAACCGCACAACCTTCCCATCCATCACTTGCAACATCTTCAACCCATCACCATCTCAACCCATACATGACTATCTGATGTCAACCAAATACATTCCTGCCAACATCAACCTCCACTCACATTCCGACTCGAATGCTGGAAAGAAAAAGATCTATTATAATTGTAGGAGTACAGGAACCGGAAGGATCCAACAGGGAGGAATGGAATTGGAAGTACAGAGCATGGCGACAAAGATCTTGAAGGACCCGGATATGGCAGGGGCTAATGGCAGCTTAGAAAAATTTTCCAACTTGGCGCCTACAAGAAGGAAAGGAAGCGACTAATAAAATTAGTGCTTACGAACGAGGGAACGAAAGAGGAAATTCTGTCAAGGAAGAGAAAGCTAATGTGACTAGGAGGATCCAAGGACATTTTCCCACAGAGGGACATGACAAGGGAAGAGCAAAGGAAGGCTGCAGAAGCAAGGAGGAGAACCGATGGGAGGGATGGGACCGGGGAAGACACAGGACTTGGCGCAGAATCTTCAGCAACCTCAGAGGGAAGTGTGGGAATCCCTTCACCAACAGGCCAGCATCCACAGGGAGGAATATAACAGAAACCTCCAACTATCCCACCCCACGATCTCTTCCCTTCAACCAGTAGAGACCCTCCCCAGACCAAGCACTCCCTGCTCCCCAACCCCAGGACCCCCGTGTCTCCCACCATTCCCTCCACCCCCCCCCCGGCCTTCCCTGTTCCAACACCCCATGCACTCCTCCTGTTTCTTCAGCACATGCCTTCCCTAGTACTCTCTCCCCAAGCTCTCTCTCATCACACTCCCTCTCCCCTCCTGCCCCCCCCCCACCATCCCAGGCTCCCCTTCCATCCCCAACCTCTGCCTTCCCAGCCCCCCTATCCCAAGCTCCTCTGCACTCTCCAACCAAAGATCTCCACCCCCCTCCCCCTCCACATGCCCCTACTCCTCTGTGGGAACCGACCTGTGAGATTTTTTTTTAATTTATATGAATTTATATAGAATTTATGTTTACGTTAATTTATATATTTCGATAGCAATTGGTATGATGTTAAGGACTGTATTTCTGCTATAATCTCACAAATCGACCCTTACACATTAGGGGGGGGGGGTTATATTAAATATATATATATGCGGCCAATCAAACTACAGTATTAAACTACATATATTAGTATATAAATTGTGGAGGTCCCTTATCTTATTGTACAGCAGGCTTAGTCCACCAGGTATAACTAGGATGTAGACACCAAATTATCCTTGTGAGAGGCTAGCTTTCAGCACCCCAAGTAAATGATGTACCAAGATTAATTCTAGCTTCCTCTATTTGTTCCTGTCAAAGGGCACTAGCTGTAAAGCCGGAATCTTAATATATGACAGCTATATCAGAGAAAACATTGTATATTATATAAGATAAGGACCAAGGCTTAATTACCTGTATTTAGAGGCTCTTTCTCGTGCTAACCGGTTTGCCCTATATCTACCTTACATTTACTGGCCAGAAATGATTAGATAAACGGGTTTCGGTAAGACACTTCCCTTGTTTATGTTGTCAGCATGTCGATGATGGTTGAACACTAATTTGGTCTCCATAAAACTTCGTCCAAGAGAATTATAGGAGCTGAATTTGCTCCTCAACGCCTCTGGTCTTAACAATGGCTGACCTCTCTCGCCACTGATGCCTTGGCTCTCCTTGTCCAATGTCAATAAGTGATAGAAGGGTCACATTTACTCTATTTTGATACTGATAATTAAGTTAATTCAATTGAGATGATTTTATGATGTAATAAGTCCAAAGACTGCTGTATTAAGTATAATTCCCAACAGAATAGCTGGTGAATTTATAGTACTATGTGGCAATGATATCCCATTTTCTATTGATGGAAAATTCCACTACAAGCTACATATTCTATGGGTAACTTGTGCATACAACAACAACAATATTATCTGCATATTGCATGTAATATTATTAAATGGTGTCGGATTTTCTGATATAATTCCCCGGGAGGCTGCTCACGGGTCGCAGTCCTATTTAGAACAGACGAACACAGATACTCCTCCTTCAAATTATTCAATTAATTTGATGTTAGTAGTGTTAGTAATCACACATTTCTGCATCTGTTCGTACAGGACGGATGTCTCGTACTCGAGTTGCAGGAGTTAGAAGCCTAATGCGATTTCATTTCCCTGTTAACTCTTTGAAAGGCTAAAATTATAGCCTAATTACATAATATTTAACCCAGAGGACTGAATGTGATCAAGTACTACAGTCAAGTATGATTCAGGGACTGCAGTGAGATCAATGACATTAGGTATAACTTGAAGCTTGTTCAGGTAACTGGTCACTGATATGAACACTGAGGCCTATGGAATTCATCTTTATTAAATAATAAATGTATCAAAATAAGTTGTCAGATTTTTTGGGGTTTAATTGAGTTAGTTGATTCAGAGGATTGAATAGTCCATCATTAAAGTCAAGTATGGTTCTGAGACTGCAGTGGGTTCAGTGACATTGGTCGCAGTGACTTGTAGCTGTTTAGGCTACTGTTCACTGATTTGCCACTGAGGCCTCATGAATTCATCTTCAGCTTTAAATGATGATATTAACATTAACCTCTGTTGATATAGTCAACTGTAATCTCCTTAGTATAATGCTACTGGAGATATATAATCAGCTGACATATTTAGATTTCTACTGGTATTGTTTATCTGCAGGCATAGTTCTCCTCAGGCTTAACACTGGGCCTGAGAGTAATTTACCTCCTGCAGAATTTAGCATGGTTATGCCCTGATATTTAGTAGGGCTATCGATGAATCGATGGTAGTAGTCTGTACCTACAAGGATACCGAAGTCGGTGAGGTGATCAGACTTAATATTATCTGCCAATTTTATTCCTTAATTTCTCAGGAATTTGGCTGTTGCTCTCAGACCTTGTACTTGTAGGTCTGCTGGTATTTTGTCCATCACAATAGCTTGTACTTGACAAACGTAGCTGCCTAAACGTACTGATGGTTGTACCATCTGGTAGACTTGAGGTCCTGTATCTGTTAGACACCCTAAGATGTTGATTGTCGTCTGGGGCTACAGGCATTAATTGTAGTTCATCTGCCAACTTTTTAGTGACATGTGTTCTCAGGGACCCTTGGTCAAACAACCCACGGGTATGGACCTTGGCCCTCTTATTCTGGATGGTAATTTGGTCAGTAGGCAAAGTCGTATTACCTTTAGACTTTGCCGATTGGACACTCGTTGTCTGTTGCACCTTGCAGTATTGTACTGTGATGGGAATGATATCTTCCACCTTGGGGATTGGAGACTTTGTTTTGGTGTCTCTGCATAATGCTGCATAGTGCTGACCCTTGTTACACCTATTACAGGTGTGTAATTGGGTATCACAGTCGTTGATGTTATGTTTCCTGAGGCACCTCATGCAATGTTGCAAATCTTTGAGCCGCTCAATACGGGCGTCACTGTCAGGAAAATTAGGGCAGTGGTACATTCAATGTTTCTCATTGCAGAACAAACATGTTCCATAGCTTCCAGTACCCTTTGGTGTCACGTTCTTGGGTGACACAGTAACTATAGGCTTGGAGGGGTATCACTGCATACACGCCCACACTGCCACTGTTCCACTTTGGTGTTGAATTATATTGTTTAGATTGATTTAGAGTACCTTTGGTACTCTGTGGTTTACTATTATTGGTTTCTGAAGGTTTACTTGGTGGTTTTAATTTATCATGTGTTCGTTATTGATGAATTACTCAACGTAAACCCTCAGATATTTCATTCATGGATAAGATGCTTCTATTGTAATGAGCACTCATTTGTCTCAATACGTACCTAGGTATTTTCTCCTGGACAATTATTTTCAAGACCCACTCAGCCCCGTTTGTATCTCCTGTCAGGCTGAGGGCCTTGATCATTGGTTCTACGAACCAATGATCAAGACTTGAAGACTTGGAGTGAATCAGCTGAAGCCTCCGGTGGGGGTAAATGCAACAGCTCATGAACTAAATGTGATGTTCTTACTTCTGGATCAGCATAATTATCCTTGAGGAGTTATACTGCCAGATCATAGCCGTCATTAGTTAATCTCAGATGGGATACTACTGTTTTAGCCTCACCTGATAATTGGCCTTGAAGATAAGAGAATTTACTACTCTTAGGTAAAGATTGTTTAGAGTCCACAAGGTCAATGAATTAGTTCCAAAATTCATCCCAATCTTCCTCGTCTTTTCCTGAGAAAGTGAGTAAATTAATAGGAGGGAGTCGAGCTTATGCTTGACTCGTTTTAGATGAAACTGTTGTTGTTATTGCCTTGTTCTGGGCAATTAATTTGACGTAAGGCTGTAACATGGCCAGAGTGTGATCTTCATAACTCGCTAGATGAACCATAATGCCATCTATTTCTGTTTCTGATAAATTGGTGTTGGCAAGTTCAGCCACATATGTTGCTATTTGGCATTTGATTTGCTCAAATTTACCTGCAGCTGCTTGATAATAGCTTTCCAGGTCAGCATAATCAACTGGAGATTGTTGTGACAAATCTTCACATTTCTTGATCTGTCTTGTTAAGTGGCCTTTAAGACCTGTAAGGGTATATATATATATATATATATATATATATATATATATATATATATATATATATATATATATATATATATATATATATATATATATATATATATATATGACTGAAAACTCACATCCCAGAAGTGACTCGAACCCATACTCCCAGGAGCAATGCAACTGGTATCTTCAGGACGCCTTAATCCGCTTGACCATCACGACCGGACATAAGGAAGTGATAGCCGAAGCTATTTGAACCACTTCCCCGCCGGCACTCAGAGGGTAATCTTGGGCATAGCGTTTTATCAAATCACCTCATTCTTTGGGGCACACGTGAGGAACACAAATGCGAACAAGCCTGAATTGTCCCCAGGACTATCAATATTAGCTTCAGCTATCACTTCCTTATGTCTGGTCGTAATGATCAAGCAGATTAAGGCGTCCTGTAGATACCAGTTGCATTGCTCCTGGGAGTATGGGTTCGAGTCACTTCTTGGATGTGAGTTTTCAGTCATATATACATATATATATATATGACTGAATATATATATATATATATATATATATATATATATATATATATATATATATATATATATATATATATATATATATATATGTCAGTCATATATACATATATATATATGACTGACATATATATATATATATACATATATATACATATATATGTATATATATATATATATATTTAAAAATATATATATATATATATATATATATATATATATATATATATATATATATATATATATATATATATATATATATATATTGTGACGATAATCTCCTTCAAGAGAGATTGAGCCTGCTCTTCCCTCCTAAGTTCGTCGCTATACATCCCTATACAACTAATATGGAAGAAATATCCAACAAATACAACACCAAGGTTTGCCAGAGAGCAAACGTATTCAGCACCAGGAACACCTGCTCCCCCCGCCACTCGAACCACCAAACTACCTGTCCGTCGCCTGCTCATTGCTGATTGGCTGGTGGTCAGTCGCACCTGCTCCCTACCCACCACACTACCTGATGTCTGGGGCCACCACGACCTCAGCCCTCAGAATATCCAGTGCTTTAAACAAGTTAACACATCTCATTGGTAGACTAAGCTCTGACTTACGTGTACTAAGAGAGGTGGCAGCTAAAAGCCAATATTCCTGCATCCATATTCCTGCATCCATATTTTGCATTGTTTATTATACACTTGTTATTACTCACTTGTCTTAACGTAACTTTTCATTTTGTCATTTGATTATTCTTATTATTTTGATTGATTGATTTTATGTTCCAATTTGTATGTCCATTTTATTCATGTTTTGCTTTTCTAACGTAATTAAAATCTCATTGTTAAATTTACTTGTGTTTTGTGTCTTCCCATTACCTTACCACAGACGAAGTTCCAGATTTTCTCTTTTTTGTTTCTATATGTGACGAGGCCATACCCCTAGCTTTTGAAACAGCCGAACACCAACGCGTTACCGTCACAATATATATATATATATATATATATATATATATATATATATATATATATATATATATATATATATATATATATATATATATATATATATATATATATATATAAACATTTATTTATATATTTATATATATATATATATATATATATATATATATATATATATATATATATATTATTATTAAATATGACCGAAAAAGTAAGATTAATAATTCTAACACGAATTTTCTCAATCTTTCGTACATTACGCTTCACTGTTGGAGGTAAATCAAAACATCACTTCTCCAAAATTCATTTTTATTTCTAGTCTGACGCGACACGGGCGCGTTTCGTAAAACTTATTACATTTTCAAAGACTTCACAAATACACAACTGATTAGAACGTATCTCTGATTTTATATCTACATTTGAGTGAGGTGGGAAGGGTGATGTGGCATTAACACAAGACAGAACAGGAGGGGATATTAATAGGGTATTAAAAGTATCAACACAAGACAGAACAGAAACAATGGGTATTGAATAGAAGTGTTTGTAGAAAGCCTATTGGTCCATATTTCTTGATGCTTCTATATTGGAGCGGAGTCTTGAGGTGGGTAGAATATAGTTGTGCAATAATTGGCTGTTGATTGCTGGTGTTGACTTCTTGATGTGTAGTGCCTCGCAAACGTCAAGCCGCCTGCTATCGCTGTATCTATCGATGATTTCTGTGTTGTTTACTAGGATTTCTCTGGCGATGGTTTGGTTATGGGAAGAGATTATATGTTCCTTAATGGAGCCCTGTTGCTTATGCATCGTTAAACGCCTAGAAAGAGATGTTGTTGTCTTGCCTCTGAACTTTTTTATGTTTCGTCTTGTGCTTGACAAGGTACGGGCTCCATGCTGGGGCCGCATACTCCAGGTTTGGCCTTACATACGTGGTATACAAGGTTCTGAAAGATTCCTTACTCAAGTTTCTGAAGGCAGTTCTGATGTTAGCCGGCCTCGCATACGCCGCCGATGTTATGCATTCGATGTTTGCTTCTGTTGACAGGTTTGGTGAAATATCAACCACTAGGTCTTTCCCCTCTGTTCGTCTCGTAAAGGACTTCATCTCCCATTCTCTATCCAGTTTCTGTTCTCCTATTTCCTCACCCCTAGTTTCATTACCTTACATTTAATTGGGTTGAACTTTAGCAGCCATTTGTTGGACCATTCATTCAGTTTGTTTAGGTCATCCTGTAGCCTCATATTTTTTTCCTACGTGTAATTCCTCATAAATTTTTGCAACATCAGCAAACATTGTGAGGAACAAATCTATTCCCTCTGAGAGATCATTTACATATATCGGGAACAGTGTAGGTCCAAGAACCGATCCCTGACAGACTCCACTGGTGACATCTCGCCTCTCCGAAACCTCACCCCTCATAGTGATTCGCTGTCTTCTGTTGCTCAGGTACTCCCTTATCCAGTGGAGTACCTTCCCTTTCACTCCTGCCTGCATCTCCAGTTTATGCACCAGTCTCTTATGTGGTACTGTGTCAAAGGCTTTCTGGCAATCCAAAAAATATGCAGTCTGCCCAGCCTTCTCTTTCTTGCCTGATTTTTGTTGCCTGGTCATATAATTCAATCAACCGTGTGAGATACGATCTGCCAGCTCCTAACCCATGCTGATGTTTTGATACAAACTTCTTCCGCTCCAGATGTTCTACTAGTTTTTTTTTTTTTTTGCACAATCTTCTCCATCACTTTGCATGGTCTGCAAGTTAATGACACTCGCCTGTAGTTCAGTGCCTCCTGTCTATCACACTTCTTGAATATCGGGACTACATTGGCCGTCTTCCAAGATTTTGGCAGTTCACCTGTCACAAGTGATTTGTTATACTCCATGGCTAAAGGGTGACACAGAGCTTCAAGTCCTTCCTTCAGTATCCAAAGTGAGAT
Source organism: Procambarus clarkii (assembly GCF_040958095.1). Lineage (NCBI taxonomy): Eukaryota > Metazoa > Arthropoda > Malacostraca > Decapoda > Cambaridae > Procambarus > Procambarus clarkii. The sequence continues at coordinate 37,361,012 of NC_091185.1, read as the reverse complement.
TCCATCCGAGCCTATAGCCTTTGTCACTTCCAACTCTAGCAGATGTTTCTTCACCTCCCCACTGGTAATTATAAACTTCGCTAGTGGTGTTTGGTTATATCTTTCCTCTCCTATCTCTCTTGAACTTCCCCTTACTGTGAAGACCTCCGGAAATTTCTTATTGAGTTCCTCGCTCACCTCCTTGTCGTTTGTAGTGAATTCGTCTGCTCCTATCCTCAGTTTCAATACGTGTTCCTTCATTAATGTTTTTTCACCTGTGGCTATGCAGCAATTTAGGTTGAGTCTTTGCCATGCTTGCTATGTCATTTTCATATTGTCTTTCTGTCTCTCTTCTCACCCTTATGTATTCATTCCTGGTGCTCTGGCATCTTTCTCTGCTCCCTAGTGTTCTGTTATATCTGTAGTTTCTCCATGCCCTTTTACTTATATGCTTTGCTAGCTAACATCTCTGATTAAATCATGGGTTTCTCGTCTACATTTCTTTCCTTTTTTTTGGACTGGGATGAACTTGGTTGCTGCCTCATTACGCTTCTGTGTGATGTAGTCCATAATGCCTTGGGCTGTCTTTCCTCTGAGCTCAGTTTCCCAAGTTATATCTGTTAGAAATTTACTTATCTCCTCA